>NW_018405386.1:2416409-2500606 GCF_002113885.1 Mizuhopecten yessoensis | reverse complement strand
TAATTTTCCCTTTGGGGCCCCGCCCTGGCCCCAGGGGTTGGGGTAGGAATCCCAATTTTACAATTTTGAAGCCTCATCTACCAAGGATGATTCTGACCAAGTTTGAAAAAAATCCATCCACTGGTTCTTGAGAAGAAGTTGAAAATGTAAAAGTTTACGCACGACGGACGACCCGGTCACTTGAGCAAAGCTCAGGTGACCTAAAAAGTCTAAAAATAACTTTACTATGGATTCCGATCCATGTCGGAATAAAAGGCAACAAATTTGCTGACAGGGAAGCAAAAAATGCATTGAATCTCAAACAAACAAATATCAAACTACCATACACAGATTTTAAACCTTCTATTCATACAGCCATTCAAACTGAATGGCAGAAATGCTGGTCTCTGGAGACCACCAACAAACTTTATAAGATACAACCGAAACTTAAAACATCTATTCCCAGTCGGAAAGATCGTAGAGAGGAAGTTGTCCTCGCTCGGCTCCGCACTGGGCACACATATCCTACTCATTCGTACCTTTTAAAACGAGAAGATATACCTTCATGCCACGCATGTGACACTCCATTTACAGTGGAACATTTTTTAATAGAATGTTCCGATTTTAAACACATTCGTGATAACTACTTCCGAGTCCCGGATATGAAAACACTTTTCAGTTCCGTGGATTCGAAGGCATTATTTAACTATTTGAAAGACATCGGTCTATTTTATAGACTCTGATGTCTTTTAACCCACCTTATCCTTTTTGACGTTATATATATATCGCATATTCCATATCATCTATTCGTTATCTCTTTTATTATTTTAACCCCCTTTTATTATTTTTAATTATCTACACATACAATGCGAATACTTTTAAAATGAACCATTTTATCTGATTTTATCTTCGCTATTCACATGTTTGTTAAAAAAGTAAAGTGAATAAATAAATCACCATGGCCCTAAATGACCACAGCCGTCGATGGGCCGTTAAACATAAACAAACAAACAAACAAATTTCTGTACTTAGGTACGTGGTAACTGTATACTAAACTTGTCCTAATGATGACACAGAAGCAATTCAATAAGGACAAATAAGGATACAAGACTGGAATGTTTGATTAAATAATTTATTGAGAGATGCATGTGAAATATACCCTACAAAAAAGGGTGCCATCACTTCTGGTACAACATAAGCCTCAATATTTGGATGTGAAATGATTTTAATTAAATTACGAAGTGAACATGACTATCACAGCTATGTCTGACAAATGTCAAGTGGCTTTTACAACCTTCCATTAGGCGAAATATAACACAATAAAATACAATCAGCAGGTTGTAACAACAAAAACAGGTAATTCTATTGAATACTCGGTACATAAGTCTTTTAATTAAGAAATTATGCTTTTGGCAAATATTTTCTAATTTTGAATAAGAAATAAATAATTAATGTTTCAATATTAGTATCAGGGTCAATGATGTTATCACATGTGCCCTAATAGTTTGGTTTTGGTTTGTGTTTTACGTCCTATAAGCAGCTATGGTTATTTAAGGAAGTGCAAGGTTTTGGTGGTGGAGGGAAGCCGGAGTTCCAAAGAAAAACCACTGACCTACGGGCAGTACCTGGCGACTGCCCAAAGTAGGTCTCGAACCAGCGACCCAGTGGAGAAGGGCGAGTGGTACCAGAACGTCAAACGCCTTAACCACCGCTGCCCCCTTTTATTGAAAATAAGTAATAAAGAAAACAATATTTCAATATATTCATACTTGTATGCTGATTGAGTAAACACAAAATTAACAAAAATGATGATTTTACAGCACATAGTTAGCTTGAGATATAAAAACACCAAGTATAATTTGGTAAGGATGATTTATAACCACAGACAAATTCTCTGCCTTTAGGTTCGTAAATAAACGGTGAAATTTTATCATTTATTTATTCTGCCAGTAAAAAGACATGCAAAAAATAAATTATCTTGTCCTAAATAGATTCACAAACATTTAAATACTGTCAACATTTATTCTTTGGAAATGGTTCTAAACGGTTGAAGAACATGTATGATATAGTACAAGGTTCTACGGAAACAAACAAATCTAAACCTCAGAATCGTACACATACAACACCATTGATATATATTAAAACAAACTTACATTTCAACAAGTAAAGTCTTCCACAATCATTGTTCATTTGAAGAAAATTTATAAAATTCATTGGAAAAAGTAGCTTAATTATATTAAGCAGGTGGACATCTTTATACAAAATACGATTTCACAGTTGAAGAGTGCCATTCAAACAGGATTACAACTGTGCAATACGACACATTTAATATTATTTCATCACCGACATATATTTTAGCTGTAGATTGCTTGGTTGGTAATAAAATAGCTAATTCATAAAATATCTAAAACCAAAACATAACCAGGCAAAAAAAACACAGAGGGAAACAGTGTCTGCAGTTAGCTTTAACTGTTACAAGTTTGGGATTATGTCAATACACTGTACATTGGATTTAACCCTTTCACCACTATAGACCCTAATGGACAAATCCAGATCAATGCATGGTAGAGTCTACTCGAGTTACATAGAGATGTAAGGGTTAATGTACCTGGTACATAAAACATTAACTGTCGTAAATCTTTTCCTGTTTACAGAACTATATGTAGGACCTGTGATTAATAATCGGTGCAAATGGAAAACAATATCTGGTACAATCAAATAACAGTTCTATAGTGCATCTCCATATACATATCACACATTCTATATAGCTGTTGGTCAGGTTGATGGAAATTTTAAGTTGACACAAGTAATACCCACAAAAGGATGTTGTATGTATTTATACTTTGTCCTGGTTTCTACTGTCTGTGTCTTCCGAAATGAAGACATTAATCCTGATTGCACTTTGTGATGTTTTTCCTAGTAATGAAGCATTTATTTAAAAACATGTATTTATTTGTCCCTTCAGTCTTTATTCGCATATATGACCAAGGGTAAAAATCCACTGGTCACTCTACGGTCAATGAGTAGTATCAGTCTTAGTATTGGTCATCTGTTGCTCCTGTTTGGTGGTAAGTCAATTTTGATCATAATGCACTAAGTTCCTGTGCTTTGTCACAAAGTCTCCTGACTCGAGCCGACAATTTCTGGTGCTGTGAGCAATTCAGGCCAACTACACTTGCTAGGTCGCACAGCTGAAAAATATACATACATCAATGAGAGAGAGCAGGTGTTTCATTTGACCAATTCAAACTTTTTATTTTATTTATCAAAAGCTATTGTAAAATATTTCACTTTTTTCTTTGCTTTTCTTATAAATTTAACATACTTTGAATCAATAAAATATGACATATTTACTTGACTTTGTTGCTGTATATTGGACAAAGTATAATTAAAGCACACTTAATTTCACGAAGTGACCTTCCCATACTTATTCACAAGCTTAATCTTAAGTTTCTTCATTAGCTTGTACGTTTTATTCTATGGATCAAAAATTATTTCATCATACTTTAAAATGCAATAATTGCTTTTAGATGGACATTATTTAAAATGTACATAATCTAAAGTATTCAAGATGCACTGTATATTACAAGTCTTATCAAAAACATCTAATTACACAATCAATTGCAAGTGATTTTAACTGAAATAAAAAGAAATTTGTTTGGAAAAGTCTTGAAACCCTCTCATATGAAATGGAAACTAGTACAGATACTACAAAATTTATGAGTCGAGTCATTGTACATCTGGTGTGTATGTTTGACAAGTTACATACAGTGTTTCAGTACTCACCTCTGTGTTTTTGTTCATCATTTGTAGCAAACATTGCATAAGGTTATATACTGAAAATAGATAGAAAACATCACCAAAATTATGTCAGAATCTTTAAGCATAATTTTTTTCATCCATAACACATTTCCATGGTATCTTCAGACTTTTCTGGGTAAGTCTACATGTGATAATGTTAATATTATTAAGGGAAAATAAATTTCACCGATTACATACATGTTGTAAAAGAACCATTTGATTTTTAAGTCACCTGAGCTTTGCTCAAGTGACCTATTCTAATCGCTTTCTGTCCGTCGTCATCTGTCGTGCGTAAACTTTTTACATTTTTAACTTCTTTTCAAGAACCAGTGGATGGATTTTTTTCAAACTTGGTCAGAATCATCCTTGGTAGATGAGGCTACAAAATTGTAAAATTGAGATTCCTACTCCAACCCCTGGGGTCAGGGCGGGGCCCCAAAGGGAAAATTAACCAATATTTCAAAAATCTTCTTCTTCTGACTCAGAGGTACTACAGTCATTTTCTCTGCATGGAAAGAAAGATCATCAGGGGCTTTACTTAAATTGTAAATTTCAGGACCACCCAGCTATTTGTTCTCCCTTGGGGAGGGGGTAAAGTTTACTATAGTTTATATAGGGAAATAACACTTTAGGGTATATTTTGACAACTATTGTAGGAAATTATTTTCACTTGGTGAGAATTATCCTTGGAGGAAGATGGTTTCAAATTGTAAAATTGAGATTCCTACCCCAACCCCTGGGGCCAGGGCGGGCCCCCAATGAGAAAATTAACCAATATTTCAAAAATCTTCTTCTCCAGACTCACAGGTACTACAGTGATTTTCTCTAGATGAAAAGAAAGATCATCAGGGGCTTTACTTAAATTGTAACTTTCAGGGCCCCCGAGCTATCTGTTCTCCCTTGGGAAGGGGGTTAAGTTTACTATAGTTTATATATATATAGGGAAATAACACTTTTGGGTATATATTTTATCCATTTTCAGCAGAAAATTACTCAAACTTCGTCAGAATCATCTTTGGTGAATGAGAGTATTACTTTGTAAAATGGGGATTCCTGCCCCATCCCCAGGGGCTAGGGCTGGGCCCCAAAGGGAACATTTACCAATATTTTCAAATTCTTATCCTTTGATGACATGACAAGTATTGTATTTCACTTAGTTTACATGCTGATTTCTACATCACATCTAAACAATAAAATAAAGCTACCAGTACCTATGATATAACTCAGGTGACCGCTAAGGCCCTTGGGCCTCTTGTTTGAAATTCTGAGGATACATTTCTGAATATGATGTAATGATGTAAAAACATCAGAACAATGTAGAATATTTATTAAAAAAAATGTTGTACTCTATACACCTTACCACTACATTATAATACAGATCACTGTAATTTTCCATACCTGTTTCCTCACTTAATTCTTTCTGTAAGCACTCCAAAACTGCACTGCCAATTTCTACTTGAGTGTCTTCTACCAACTACAAAGATTGAAATGGTAAATACTAAATAATATGTATTCATTTAATTGGAGAGTTTGCTAGGATATTTATTCATTCAAACCAACGTAAGGTATATGCGGTAAAAAACTTGCAGAGATGCTAAACTAATTCTGGTGTAAAGCATACTTTCAAAGAAATTAACAAATAATTCTTTTAATGAATATTTTGATGAGGTTTTAATGAGAAAAATCAATGAAATTCCACATCCTTAAAAGTCCTTGGTTTTTGATAGGACGTTAAACCCAATCAATGAATCTGCCTTAATTTTTTGAAAACTTTGTTATAAGCGAGTATAACCTTTATTCACATCATTCAGCACCAAAGACATCATATGCCACAATGTCAACAAAACCAGCTTTCTGATACCAGCACACACCATATGGCACCAATAAAACAATTCCTGGGATTCACAATAAAATGAACTTCAGGTACAGAAAGAGTGAAATACACACCTGGAATCTACTAAGGTTAAGTGCTAGGGCCGAGGCATTTGTATGCATAACAGTTTTGTCCTTCAGTAAACATGAAACACAGGTCTGAATGGTCCACTTTAACATGTTACATTCCGGGTCAGGATTGGATACTAGGAATGTATGACCTTTCCTAGAACTGCTACAGTTGGTGAGCTGAAACAGAACAACACAAAGTGAAACAAACGGCATAAAGTGTGCATCTCCTTGAATACCATTGGTCGAGTTTTCAACTTGCTCATTACATTTCTATATTAAACATTCAAACGTAAAACAACAAATTGTCTTATAAACTTCAAAGGTAACATAAACTTTCAATGGAAACTTGGGTCAGACAACAGAAGTGTGTTTACTGAAAAATATTTGAAAAATTAAGGGTAGATACATGTAGGTAAAAAAAAAAAAAAAATAAAACTATCTTACGTGGTTTATATAGGGTGACCTTGACTTGAACAGTGTTTCTATGAAAGTTGCCTAAAAAAAATTAGGGTAGGCACAAAAAATTAGGGTAGGTAGGGTTACCAGAAACAAAATCTTTTTTGTTTGGCCTTGTTAGGAAATCTTATGGAGCGAGTCAACGTCGCACATTTGTTGTTAATTCCATTCATCCAGGGAGTTGAGAAAGATATTGGCTGGTTGCAAAGGCCCTATAACCACGGATAATAATTTGTGAACCGCTTTGAGACCACTCAGTACTAGGGTGTGATAAAGCGGTATATAAGAACCTCAAATTATTGTTATTATTATTCACAAGATTTATCACTATCTGTGTACTAGGCAATATCCATGTAAAACAATCACTGAACTGAAGATGTAACCTTTTTAGGCAAAGGCAAAAATTATACATATCCGTTTTCTTATTAACAATCACAGGTGAAAAAATAGAGCCATTAGGTATATGACCTTGTACAGGTCTTGTATACAGTAAACAGAGGACTGAAGTTTTTAAACTATACTGTCGTGTCGGATCTGCGGACCCTAATCGGCTTTTAAACAAAATACATGTGTGGTCTAAACGAAGACGTTACTCGTGGGAATCCCGTGTACTTAAACTTGGGAATAAATACAACATTGTTGACATTTTAGAATTCGGTACCAAACTTANAATTGATTGATTGATTGTATATCTTACCAATTTGACGAAGGCCTCCTGTACAGATTCAGATAGTTGTTCGAAATGTTGCATTACTTTCAATATGAGTTGTGTTGGTTCCCGCTCGAGGAGGCTGATAAAGTCGTCCCGAAGCACTAAAGCCTGGAGGAGTGTACAAACACCTGCCCGCGACGAATCATGGATTTTGCCATTTCCTATAATTGTATGTAAAGTCTGAACATGCTCCTTTCCCAAAGACCAAGAGGGTTTTTTACCCTCAGCAAGATAGTCATAAATGTCACTAAGAAGTCCAAGATCTTTCATTTGTAACTCATCATGAGTATGGTCCTTCAAGTCTTTGCGGTCTGGTGGTGACTGAAAAATATTTAGTTTTTATTATAATGGGCTAAGTTTTTCCTTGACCTTGAATATGGGTCAAGGTAATATATTTGAACAAATCTGATAACACTTAAGCAAGCAATTTTCAAGGCACATATAACAACCCTAAAAGGCATACTTTAAAATAGGTTATTAAAAAATAATAATAATGACAATGACAATAAAAGCACTTCATGCCTGTCAAGTTTAACTCATCACTTGCAAAAATTTAAATGCATCTAAAAAATATAAACTGAATTCTGTTAATTAAATAATTAATTTAACGATGATACTTAAATTTGGAATTTTAATTTACTAGTACTATAAAGTATTCCACAACACCAAACGGAATGGCATGTTGATATTGATGTATTATCAAACCTATGCAGTTTTATAAGTCAGAACATGGATGGTACATGTACATTTTTATGTTTGGATTAAAATTTATTGGTAATACAGGTAGTTTTTTTTACATACCTCTGTGAAAATCACTGCATCTTCTACAGCATCCTCTTCGTCTACGGGCTCCTTCCAGTCTGCAGCCATCACATTTTCCCAGGCCGCTGGCCCTTTTTTACCGCCAGCAGATTCTGAAGAATCCTCCCCAGCACTTTCAGCTCCTCCTGCACTTGCCCCAGAGCTGGAGGATTCCACCTCCTGTGAAGGGAATATGGAATGTCCACCACTTGGTTGGACTGACATCGCATCAACCCAGGGTTTGATCATCTGTCCAAACGGCCTGTGAAATATTTCACAAGAAAGATATTTAAACACCTAGATTAACATACAATACTAGACTAAAATTCCAATTTAACTGCAGTCTGTTAACTGCCTTTTAATTTAACGCAGCTATAATTGCATATATGCATACCATCAGATTCAATAGCAGTATTTTTATGAAATAAGTTTACAAAACAGTTGTTGCTATGTTTTCCCAAAGTTTGAGTGCAGATACATTCCACACCTACAACAGCTCCAATGCTGTCAAACGCTTAAAATCTAAATTTAAACTTAAATTCCACTACAAAAAGTAGGTTTAAAGGGTGCTACTTTTGAACCCCTGTAAAATGAAATCAATATGAAGGTTTAACCATAAGTTATTGTAAATAAACATACGTGCTGAGCACTTCTGCCGGAAGTCCTGTGATGTTTGAGGGTATGTCCTTTCCAGTCAAAAACTGAGCCACCTCTGAGCTGAATGTGTTACAGTTATGTTCCAGGAGATGGTAACAAGATGGTCTGGCAAAGGAAAACACAAGGTGCAATTTGTAGATATTTAGCATCGTAGCTTACAGATTCAACATTTATCGTGAATATTACATGTACTTCCAGAGGGCATTTACTACTCAGGGCAAGTGGAACAAAAGTTCGAAAAACATGGGTCTTGTCTGGAGGATAAATTTACTTATCCAAAAATGTTTATACAATAGGCCCACTTGTAAGGTTAAAACAAATCTTACATTTATGACTTCAGCCCAAGTGAGCTAATACAGGTACATCTCTTAGAATACAACTCCATATTACAAGCACAGTGATCTTTTTTTTTCAAATATTTGTTTGACAAGTAATTAAACAATAAACAGTATGCTATACATGAAGTAATATTCATCAGAAACTTTTGCACTGGTCCATTGGACAAGTACACATACATTTGAACTTGTCTGTAGAACAAATCTACAAGCCCTTGCCCTTCTACTTTGTCTATATAAACGTACAGCATCGCTTTTATTCATGAACTCTTGTGATGTCATAGGTAATATACATGTTATATCAATAGGGTGCGCTAAAATAACATTGTTAACATTGTTTGTTTACCTAAAGGCAGCCTGTGCCTGCTCTGTGAGGTAGCCAAGGAACATGTCATATGGGATCTGTGTCATTCCCAAGTCCTCTACTGTGTCTGGCTGTCCAAGGATTGTTCCACACTGACAAGAATAAGAAGTCAAGAGCAATCAATGTCACTTTCCATAAGGAAAAAAACCTATTTCATACGTATTTCAGATAATATTAATTACAGGATACATCACTGGTATGAGACTGATGTCTTTACAAGTCATAAGACTGTCTGCCACGTACATCGGTCATGTGACCTTTTGAAGAATTACCTGGCATACATTTAAATGATAATTATGATATTGATAATGATTTTATTCTTAACTTGCTTAACAGAAACCACTACCTTTCAGAATGGGAAAATACAGCTGCACAAAGTTCAGTATATTTTCATTGAGCACAATAATAACAGCACTACTTTAACTATTACCTATAGATTTTAACACTGTATACTTGATTCTGATGTGTTATTGATTTATATAAACTTTGGAATTAAAATTGTGACGTCACTGATATTGTGTATACATGGCGAAATTAAAATGTCCTTGGTGTACTTACAGGTGGGCAAGCTTCTATTCCTCCTGTGCCACCGTAATAGAACTCCTGGCCATACACTACTATCCCTGTGTGCCATATTCCATCAATTTGTTTACCTATCAAAATGTTGAAAATTGAAAATACCAAAATGAAATTGAACAAAGGAAAAAAAAATCAGCTGTTTCATTATATTTAACTGAAGCTAAGTGCTAATTAAAGTATAGCAATTAATATGCCTAAGGAGTCAAGATTACATGCGCCCTAAAATGAAACCATCTTTTATTTCATCAAGATATCAACCGAGATAGTGGTCATGCCTAATTATCAGAATTGCTAGAGCTACAATATTAATTAAAGGTTGTTGATATTTGGAGTGTTCTACAACTTTATGTTGGATATATTTAAGGCTATGACATAATATTCTTACAACACTGAGCCAGATTAATTTTGATAGCCATATAGTTTAGCTACCAATCCTAAACCTGCATCACAAACACTTTAACCTTAAAATATAACATGTCAAAGTCGGATCACAATACATCATACTTCTTGGTCCAGTCAAGACAAGAGTCATCCCAATTTCTGACCCTGCGAGGTCTGAAGCTGGGCTATATTGTACAATCAGTACAGTTCTTCCCTGCCCCAAAAGTAACCAGTTCTTGTTTACCTATCCATGGTAAAGAGATGATGCCTTCCAAAACTATTAGTAAATCTTTAGCAGGTCAAATACTACAGCATAATTTTAAGAAAGGACTTTCCATTCCAATGAGGGTAGTGGGTTAATGTTACATTCCCAGCCTGACTCAATGGTTGAGACAGTGGATCTCCCATTAAAAGGTCGTATCTCCATGGACTACACTTTTAAAAGGTCATTCTGCTGAAGCTATTAAGTTGAATGACTGCTTTTCTCTCTCTCTCAATTTCATGATAATTTTAAAAGTCTTTTGGAACTGAAGCGGAACTAGACTGGGTCTATCATCGGTGGAGCGTCTGTCTTGAGTTTAGAGGGTCCAGGTAGGAACCCCAGTCTGGTTATTACATTTTCTCTTTCTCCTGTTACAAAATTGGCGAGTTAGCCAACCCTTGTTTCAAGCATTGGGAGTACGCTTAGCAAGGGGATACTATATGCCCGAACTTGGGTTGAAAACAGTTGTATTTTCGGGATCGAAGTCTTAGAAAAAGGAGGGAGGCATGTAGCGGAACTGGACTGGGTCGATCACCAGCGACCAGGTAGCTCAATTGGTAGAGCATCCGTCTAGAGTTCAGAGGGTCTCGGGTTCGAACCCCGGTCTGGCCGTTACATTATGACAGAGGCTTATTTTGTCATCTATACATGTATTTCATATTGAATTAGACAATTTTAATAGTTATTGTGTTCACCTATACATTATAGCTGTTGGAACTATATTTTCTCAGATTTCAATTTTCATTAAATTAAAGCAAAGTCGCATAAAACAGTAAGGTTTATGGTAATGTTGACTACAAAAAGCTCAATCAGCAGAGTGTACTGGACCTGTTTAAGTTACCAGAGATCTTCTTTATTTTACGGGGGCTCCATCAATGTTGATGTTTATGCCCTCGGGGGTCCTATTGCAGAGGCGTGAAAAATGGGGTTATTTACAGTGATTAGTTGGGTTTTTTTTTGAGATTTTTTGTGCAGATAAAAGTAGGAAAAGTGTGCCTTGAAGTCCTCTAGTGTTGTGCATTGTACTGCTGCTATGGGAAGGAGATTCCATTGCGTTATTGTGTGTGGAAAGGATGACAATTTGTAGGTGTCCTTTGTAGCAGATATGTGTTTGCATGCGTGAGGGTGTACATGTCCGGTTCGAAGGTCTACGAGTGTGAGTATATGTGTTGGGTTTATATAGCTACGATTTGGTGTACAATTTTGTGAAAAAGGATAATTCTTGTGTGACAGCGCCGTGTTTGTAGTGTTGGCCATTGTAGTTTATGGATCATATCTGTTACGGAGCTAGTGTTATGGTATCTGTTGTTTACGTAGCGTGCTGCTCTTCATTGTGTTTTTCTATTTGTTTAATTTGGTATGTGTTGTGTGGATTCAAAATGGAAGAGCAGTATTCAAGTTTTGGCCTGACTAGTGCTAAATGTATGTGTATTCTTTTATATGTGTCAGCGTGAGTTTATTTTTAAGTTGCGTTTTAGAAAACCTAGGGACCTATTGGCTGTGATGCTGTTAATATGTTTGTCCCATCGTAGGTTATTTTGTAATGTTAAGCCTAAGTATTTGCTGGATTCTACTTGGTGTAAGTGGTTGTGGAGTTTGTAGTCATGGTGTATTTTGTTGCGTTAATGGAAAAGATTTTGACGATGACTTGCACGTTTCACATATTCACAAATAAACAATGAATATTATACTATTAAACCAAACAATTATTACAGTGCAGCTAATAAGCTGTATTACTCTGTGAAATCAAACCATTGAAGAATGTTTACCTAAGAATGCCGCTGAGAGAGACCTCGCCATTCCTTTGCTGATGTCGTAAACATAAAGCTTGACGGGCCATGCTGCTTCTTCTGTCATCCTGTCTGATGCCTAGTCATATATTCAATGTTGTATCTTGTCGGGTTTTATATCGAATGTTTGGTGAATCTTCTAGATGAAACCGGTAATAATTATGATGCCATAATGCTCTGTCAAAGTGAATCAACAAAACTTAAAGCTTTATCGGATTTCCTCTCGTCGTACTATCTTCAGCATGGTAAGTCTCGAAAGTTCCGAAAAAATGCCGTAAACTAAGTAATGTCGTAAACAATAAAAAAAAATTGGGCTGTTGAAAAAGGTTTCACCAAGTTCATTTCGAAGACAAAATAACACCTTCCATTTGCTTAAAGGATAGGTTTTTTTTATCTTGATATTGTAGTTTTACCACCCTTACGATATTGTAAGTTTTTTGGCGCGAAATTTAAGTGCGATATGTTAGCCATTACATCATTAACCAGTTAGATGTTTTAGGCCTAGTAGCATACATGGAAATTGTAAGATCTGAACAAATGTTCAAGAATAGCTCAGAATAATGATTAATGTATAATGTAAATTTTATTGATTGTATAAATTGTATATCTATGTACTGTAAAGTGCTTTAGAGTGGCTTATTCTAGCTACATAGGGCGCTATATCAAATGTTACATACTAATTAACCGCACACATACACTATATATATTAGCACATTAGCACTGCAAAACTGATGCTATTATTATTAATAGTCAGGGGCGGGTCCAGGTGAGGGCGTAATGGGCGTTCCCCCCCCCCCCTTTTAAAAAAAACATCAACAAAAAAACTATCGTAATCTGCTATTATATTGTATTGAATATGGCAATTTATCATATTCATTAATTAAACACATAAACACCCGTCACTTTAACTATAAAATATACATGCTCCAAGTCAGGAACCGTTACATTAGTGCATTTCACAATTATTTTATGTTTTTTAACAAACAAAAAAAAGGTCCAAAAATGTTTTCGTCTCGCTCCGCTCGGCGACAGATTGATTCTACGCCCCCTCTTTCAAATATCCTAGAAACGCCCCTGATAGTCTTAAAATCAAGCACTTACAGCACACTAAAAACAACATGTATGCAGAGCTGTTGAAACATAGCTCTAGAAGCCATAAACAGCTACGAAACGTTTCTTTTCCAAAGTAAACGAAGTAGAAATTAAATTACAAGATAAACTGCAAGATATATACATATTATTAAATAATGATAATATACTTCAAGCTAAAGAGTGCTGTATAAAGAGAACGATATCTAAAATGGCATATAACTGACCATATTGAAAGCTGTTGAGTAAAGTACGTATTAAGCGGTCTACAGTAATATTAAGTGCGGTGTAATTGGTCTTTTGAGTAATGTTTCTAAGTAGTTTATTTGGTTGATTATTTAGGAATAACCGTTATATCAATATCATAGTTATAAAAACAATTCCAAACACTTGAAATTTGGAAACTTTAACAGTATTTTTCTCTCCTGTATAAATTCTGACACGGGTGAATCATGAAGCGCTAATTCTGCTCTAGGTATGAAAACGCAAAATTTTGATACAGCGAAATCAAAGCACTTTACGGTAATACATCATGACAGAATAAACATTGACCTCTGCGAACCTGGAGATGAAATCAGATATACTGTTGGGGTAAGCCTGTTCTTCTCCTCGTACGGTACGTATACCTGATATGAGAATTAGGAATTCGGAGAACATGTGTCGTTCTGTGAAACGCTTACTAGACTATGATTGTTGTAAAATATATAATCCACAGTCTGAGTGACCGATGAACTGTAGGAACTATGTCAACTCCGGTGTTATCACGACGTAGTGAAGTTTGGTGCATTAACGGACGTTTAGAGCATGCAGCCACGTACACATCATATGATGTAGCAGTTGGAGAGTATCGGGATCTTTAAAGACCATTGTCAGGATTTTCAACTGCAACTTCAAGCAACTTTTTATGTATGGATCATAGACGTGGAGACAACCAATGAAATTACAAAGAAGTTGTAGACCTTCTTCATTTGCCTACAAAGAACCCTTCATATACTTTGCCAAACGCTATTAGCAACAAAGATTTGTTGTCCCTTCATAAACTACAATCATGAAGAGACATTCGACACCCTCTGCACAACACCCCAAAACTCCACGAGGTAAACCCTGACCTTGAATCTTCAAGTCAAAAGAAAATGGAGCATGGTGCCGTGAGCTTGGAGAGCCAGCTTGAGAGAAAAGACCATGATAGAGACATTCCCCAGATCCCGCCCTTTACCCCAATGTTAATGTCATATCTAAGGTCAAAAACGGTCGATGCAGTTCTTGTTTCTAATAAACTTTTCAAGATTAGATGTTTTTTAATGTATTCATGCATACAAGGTAAGAGTACAGCTGTGCAATCAGTCACCTAATGGTGTTATATATTGTTTTAGTTTGTGGTATCTCAATTAGCCTTTATAAGAATTGACATTTCAATAAACTTCAACGACTTTGTCATGTTGACCATTGACTTTCAGAGAGGGGCCGTGGTGGCCAAGTGGTTAAGGTGTCTGGCATTCTGCTACCACTAGCCCTCCACCACTGGGACACGGGTTCGAGGCCTACGTGGAGTAGTTGCTAGGTACTGGCCGTTGGTCGGTGGTTTTTCCCCTGGGAACCCCGGCTTTCCTCCACCACCAAAACCTGGCACATCCTTAAATGACCAAAGCTGTTAATAGGACGTAAAATACAAACAAACGAAAGCAAACCATTGACTTTCAGCCTCTGTGGCTTTCCTACTTTGTCTAATGGCCTGGTATGTAACTGTAGTAGTTGATGTTGCAAATGTTAACCAAAAACTGTCCTCGCAAACTTGACCTTTGATTCTACAGTCTTCAGTTTTTTATTATTTATTCATTTATTTATTATCTATAAATATTTATCGATTAAGTTATAGTTAACAAGTATAACAATATTTGTGATGTGCCATTTGATAGTTAGATAGAAATTGAATGTCCCAGAGATCTTTAAGATGACTTTGTAATAGTGACCTGACCTTAACTTATCTCGCAATGTCTGCAGCCTTTTTATATTTTCTTTTGTGTATTGGCGATTACATGCACTTCTAGCAAGTTTAGTGACTCAATAAATGTTAAGAAAATTTCAGAAAATGTTAGTCAAGTAGACTTGCAAACTTGTTTGCTTGAGATCCATTTCCTTTCCTCATTCCTTTCTCTTTCTGCCATGTTGGTGAACAAGTGATAGAAACTTTGGTAATCATCCATTAAATACAATGTCATGTCTGTGAAATCTCAAGTGTGAGAACATCTCCAGCCATACAATATATATAGAATCTTACACGACTTTCCATTTCATATGAGATTTATGAAACGAGTCTAAGAATTTTTCAATTTAGCGAGCCTCACAATTTCAAAACTTGTGGCATTTATTTGTGGCATTTATTCGTGTAAAACGGCAATTTTCATGCAACCTTGAAATGTAAAAAGTCGCCATTTTGACTTCAGTGCGTACGTTGGTGACGTCATGTACTTGTCCTAGGTGTGACGTCACAATTGAAACAATTGAAACTTATAACCAATCACAGGGCTGATAGGTCATATTACATGGGTTAATACGCAAAAAATATAACATGGGTATATTAACTGGAAAACACAGTACATCATGTGATAAATGGACTTATGTGCAGACACAAAAACTTTATAAAGTAGTAAGACAAACAACAGAATAAATCAATATAGAGTTTATTGGAAATTAAGTCATCACAGTGATTTGACGAAGCTTTAAAGTTGTACAAAGAAAAATAATAAAATTTGCATGTATCTTAATCAAATACGAAATTGTCTTCACACACAAAGTACTTCAAGAAAACGGATTGAAGCATTTCCTAGGCATTTGAATAGCTGAAATTAATTGCTGTACCCCGGTAGATGATAGTTGAATAAGTTTATTACTGATATTTAGATATCTTTTAAATATTTATTACAACAGAAAAAAAGATGATTTCATGCTTTGGAATTTTGTTTTTGTCAATTTCTTGCATACTATATCAGTGTAAACACATTGATGTGATATAATATGGACACACCTTATATACCTTATATATATCCACAACAATACATACAGAAACAATTCCTCATTACAAATGTATGTAATTTGAATAGTCAAAATACACAAATTTTCATGCACAAAAGCTCAATCTTTACAACTGTACATTTCTTTCAGCTTTTAAAAAAATATCAGTAGAACATAAATTGTGGTATGTTCATCAAACACAGCATAAGTACATTGCATAGAAATTGATATATTATTTTGATGAATGTACGATGTAATAAATGTGTAATAAATGTGTAATACACTATCAGTGATAGCTAGAGATCAAATCAAGAGGCCTAGAGGGACTGTATCTCTAATCTGGATGTAAGCATTCACAGCAAAACATTTTGACATTAAAAGTAACATTGTGAATAAGAGTACATGTGTATGTTGATCTATAAATAGATAGATTCACTTTCAGTTCTGCCTCTAATTGTGCTCCAGGACGAAATGCTTCAGGATCGACTAGTTCTAGGGACTAAGGATGTACCGGCCCGAACCTGCATGCTACGTGAGCCGGAACTGACACTCGCAAAAGTGGTGAATGTGTGTAGGACTAGCGAAATGACCAACATGCAGATGAAACAGTTGAACCATGAAGACAAAGTGCATCCGGTGGATAAACACAAGATGTACAAAAAGAAAGCGAAACACAGCATAAAGAGTAAGGGTTCTGGTCAGAAGAGCTGGAGAGAGAGAAAACGTTACAAAGGACGCAAATATCGCGGAGGTCAGCATGCCCCAGATAAATGCCCAGCATTTGTTCAGACCTGTCATAACTGTAAGAAACAGAACCATTTCTCAAAAATGTGTTTAATGAAGAAAATACACGCTGTTGAAGAGGAGAATGATGATACCGATACTGATGAATCTTTAATCAGGATCACAGAGACACTCCTGAATGTGACAAAGACAAAGGGTAGACAGTACTTCACAACACTGAGGCTGACATTAGGAAACAAGAACAGATAGGTGAAATGTCAGCTGGACACAGGAGCAACCTGTAACCTGCTCAGCATGATAATATTCAAGCTCTTAAATAAAGGAAAACGGTGAAGCTGAGTCTGTCGGATACTAAACTGTCACTTTACGACAAGTCACACATTTACCCTAAATGTAAAAACTGGGATTGAGTGTTCAGTTGGAGACAATCAACAGACTTTAGAATTTCAAGTGGTAGATGTTGACCAACCAACAAAACTGTCAAGAGGCGCATGCGAAGCTTTGGGACTTTTTTTTACGAGTGGAGTGCCCCAGGGTAGCGTTCTGAAACCGATATTGTTTTTAATATATGTTAACGACCTACCGGATGTGACAAACAATACAGCGAAATTATTTGCAGACAACGCGAACATTTTCGGTGATATAACATCGCCCGAGTGCATTGACTCCATGCAGGATGATCTCAATAACATAAGCCACTGGACTGAGACTTGGCAAATGAAACTTAATTTAGAAAAGTGAAAATATATGAACATCAAGCTTGGGCAATCTGTATCGGACCAAAGGTGGAGCACGAAAAGGACTTGGGGATTGATTTTGATAACAACTCAAAATTTACCGGCCATGTCAACACGCAAGCGAAGAAGGCCAACAGAATGGTGGGATTGATATTTAAATCTTTTACCTACATGGACGAGGCAATGTTCGCAAATCTATACAAGTCTCTAGTAAGACCTCACTTGGAATACTGCACATCAGTCTGGTTTCCAATGTACAAAATGGACCAGAAGACTCTAGAAAATGTTCAACGTCGTGCCACCAGGTTGTTGCCACATCTCAAACACCTAAACTATAAGGAGGGTCTGCGAGTTTTAGGAATACCTTCCTTAGAGTACAGACGGGAAAGAGCAGACATGATAAACCTTTATAAAATATGCAATGGACTTGTAGATGCCAACATGGATAAATTCACAACTTTCGCGGCCGGACAGAATGTTAACAACACCAGAGGACACAACAAAAAACTTTTCAAGAAAAGATTTAGGACTAAACTAAGAGGAAATGCCTTCTCCAACCGTGTGACCGAACCGTGGAACAATTTAGACTCCACCGTAATAAACGCTCCATCATTAAACTTGTTCAAATCAAGACTGAACTGTGCGTGGAAACATCACCCAGGAAAATACAGCCCCGCATGCTACAGAGCTGGAGGTGCAGACCGGGAGTCCGTACCAGTAGCATTAGTAGAAGCGACAGTAGTAGTCAAAGACTAATGGTATGACGTCGACAACGGTGAGTTAATGGTGAGTGAGTTTTTGACTCTAACAATCAATCAAGTTTACTGCGTAGTGGCTAATGAGAAACCACCCATTATCAAAGAGCAAATCTTAGAGGACTACAAGGACCTATTTGATGGATTGGGTAAGCTACCTGGAGAGTATCATGTTGAGGTTGACCCAACAGTAAGTCTAGTAGAGAACTGTCCGGGGAAAGTCCATGAAGCCATGAAAGTGGACCTCCAGACAGAGATAAATAGACTGGTAGACCGAGGTGTCATCACAAAGGTCACTGAGCCGACGGAGTGGATAAGCAGCATGGTAGCAGTGAGGAAACTGTCAGGAAAACTGTGCATATGTATAGATCCTAAGAACCTGAATGATGCAATTGCTGCGGCCACACTATCACATGAGTCTGTAGAGGACATACTTCCTAAGCTGTCCAATGCCAAGGTTTTTACAGTCTTGGACGCCAAAGATGGTTTATTGGCAGGTGGCATTAGACAAACAAAGCAGCTACCTGACTACCTTTTGAACACCCTTTGGGCGCTACAGATGTCTGTGAATGCCATTTGGCGTTAAGTCGGCACCAGAGGAGTTTCAGAGACAAAAATATGAATCACCAGAGGACCTGATGGGGGCAGAGGTTACAGTAGATGACATCCTCATCTATGGTAGTGGTTCAACAATCGAGGAAGCAGTACATGACCGCGATAGGAACCTGATAAATGTCTTAGAGAGAGCCAGGAAAGTTGGCCTGAAGTAAAATAAAGACAAAATAAACTTGCGAAAAACCGAAATGAAATACATGGGTCATTTGTTGACCTCGGATGGAACCAAGCTGGACCTGGTGAAAGTGAACCAATTTATTTATAGATAAACATACACATGTAACACTGGTTTAGTGTTAATAGGGAGTTTGACCCACCCTAGGTCAGGAGAGCTTCCCAAAACACAGCACCCCACACCATTGATATAGAGTTACCACAGGGTCCGGATGTGGCTGGAGCAATAACAGTATTTTATAACGCTGACCATTCCCTGGGCTGCCTTTGATGTTCGTGTGAAAACCATGTGAACTGACCAGATAAAATCTGTCCTGGTGTGGCCTTGGAAGGAGTAGGAGCTCAGAAACTCGGGCCATACTATGTTATATGTGTTTCTCTTAATAATCAACATTTATACGCAATTGAGTTGTTTCATTAGTTATTCATTGATAAAGCATTATTGAGGGTAACATATTTGGTGGCAGCGGTTTGGGATCATCAATTCGAGGAGGGCTCCATTATCAAAGGATAGCGCTCATTTGAAGATATTAAAATGTCGGCCAATGAAGAAGATTCGGAGAAACAGGTTGAGATGATGCCATCTCAATCAAAACTGGAAATCAAAAGGCTGGAAATTCAAGCAGAAAAGGATAGAGAAAAGATCCAAAGTGAAAAGTTGAAATGGAAGCCGATGAGAAAGAACGTCAAAGGGCGGAGGCACGTGCAAGAGAACTGATCGAACTTGAGAGAGAAAAAAATGAAAATGGAGGCCAAAGAGAAAGAACGTGACCATCAAAGGAAGCTTAGAGTACTTGAGTTAGAACTTGAAAAGCGAAGATTCAAAATAAACTCAGTGACACAAAATCAAACTCTGTGCCATTTAGACTAACATTACAATCGTATAATCATACAGCAAACGAGGATATTATAACATTTCTGTCAGAGTTAGCAGCATTTTCATCACAAACAGGGTGAACAGATGAGGTTAAAATGTTACATCTGAGAACATTGCTTACAGGAGAGGCTAGGGCTGTAGCCATACAAGCGCATGGATCCTTGGAGTAACTCAGTAAAGCACTGATTGTAAGGTATGGGAACAAAACAACTGCAGTCAGCACAAAAGGAACCACAGGAGACATACAGAGGACTCATGGCAAGAATTGAACAATATCTTGTCAGATTTATTGATTCAGCGAGGGATATCACAGAAATATTTAAGGAAGATTACTTTTTTAGTGCCAGCATCACAAGCACGATGGATACGCTGTAACAAGTAGTCAAGTAGTGTTGTTGAAGCCGCGGAGGATTTTATTATACCGGAGAGGATTTCAAGGAAGCAATGCATGGGAAAGTTTCTAATTCATAGTAATTCATAGTAATCTTCCATCATTGGAAATCTCGATAGATGTAAAAACTTCAAACTGGTAGAAAGACCAGAGAAAGGAAAAATCATCGGAACAGATGAAAAATGTGCAGTATAACAACTGTAACAAGTATGAACATTTTGCTAGGAAATGCCCTAAAAACAAATATGGGAAAAAACTTGCAGCATTTTTTGTGCGTCAGTACACGGTAGGACTTATCCATGTTCCTGGGGGAAGTCAATGGCTGTGATACGTATCTGTTTTATCAAAGACACAGGCTCAGCCATAACTTTGATTCGTGAGGATTTGGTTGACCCTAGTTGTGTATTGGCAAGACTTTGAACAAATCACAATGTCAGTAGGTACGTCAGCTTTGTGAGGACTACAATGACGTCATCAATCCTAACCCAGGTAGGACTACATTAGTTACACACAGCTTAAGGATAACATGTGAGAAACCTATCAGAAGGCAGCCTTATAGAATTCCACAGGCTAAGAAACAGGAAGTGAAAAAAATGTTGGATGATATGTTGGAGCTTGGTTACATCACACCATCATCAAGCCCTTACTCATCTCCGATCGTCTTGGTGGACAAGAAAGATACCACGACTCTGTGTGGATTATAGAAACCTCAATGACGTGACTGTTTGTGATGGGTATCCGATACCTTGGGTAGATGAGATATTTGAGAAGCTAGGCACAGCAAAATACCTCAGTACCATGGATTTAGCGAAAAGGATATTGGCAGATACCTCTATCGCAAGATTCTCAAGAGAAGTTCCCATTTGTGGTAGAATTTGGACAATACCAATTTACGGTAATACCTTTTTGGATGAAAAAAGCACCTACGACATTCGCATGGATGATGGACAAAGAATATAGTGATACATGGTAAGATCACCTATTACATGTCAAGGCTGTCCTGGACCGACTTAGAGACAGTGGGCTTACAGTTAAACCCTCAAAGTGTCAATTTGGTGATGAGGAACTGTACTGTCTAGGGCACATAGAGGGAAAGGGAAAGCTCAGACTAGACAAACGGAAGGTCTAAGCTAAGGTGAACTTTCCTCTCCCCCAAACGAAAAAAGGGTTAAGATCATTCGCTGGTATGATGGGATATTACCGTCGTTTCGTCAACAATTACGCTAAGTTGGCAGCACCTTTGACCAAGATGGTTAAAAGGATCATCCAAGACAACTTTGTTGGACAGATGTAGCAGGGCTGCATTCAATAATCTAAAGGACGCAATGACCAAAGCTAAAGCACCAGTACTCGCGAATCCAGATTTCAGTGAACTGTTCACGATACAGACTGATGCCAGCAATGTAGCCATTGGAGCTGTCCTTAGTCAGGTTATTAACAGCGAGGAACACCCGAATGCTTACATCAGCAGGAAGTTATTACAACGAGAACAGAACTATTCTACACTAGAGAAGGAATGTGTAACCATCAAGTGGAGTGTGGAATCGTTTGCCTATTATGCACGTGGGGTAAAGTTCACCTTCAAACTGACCACAACCCGTTGAAATGGCTGGAGAGAACCGAACAAAAGAACCAGAAACTTTTGAGGTGGGCTCTTGCTCTCCAGTAGTTTATACCATCGAGTATCGTCGTGGCCAAGATAACGTGCGTTGAATAGATATTATGCATTGTAGTACTTTATAACACGAATTGTTCGTGGATATTTTCCTTTGTGGTTTGATGCTATTTAGATTGTATTGTGGAACAAACTTTCGTGGGTATCCTATATTTACAAATAGTAGACACGTATATCATTCAAATTTGTTGTATTTATTTTCGTGGTTCAATAGCAACCACGAAAACCACGAATGTTTATGAACAACGAACAGTTCATGTTACACAGTAAATAAACTGTGAAGAGTAAAATATAATATTTTATGTAGTGCAAGAGATGTACCAGTTCTAAAGATTGACAAGTGTTTCTTATAAAAAAAGGACATGGAAAGTGAAAGTATTCTTTTTTTTTTTTTACATAAGCAAACATTGTGGATTTACAAGTTAGGGAAATAAGATAAGGAAAATTATTTTCCCTGGAAGTATTTATTTTGGATTTACCACCACCACTGAGGAATATCTATATAAGTAGCTGGATCAATTGATATACAAACTGTGTCTATACTGGACTTCGTACATGATCAGTGTTTTATCTTAATGGTTAATTAAGCATTATGCTGTATTTGTGTACATTGTAGGTATCTAGCCCGAGTATCTGGAGCAGTATTATCTTTCATTAACTTTTAGACTGTAAAAGTTTTCTTAGGCAGGGGGAAATTAATAGGGAGTTTGACTACCCAAGGTCAAATATCTGGTCAGTGTATATCTGACCGCTCAA
The DNA here is from genome assembly GCF_002113885.1 of Mizuhopecten yessoensis. Taxonomy (NCBI): domain Eukaryota; kingdom Metazoa; phylum Mollusca; class Bivalvia; order Pectinida; family Pectinidae; genus Mizuhopecten; species Mizuhopecten yessoensis. The sequence continues at coordinate 2,477,720 of NW_018405386.1, read as the reverse complement.
GGTCAGGAGTGCTTCCTAAAACACAGCACCCCACATTAGTGATATTGAGTTACCACAGTGTCCGGATGTGGCTGGAACAAATAACAATATTTTATTACGCTGACCATTCCCTGGGCTGCCTTTGATGTGAAAACCATGTGAACTGACCAGATAGTGCCAGATAGAGCCAGTCCTGGTGTGGCCTTGGAAGGAGTAGGAGCTCAGATACTCAGGCCATGGCATGATGCTATGTGTTTCTCTTAATAATCAACATTTATACACAATTTAGTTTTTTCGTTGGTTTTTCATTCATAGAGCATCATTGAGGGTTGCGGTTTATTTATTGCATCTTTTCAGAGTAGAAGTTGTTTACATTATAGGGTACCAAAGCAATGAATAGTTTCACTGAAGAGATGTTTTTTGAACAACAATGAGCAACTATTTTTCTAAAGAATGCGTTGCAAGGTAAAATTTATATGCAAGACTTAAAATTTCATAAGAGTTATAACGGCAATACCACGTTTTAAATTGATAATACTCTTAAACTTCAAACAATATTTTCCAATTCCTCCATTTTTGGTCCCGTCCCATAACCCTTTCGGGACCTCCTTTGCACAATTCTGAATCCCCACTATCTAAGGATGTTTTCAGTAAAATTTGCTGAAGTTCTTATCACAGATTTAGAAGAGGTATACTTTTGTTTGAAGCAGTTGTTTACTGACAGATAACAGATGCCGTGGTACAAAACATTAGTTAACCTTGGCCTTTCCATCCAAGCAAGTTAAGTAAAGCCAAGCACTAGCTGCCTCGTGTTTAATAAATCTCTCCATCTGAGAATTACTCACTACCCAAAATATGACTACTCCTTGCAAAATAAGGACTACTCCTCGCAAGAAAGAGGACTACATCCTCATGAATATTTGTAGGCAGAGATCATGAAATTTCAACCAATGAAAATATTTGGTAGGCGGCGCATTCTCCATAACGCCGAGTAACGTAACAAACGACAACAGTGAAAATGGCCGCTGATGTTGTCCACTATTGATGACATCATAATATCTATGACATCATAATTACTTATTGTTAACAATTGATTATCTGCCCCTGGCCAAAGCTCATTGTCCATTTCTTCACAATATATAGGGAGCATCCCTTTGAGTACTTGTGGTGTCTAAAGCATTGTAAAATTGTCTTGATGAAGCTTTGATTTTAGTTAATTGTACTAATATACATTTACTAAAAACAGTCCTTTTGCTAATTCTTGCTCATAGTGAACTTACAGTATCTTACTTTGATTTAGCCTTCCATTTTTTTTATATTTTCACCTATTTCTCTCTCAACACTTCCTTCCTATCTGTTTACTTTCCCATATACAATGTACAATGCATTGTGTGTCTGACGTTGAAAACAATATTACTCAGACACCAGTAAATAATTGGCAATCAAATATAAAAATCTTTCCTGGTTGGTCTGGACGACCGCAATGTTTATAACATTGGATATTGAACACACATTGTAAGTATCTAATTATACACCAGTCTAAGTAACGGCAGTAGAACTGTCTGTAGCTTCTGTCCCATCACTTGTAACGGTAGCTTCCTTTTGTGTATCCTGTGAAGTAGCATTGTTATTATCACCAGCCTTGACTTCCTGATCTTGCCCATGACCTCGAGGGTTCTGGTGACCTTCCTCGACTTGAGACCCCCCTGTCAGTCTCTGTTCCAGGAGATCCAGCTCCTTTTTCTTGTTATCACACTGCTCCTTTAGCTCTAACTTGCTCTTTAGGTAAATACCATGTCCTGTAGTATACAAGGTAATACAGGTAAATACCATGTCCTGAAGTATACAAGGTAAATACAAGTTTATGAACAAAAGACTCGAAGGCAGATTACGAATAAAATTATCACATGAATTTTATTAAACAATTAATACTAATTTTTGGGCTAAAGGGTCATAACAGCTGTGGTGTATGTAAACTACTCTTCAAGATTTGACCCGGCCATCTGTTAGGCATAATAAAATCAAGGTGTGCATATCATTTGTAGATGGCCGAGCCAAGTGACTTGAAGGAAGCACTGTATACGTATTATTAGCATGAACGAAATTCTTGGGGGACTTACGAATTACATAATGATGTAAAATGCCCAAATGAAGATGTGATATGCCACAGCTGAAATACATACCATGTTCTAAAGTATACAAGGTAATACAGGTAAATACAATGTCCCGAAGAATACAAGATAATACAGGTAAATACAATTTCCTGTAGTATACAAGGTAATACAGGTAAATACCATGTCCTATAGTATATAAGGTAATAAAGGTAAATACAATGTCCTAAAGTATATAAGGTAATACAGTTAAATACCATGTCCTATAGTATATAAGGTACCCCCGGTAAATACAATGTCCTGAGGTATACAAGGTAAATACAAGTAAATGCCATGTCCTAAAGTATACAAGGAAATACAGGAAAATACCATGTCCTGAAGAATACAAGGTAATACAGGAAAATACAATGTCCCGAAGAATACAAGATAATACAGGTAAATACAATGTCCTGAAGTATACAAGGTAAATACAAGTAAATACCATGTCCTAAAGTATACAAGGTAATACAGGTAAATACAATGTCCTAAAGTATACAAGGTAATACAGGTAAATACCATGTCCTGAAGTATACAAGGTAATACAGGTAAATACAATTTCCTGTAGTATATAAGGTAATACAGGTAAATACCATGTCCTATAGTATATAAGGTAATACAGGAAAATACCATGTCATGTAGTGTATAAGGTAAATACAGGTAAATACAATGTCATGTAGTGTATAGGGTAAATACGGATAAATATCATGTCCTGTAGTGTATAAGGTAAATGCCATGTCCTAAAGTATACAAGGTAATACAGGTACATACCATGTCCTGAAGTATACAAGGTAAATACAATTAAATACCATGTCCTAAGGTATACAAGGTAATACAGGTAAATACCATGTCATGTAGTGTATAAGGTAAATACAGGTAAATACCATGTCATGTAGTGTATAGGGTAAATACAGATAAATATCATGTCCTGTAGTGTATAAGGTAAATACCATGTCCTAAAGTATACAAGGTAATACAGGTAAAAACCATGTCCTAAAGTATACAAGGTAATACAGGTAAATACCATGTCATGTAGTGTATAGGGTAAATACAGATAAATATCATGTCCTGTAGTGTATAAGGTAAATACAATGTCCTAAAGTATACAAGGTAATACAGGTAAATCCCATGTCCTGTAGTATATAAGGTAATACAGGTAAATACCATGTCCTGTAGTATACAAGGTAATACAGGTAAATACCATGTCCTGTAGTTTACAAGGTAATAAAGGTAAATACAATGTCCTGAAGTATACAAGGTAAATACAAGTAAATACCATGTCCTAAGGTATACAAGGTAATACAGGTAAATACCATGTCATGTAGTGTTTAAGGTCAATACAGGTATATACCATGTCCTGTAGTGTATAAGGTAAATACATGTAAATACCATGTCCTGTAGTATATAAAGTAAATGCAGGTATATACCATGTCTTGTAGTGTATAAAGTTAATACAGGTAAATACCATGTCCTGTAGTATATGAGGTTAATACAGGTATATACCCTGTCCTGTAGTATATGAGGTAAATACAGGTATATACCATGTCATGTAGTGTATAATGTCAATACAGGTAAATACCATATCCCGTAGTATATAAGGTTAATACAGGTAAATACCCTGTCCTGTAGTATATGAGGTAAATACAGGTACATACCATGTCATGTAGTGTATAAAGTCAATACAGGAAAATACCATGTCATGTAGTGTATAGGGTAAATACAGGTAAATATCATGTCCTGTAGTGTATAATGTAAATACAGGTAAATACCATATCCTATAGTATATAAGGTAAATACAGGTAAATACCTTATCCTATAGTATATAAGGTAAATACAGGTAAATACAGGTAAATACCATGTCGTGTAGTGTATAGGGTCAATACAGGTAAATACCATGTCGTGTAGTGTATAGGGTCAATACAGGTAAATACCATGTCGTGTAGTGTATAAAGTCAATACAGGAAAATACCATGTCATGTAGTGTATAATGTCAATACAGGTAAATACCATATCCTATAGTATATAAGGTAAATACAGGTAAATACCATATCCTGTAGTATATAAGGTTAATACAGGTAAATACCATGTCCTGTAGTATATAAGGTAAATACAGGTAAATACCATGTCATGTAGTGTATAGGGTCAATACAGGTAAATATCATGTCCTGTAGTGTATAAGGTAAATACAGGTAAATACCATATCCTATAGTATATAAGGTAAATACAGGTAAATACCATATCCTGTAGTATATAAGGTTAATACAGGTATATACCATGTCCTGTAGTATATAAGGTTAATACAGGTTAATACCATGTCCTGTAGTATATAAGGTAAATACAGGTAAATACCATGTCCTGTAGTGTATAAGGTCAATACAGGTAAATACCATGTCCTGTAGTATATAAGGTTAATATAGGTAAATACCATGTCCTGTAGTATATAAGGTAAATACAGGTATATACCATGTCCTGTAGTGTATAAGGTCAATACAGGTAAATACCATATCCTGTAGCGTATAAGGTCAATACAGGTAAATACCATATCCTGTAGTATATAAGGTCAATACAGGTATATATCATGTCCTCTAGTTTATAAAGTAAATACAGGTATATACCATGTGCTGTAGTGTATAAAGTAAACACATGTATATACCATGTCATGTATTGTATAAGGTAAGTGTATAAGGTAAATACATGTAAATACCATGTCCTGTAATATCTAAGGTAAATACATTAAATACCATATCCTGTAGTATCTAAGGTTAATACATTAAATACCATGTCCTGTAGTATATAAGGTAAATATATTAAATACCAACACCTGTAGAATACAGGTATATACCATGACCCGTAGAATAAAAGGTGTAAATACAGGTAATGAGGTATAATTTCAGGTGAATGCCATGATCTGTAGTATATAACATACAAATATGTAACTATCATATCTTGTACTATACCATGTGAAAATGTAGGTGAATACAATTACTGTAGTACATTTGTATACATGGTGTCGATACAAGTAAACAAAAACTCATCTTTGTATAGAAAGTATAAATACAGGTAAAAACTATTATACAAAGTGTAAACAGAGATTTATTAATACCATAAACAAGGTTAGCTTTATATAAATTTTCACAAACAAGCATAACAATAGTCATACAAGATGGAAGTACTATTTCCCAGAATCTAAATTCCAGAAGGGCTACTGTGATACTACTGACTTACCAACACAGTCCAACGTCTCTGTTCTAGTCTTATTTTTACAGCAGTTTTTACACCGTCCAAATGCACATTTCTTGCCCTGGAGAACACAAAATTACAAAATGACTGATTCAAAAAATAAAAATGATTCAAAAAGTAAAACTTTTAAAATATACTTACTTCTCGATAAAGAAGATTTTTAAAGCTGCTATGCTTGTATTATGATGATCTCTATACATGAACAGTGGTGAGCTCTATACTTGTACTATGATAAGCTCTATATTTGTACTGTGATGAGCTCTATCCTTGTACAGAGGTGAGCTCTATGCTTTAACTGTGGTGAGCTCTATACTTGTACTGTGGTGAGCTCTATACTTGAACTATGATGAGCTCTATACTTGTACTATGATGAGCTCTATCCTTGTACAGAAGTGAGCTCTATACTTGTACTGTGATGAGCTCTATATTTGTACTGTGGTGAGCTCTATACTTGTACTGTGGTGAGCTCTATACTTGAACTATGATGAGCTCTATACTTGTACTGTGATGAGCTCTATACTTGAGCTGTGATGAGCTCTATACTTGTATTGTGGTGAGCTCTATACTTGAACTGTGGTGAGCTCTATACTTGTACTGTGGTGAGCTCTATACTTGTACTATGATGAGCTCTGTACTTGTACAGAGGTGAGCTCTATACTTGAGCTGTGATGAGCTCTATACTTGTATTGTGGTGAGCTCTATACTTGTACTGTGGTGAGCTCTATACTTGTACTGTGATGAGCTCTATATTTGTACTGTGGTGAGCTCTATACTTGTAATGTGGTGAGCTCTATACTTGTACTGTGGTGAGCTCTATACTTGAACTGTGATGAGCTCTATGGTTGCATTATGATGAGATCTATACTTGTACTGTGGTGAGCTCTATACTTGTACTATGATGAGCTCTATACTTGTACTGTGATGAGCTATAAGCATGTACTGTGATGAGCTCTATCCTTGTACAGAGGTGAGCTCTATACTTGAGATGTGATGAGCTCTATACTTGTATTGTGTTGAGCTCTATACTTGTACTGTGATGAGCTCTATATTTGTACTGTGGTGAGCTCTATACTTGTACTGTGGTGAGCTCTATACTTGTACTGTGATGAGCTATAAACATGTACTGTGATCAGCTCTATACTTGAACTGTGATGAGCTCTATGATTGTATTAAGATGAGCTTTACATATGAACAGTGGTGAGCTCTATACTTGTACTGTGATGAGCTCTATCCTTGAACAGAGGTGAGCTCTATACTTGAACTGTGGTGAGCTCTATAATTGAGCTGTGATGAGCTCTATACTTGTACTGTGATGAGCTCTATACTTGTATTATGATTAGCTCTATACTTGTATTGTGATGAGCTCTTTACTTGTACTATGATGAGCTCTATACTTGTACTGTGATGAGCTCTATACTTGAATTATAATTAGCTCTATACTTTTACTGTGATGAGCTCTATACTTGTATTGTATGAGCTCTATACTTGTACTATGATGAGCTCTATACTTGTACTGTAATGAGCTCTATTCTTGTACTGTGATGAGCTCTATACTTGTACTGTGATGAGCTCTATACTTGTACTGTGATGAGCTCTATACTTGTACTGTGATGAGCTCTATACTTGTACTGTGATGAGCTCTATACTTGTACTGTGATGAGCTCTATACTTGTACTGTGATGAGCTCTATACTTGTACTGTGATGAGCTCTATACTTGTACTGTGATGAGCTCTATACTTGTACTGTGATGAGCTCTATACTTGTACTGTGATGAGCTCTATACTTGTACTGTGATGAGCTCTATACTTGTACTGTGATGAGCTCTATACTTGTACTGTGATGAGCTCTATACTTGTACTGTGATGAGCTCTATACTTGTACTGTGATGAGCTCTATACTTGTACTGTGATGAGCTCTATACTTGTACTGTGATGAGCTCTATACTTGTACTGTGATGAGCTCTATACTTGTATTATGATTAGCTCTATACTTTTACTGTGACGAGCTTTATACTTGTACTGTGATGAGCTCTATACTTGTAAAGTGGTGAGCTCTATAAATTGAATTATGATGAGCTCTATACTTGAACTATGATGAGCTTTTTTGTTTGTACTGTGGTGAGCTCTATACTTGAATTATAATAAGCTCTATACTTGTACTGTGATGAGCTCTATACTTGTATTGTATGAGCTCTCTACTTGTACTATGATGAGCTCTATACTTGTACTGTAATGAGCTCTATACTTGTACTGTGATGTGCTATATACTTGTAATGTTATGAGCTCTATACTTGTACTGTGATGAGCTCTATACTTGTGTTGTATGAGCTCTATACTTGTATTATGATGAGCTCTATATTTTTACTGTGATGAGCTTTAGATTTGTAAAGTGATGAGCTCTATACTTGTAAAGTGGTGAGCTCTATAACTTGAATTATGATGAGCTCTATACTTTAACTATGATGAGCTTTTTTGTTTGTATTGTGGTGAGCTCTATACTTATTACTATGATAAACTCTATACTTGTACTATGATGAGCTCTATACTTGTACTGAGGTGAGCTCTATACTTGTACTGTTTTGAGCTCTATACTTGTATTGTTATGAGCTCTATATTTGTACTATGATAAGCTCTATATTTGTACTGTGATGAACTCTATATTTGTAAAGTGGTGAGCTCTATTCTTGTATTATGATAAGCTCTATACTTGTACAGAGGTGAGCTCTATACTTGTATTGTGATGAGCTCTATATTTGTACTGTGGTGAGCTCTATATTTGTACTATGATAGCCCCTTTATTTGTACTGTGATGAACTCTATATTTGTAAAGTGGTGAGCTCTATACTTGTACTGTTATGAGCTCTATACTTGTATTGTGATGAGCTCTATACTTGTACTGTGGTGAGCTCTATACTTGTTCTGTGGTGAGCTCTATACGTGTACTGTGATGAGCTCTATCCTTGTACAGAGGTGAGCTCTATACTTGAGCTGTGATGAGCTCTATACTTGAACTGTGATGAGCTCTATGATTGTATTAAGATGAGCTTTACACATGACGGTGGTGAGCTATATACTTGTACTGTGCTGAGCTCTATCCTTGAACAGAGGTGAGCTCTATACTTGAACTGTGGTGAGCTCTATACTTGTGCTGTGATGAGCTCTATACTTGTATTGTGATGAGCTCTATACTTGTACTGTGATGAGCTCTATACTTGTATTGTGTTGAGCTCTATACTTGTACTGTGATGAGCTCTATACTTGTACTGTGATGAACTCTATACTTGTATTATGATTAGCTCTATACTTGTATTGTGATGAGCTCTTTACTTGTACTATGATAAGCTCTATACTTGTACTGTGATGAGCTCTATACTTGAACTGTGGTGAGCTCTATACTTGAACTGTGATGAGCTCTATGGTTGCATTATAATTAGCTCTATACTTGTACTGTGATGAGCTCTATACTTGTATTGTATGATCTCTATACTTGTACTATGATGAGCTCTATACTTGTACTGTAATGAGCTCTATTCTTGTACTGTGATGAGCTCTATACTTGTACTGTGATGAGCTCTATACTTGTACTGTTATGAAATCTATACTTGTACTGTTATGAGCTCTATACTTGTACTGTGATGAGCTCTATACTTGTATTATGATGAGCTGTATATTTTTACTGTGACGAGCTTTATACTTGTAAAGTGATGAGCTCTATACTTGTAAAGTGGTGAGCTCTGTAACTTGAATTATGATGAGCTCTATACTTGAACTATGATGAGCTTTTTTGTTTGTACTGTGGTGAGCTCTATACTTGTACTGTTATGAGCTCTATACTTGTACTGTTATGAGCTCTATACTTGTATTATGATGAGCTCTATATTTTTACTGTGATGAGCTTTAAATTTGTAAAGTGATGAGCTCTATACTTGTAAAGTGGTAAGCTCTATAACTTGAATTATGATGAGCTCTATACTTGAACTATGATGAGCTTTTTTGTTTGTACTGTGGTGAGCTCTATACTTGTACTGTTATGAGCTCTATACTTGTACTGTTATGAGCTCTATACTTGTACTATGATGAGCTCTATACTTGTACTATGATGAGCTCTATACTTGTACTGTGGTGAGCTCTATACTTGTATTGTGATGAGCTCTATATTTGTACTATGATAAGCTCTATATTTGTACTGTGATGAACTCTAAATTTGTAAAGTGGTGAGCTCTATACTTGTATTATGATAAGCTCTATACTTGTACTGTTATGAGCTCTATACTTGTATTGTGATGAGCTCTATATTTGTACTATAAGCTCTATATTTGTACTGTGATGAACTCTATATTTGTAAAGTGGTGAGCTCTATACTTGTATTATGATAAGCTCTATACTTGTTCTGTTATGAGCTCTATACTTGTATTGTGATGAGCTCTATACTTGTACTGTGATGAGCTCTATACTTGTACTGTTATGAGCTCTATACTTGTACTGTTATGAGCTCTATACTTGTACTGTTATGAGCTCTATAACTTGAATTATAATTAGCTCTATACTTGTACTGTGATGAGCTCTATACTTGTACTGTTATTAGCTCTATACTTGTACTGTTATTAGCTCTATACTTGTACTGTTCTGAGCTCTATACCTCTACTGTTATGAGCTCTATAACTTGAATTATGATGAGCTCTATACTTGTAAAGTGGTGAGCTCTATAACTTGAATTATGATGAGCTCTATACTTGTACTGTGTGTGATGAGCTTTATACTTGAACTATGATGAGCTTTTTTGTTTGTACTGTGGTGAGCTCTTTACTTGTACAGTGGTGAGCTCTTTAAGTGCTTCTTGTTAATAACATACTATCACATGATCTATTATCCAAAGAAAAACATTGACTATGTAAATAGCAAAATAAGAAAGATAACCAAAAATAAAAAAACCCCAGTTTTTGTAATTGTAAAAATATACCTACCCTTGGGTTAAGACAACTGTCACACTTTTCATATTGAGCCTTCTTGGTGCCATCAAAACTTTTGTGTGGATTCTTTATCTTTTTCTTTATTTTGTTTTTAGACATGCCGGCCATGTCTGCTGGAATGTTTTGAAGGTCAAGCGGACGCTTTGTGGCCTCTCGCCTTTTCTGATTCTCTTCTGCCTCTTCAGGACTGCATGGATAGAAAAAGATAGATCAATTTCAGTAAATCTTCATTTTGTGCAATTTCAAACTTGATGGTGATCGATAAAGTTCAATTTGTTTAGTTAAACATCAAACAAATGAGTGCCTAAGTGACCTAAATTTATGACATATTGCAGTGATTCGTTTTTGCTCAGTTTTACTGCCGAGTAAAGGCTGTTTCCCCTTGCTAAAAAGTGCCTTATTTTCCTAAAATGACCAATAGCTGAAGAATATATTCCCAAATTTAATACAAATAATGCTTTATTTTCCCAATTCATAAAGGACCAGGCTGTTGTAAAACCGAGGTAACCATACCACTGTATCGGTAACAATATGCACTAATTTAGCCATTTGAGGTATCAAGAGTATTCTTCACTCAGTACCATCAGTTGGAACAAATTCATCTGCTCTTCTGGATGCATGGTAACCCAACATGGAAACATGACAATAGACCTTTTTTCTATATACAGATCTGTAAACAACATCTGTTTGATGAAACGTGTTACCTGGGTCTAACATACGGCTGGCAGATCCAGTAAGGATGAGGAAGCTTGGACTCAAACATTTCAGGACAAGTCTTGGACTTCTCCATGTCCTTCTGAAAGTCAAAGTAAAAGGTCAACGACATTTCACAACCACTATAACACAGTAAAATCTAGTTATTGCTGCATGTTCCCTTATAGACTACAAAAATTGAAAACTCACATAACTACCCCTATCTCCAGCAAACATACACACATGCACGTACGCATTACACCCAAGGAGGTACGTCCTTAAATGACCTTAGCTGTTGATAGGATGTTAAACCATATCAAACCAAACCAATCACACAACTACCGAAAAAGGAAGCAAAATGTTGGTGTAAGGATGCAAACTACAAGATTATCCTTTAAAATTGTATTTAGCTACTGCTGTATCCGTGAACAAGAGATGCTATCCTTATTATTTTAGTCCACCCTAGCCTGTTGACAAGTGTTGTATGGTACCAGCATACAGGAAAGTTCTCCTGTAAAGTATTTGGCCTTTGCCTGGAAAATCAACTTGTAACTTTTTGCCGTGGAACTTCAGAATGCTATATATGAGCCAAGCTTGATTTTTTTTTTACATTTCACTGACATGATGTTCAAATAAGATGTTGCCTTAAAGGCACCAACAGAGGCAGTTTTAACCCAAGATCGCAGCCGCAGGGCAAAGTTTTGCTGGACAAAGGGTGCCATTAAAATGAGGTTTTGCTGAATATAAAACTTTCTGTTACAGGATAAGAAGGCTTAACTTCATCATTCTTGTCATTCATCATTCTTATCATACTTGTGAGCAATTTTTCATCAAAGATACCAGTTAAAATCTTTCATGCTTACCAAGCATCTCTCTTTCATCCTGAGGACAGCTAGCTTGAGACTGTCCAGTGACTTCCCTGTACCGACCATCAACCTGATATCTTCGTGTATAACAAGACTGAAATAAGAAATACTGCAGTGTGATTGTACATATTGTCTTTTTTTATCACTTTCAATCATATGAATTCTCAACAAATGGTGTATAAATTTGAAAATAATGTTTGTGTGTTTACTAATCAGTGTTGACACCTTTTAAAGCCTGAAGTCCTTATTAAGAGTATATAATAATTGAAAACAAACTTTAATCAATTTTATTTCAGTCTACAATAACTGATCACTAAACCAAATATGCCGATACGAAAAGTTAATGTGACATAATTACCCATGATGAAAGAGCTTAAACAAATGTCCCCTGACATAGGACAAAGGACATGGATATTTGTCAACCAGTTCCAGGTACTCCTCCGCCATCTTCCAGATTGGGGGATCTATTCCGAGGAACAGGGCTGGGTTGTGTAGGTTACCCTCTGAAACAAGGAACAGCACATATTGAAAAGTTGTTCTTCATTTCATCAACACATGTAGATCTAAATTCGTTTCGAAGATCAGTGCAAGTATAATATTAAGTGTAATTGTCAAATGTATGTAATCTAAAATGTAATGGAGAATATTGATGTTGCTATTCAGTTTTCTTAGTCTTGAGTCTTAAATATTTAATTGTGATGTTACAGATATAGAGGGGTGGGTTATGTAGGATACCCTCTCAAACAGGACACAGGCTGTATATACCGGTAATTGTCAATATCATGGAACAGAGCATGCAGAGTTGTGTAGGCTATCTCTGAAACAAGACACAAGACATACCAGGTATATAATGGTTTGTACCATGGAACAGAGCATGCAGAATTGTGTAGGCTATCTCTGAAACAAGACACAAGACATACCAGGTATATAATGGTTTGTACCATGGAACAGAGCATTGTCTATAAAGCAAGTCATAATATAAACTTTGGATCAAAAGTAAAACAGCACAAACCTTTACATGGACCTTTGGTGAGAGAAGTACAAACCTGCGGTCATGATGCCATCCACTCCCGTCTCCTCCAGACACTTTTTGACATCAGACAGGTACTGGATGTTACCATTACCGAACACGGGAATCTTCACATTATCCCTGAAAATGTACAAGCATCCATTTCATAGCTATAGCAAACTTGTAGTTGCCTGTCTTTCAAACTTGGCATTTTGAATTCTAAATAATGAATTTAATAGTACCTAATAACTAAGAATTTATCAGTAAAAAGGAATAAATTTTTCTGACAACTACACCAATAAAGTGAGATATTTATTTATATTCTACCTGACAGCTTTGATGTATTGCCAGTCAGCCAATCCGGTCTTTGGACCTTTCTGCTCCTTTGTTCTGCCATGGACGGTAAGTATCTAGAAAATGTAAATTTCAGATAAAACAGCCTCTTTATGGTGTTATTAGAGGAACTTTCTGTGTTTATAAACTGCCTTTCTCGACAGCCTACCTGAGGATTTTAAAACCGATTTCAGAAATTCATCTACAATGAAATCTACTTAAAAGAAATTTCATTACCTATTAAACATCTTAAAACGCTTTTCAGTATTTAAAAAGTGAAAACTTAAAATAATTTATTCGTCCAGGCCTAATAATGAATACCACATGTATTACCTGACATCCTGCCTTCTCCAACATCTGAGCGTACTCGATGGTCTTCTCCATACTCTCAAATATTCTAACTTTACAGGTGATAGGCACTTTCAGTCTTTCATGGCACAGTTTAACTGATAAAGTGAATGGTGAAAATTTGAGTCAATCAGTACCACCAGGGCCCAGTTGTTCAAAAGATGTAGCTTAATCACTGTTTAACGACATTTTTCAACCTTTAATAATTTCTTCAATATAAAAGGTTAAAACTCGTAATTTTACATTTACATTAACTCTACTAAATACTTTATATCTGGAAAGTTTGAACTAGGTTGATTGTTGCATTTCAAAGATACACAAAAGTTGAAATTTGCGCTAATCACTGATTAAGCTAATCACCCTTTGAACATTTGGGCCCAGAAATGAAAAGCTTATTATCATATAACACTGTCAATAACAGGTGGTAACTTTGTTTTATCAGGCACTCAAGTGGAAAAGGACTTGGGGCCCTTGATCAGGTAATTTTATAAAGAAAAGGAAATGTATCACAATACAAAACAAACATACCCATTTTCTCCAGGAGTTCCCATTCGTCCTGTAGAAATGCGCCATAATGTCCACGTTTAGCAATGACTTGTGGACATCCTAGGTTCAGGTCAATGGCATCACAGTGATCCTCCGCCAACAGGGCTGCCTTCAGGAATGTCTCCGGGTCATTTGCACAAAACTGGTAAAATATAATTGTAATGATAGAATCATTTTGATTTAAAGAATTCTCCTACCTCTACATATATAAGACATGTGTCATGATGACATTACATTATGATGACACAATCAAAAATTGAAAGCCCATCAAAATGTCGCTTGACAGACTATAGTGGTCTTGTACTTGGCTGGACACCCAACTCTTGATAGTAAGAAACATTATGCAAGCTGCCCATGATTGTCTTAAATGATCAATACTAAAAGTATACTGTACACTTTTCCAGTCATTCCAAATATACTTTTAGTTAATTGGTATGTAAACTAGAAATTTTGTTATATATAATTTTAATTTTGCAAGGTCAAAACACATGTCTTACAGATAATTCCTTTGAAAGCCAAAACGCAAAGCTAATTTTGAGGAGTCAAAACATACATTCAAAGGTCTGTTGAAAGCTCTGTCTTGTTCCAAGTACTGTGTTCTTGGCAAGACTTAGAAAATGGAGAGAGATGACTAGGCAGGTGACTACCGGTGACCAGATAGTTCGGTAATGAGAGCATAAGTCTACATATTGGAAGGCATTGGTTCAAATTCTGGTCTGGTCCAATATCTTTTTCCGATCCGGTTACATAATGTATATGAAACATCTGTATGTTCAGTGTGTAAAGGGCAAGGGATACCAGTGAACCAGGGTTGTACATTGTTTTTGGCTATGAATATGAGTTCCCCAGGTTTTATTTGATATGTAGCATCTACATAACAAGAATGAGCCACTATCAGGTGTTTTATGATACATAAAGTTACCATTTATACAATTAATTAACATTTATAAAAGTTCAATACACCTGTATGAAGTTAATGCAGGACCTGCCTTACCATATGCTTCTGGTCCTAAGCCACCTGGCTTATACCTCTTTGTGTGTATGTGTGCTTAAGGACTATTGATGTTCTATTTTGTGATGGTACTTCTCTGTGCTTCCAACAGCATTTTTTACTTCAGCACAGGCACTACAGCACCCATCACCTACATTATATATTCAGTCTGGATTTTTAGAGTTGTGTGAGCAAGCAAAAAATAATTCTCTGTAAATACCATGCAACAACAACTTTTTGGGATTGAACCACAACTGTGGAAGACTGCAGCGTTAAATTATAAGTTCCTTTCCCAGTATAGAACAATGATTACTATCCAGATTTTGACTCGGGACCTTTTTCATCTTGTCTCTCAGACATTACTAGTCTACCTGAACTATTAGTGGTTTGTCCTCAGGACAGGATTGCAAGGCTTCTGTCCTGTAGCGCTGGTCTCTATTAAACACGGAGGAATGCAGCATTGGTGTGTAGCACAGTTCAGCACCATAGCGTCGACTCAGCATCCTCCATGCCAGCTCACTCTGATCCACCATAGGGGCAACAACATACTTGGCAGCACTCAATGTCGTTCTCCAAAACTCATAACCTCCAATTTTGTCAACCATCTGAAAATTAAAAACCATGTTAAAAAATGTATGAACATCTGGCTAGTGTATTTTTACTCTATGCCAATAAATTTATTGTTTCTTTTTCTTAAGAACTTGAATTCATGTTTTAAAAAAACCCAAGGTAGATTAGGCAGAGCTTGGCAATAAGAAATCTACAGCTAGACAAGTGGTTCTGTGAGCTGCCAGCCAACTAGTCATTTTATAGTGTTGTCATAAAATGACATTGCATAATATTGGATGAGTAATATGTGCACATGAACGAGTTAACTATTGAAAACTACTAGCCCGACTGACAAGTGTTTTTTGAAGTTATTATCCAGAGTGGTGAACAGCTAAATATTTCAAGATAATTTCTGGATGTACCTTTCTAAATCAGTTTCCAAATCGAAGCAATTGTTATATCATGTCCCAATACGTGTATGTTCAGTAGAATCTACCTCGAACGTATCATCACTCGTTTATATGGTACATTGGTACAGAGACTCAACATGATGATGAAAAAATGTAACACATGGGGAAATGTAAACAGGAAAGGGTGGTCTAAGGGCAGATAACTCCAAATTCAAAACTAAAAGTGGACTATTCTATTATAACAAATGGGGGATAAGGTTTTAGAAAAAAGTATAACTGTGTCAGTTTGTTGAAAGTTAAATACATAATTAACAAAACAATATATTTATCTAATTCATATTTAACAAGTTTATATTGTTTTAAACTAATCACTACTCTAGGAAAATTTAAATACCCTTCCCTCCCCTTCAAGATAATGTTGTGTCATGTGATCGATAACGTTAGGCGGAAGTCAGCTGAGTTAACAGCAGTGAACTGAAAGTTGAAGAAGTTGGGAATAAATACAACAACTGGTGGTGAGTTATGTAAATGTCAATTGTCGTTTTGACATATTTCGATTTTAACTAACAGGTATTGTATGTTAAAAACAGTGCAGTGTAGAAGACCGCGAGATGATTTGATCATTTGTGACCGGCGAATCCAGATCATATCTATGTGATTGATTATAAACTTAGGGGCAGTAGTGAGTGGGGGTTGTTCATCATGACCGCTTCAATGGTCTTTTGTCTGTTGATCCAGTTATCTTAAATCTAAATAAGTGTCATATGTGTCGTATTTAAAGCAAGCTCCATCAGGACAAAAATTGAAGTTAAAGATGATGAAGTATTGATCAGCTGATGCCTGAAGGTGACTGTATTATTTTTACAATAATCCAAGCGATAACTGTGAATGGTCCTCTATACAAGTTTGAATAGGTCCAATGAAGGCAGAACATGTGACTGGCCATCGGAGATTTTTTAACTAGTTAGCTTGTCAACAATACAATTACACTTAAAATATTGGGACAATAATATTCCTATATTTTTTATTTTTTTAATAATAATGAATATATAAAGAGACAGAGATGGTGCAGTTGTAGAGATAAATAACTAACCTTTCCATTCATGTAAGGAAAGTATGTCTATTGCTCAGTCTGGTCTCTGCCCAATATTTTTTTTTTAAAGGAGATAGTTTTTTCAAACTATATCGAAGTGAGAAATATGACAGGCTTAAAAGTGATTTGAACTTGGACCTTTAATTAAAGTAAACGATACCTATAAACAATAATATTTAACTGATAAGAATGTTTCTTTCCATCACTGCTTTAAATAGTAGGAAAATTGTATTGCAATTGATTGTCAACATTTTCTAGGACTAATTATTATATATATTGTATATAAGTGCAGTAATTATAAGTATTCTCATTCTATTCAATCAGCTTTACTCCCCATGACTAACACCATTAAATTCTAACCCTGTCTGACGTAATTTTTAATACCTGTAAATATTGATTTATTTTGAATGTATACATTTTAACCTCACAAGGATTTAAGAGATATACTTGAGGTTAAATCACAATATGTCATCAGTATTAAAGTTTTAAAACATTGCAATTACTGATTTCAGTCATAACGATATCGACAACACAAAAATTGAGTCTGTGTCAACTGATTAAGCCCACACAGAGTTTATTGCAAATTTAAATGTAGTGGATCAGCAGATTTGAATATGGAAATATCATATAAGACATATGCTCATACATTTACAGTGGTTTTTTTTATACAGACTGTAGCTTCCCTGTTCCTTATTTTCCCAAAAGGACCCAAAACTGAGGAATATATTCCCAATTCAAGAAAAATAATGTTGTATTTTCAAAATTTATAAAGGAACAGGCTGTTGTAAAAATTCAGGTTAAAAAAACAACTGATTTAGTCCAATGTTTTACTGTTCATTAAAATAAGTTTAGTTTACCTAACATTTCCAATATAAATTTCATTTAAAGTGGAATTGGATATATACTAAATTCTTCCAAGGCCATACAATTAAAGAAACCATCATCATGCCCATCTTTTACTAAAACTAAACATACATTAAAATTAAATAAACAACGTATAAGCTTCAGGCAAATTTCTGGTGTTAACATTTCTTCAAGGTGGTGTACAAGTGAGGTCTTTACATATTATTATGATTTACACTGTCATGTATATACCCGGTAGTGAATCTGATTGACACATTTTGCCAATGGCATTATACTTATCCGGTATATGGTGTCACACATGCCTATTGATGGTGAATATCTTAGCAATTCTACTTCTTGACAATGTAAAGGAATTAAGTTACCCGTACGAGTAGAAAAGAATCATTCCTGTGAAGAAGAAACACAAAAGATTCAGTTTTGATCAAGTCTGGTAAGGCCAAGGTATTTCTTTACATGTAATGATACATAGATACGGACCATTTTCTCCAATAGCTATAGTGTCCATGCAGTAATGAGACTTTGATACGTGAACATTCATAAACTGGCTAAACTGCATGTGATATGACTATATAATTTATTGGTACTTGTACAAACATTTTATCAGTAACATGACTTTATATTTTCTGTGATTTGTATTTTTATGGGACTGGCATTTGTATGCGACTTGTTTGTATGCAGTAATTTTTCTACCTTCTTTTTCACTGGGGCCCGTGCCTTGTGACTTTGGGGAAAATATCACTCAGAAAGCATGATTTTAGAAAAATAAAGTGAGTTTTGCATTGATTTTGGGAAAATACAGCAGATATTATCTATGGGAAGAGCCCTTAATTTATAAGGCCCCAAATTTACACTAAAAATCACTAGTAGTACCGTATGTGTTTGTTTGTTTGATTGTGATGAGAATTTGTATGTGACTTTTACATGGCATTGTGTCAACCAGTTGAGTCTCCTCAGATGGATTAATTTCATTTGCCCTTCTCAGCAAACTCTGGAAGAGGCAGTGTGAAATCTTTCAAAGCTCCTAATCTGTGTGGTGCAGTGAATGTTTTAAATTTTATTGTCCTTGTCAGTTTTAAAAGTTCATTTTCTCCATAAACTGCAAAAGTACCACCAAAAATGTACCTTTACCAGTGACACTAGCTTATACCCTGTTCACTCAACCGAATCGTCCAGTGGCAAGGCATTCTAGGGGGTGATAATTATATAGGTACTTTTCAGGTAAGATTTTCACACCTCTTTGTCAGGTGTTAACTTATATAATGTTATTTGTACTAGGTATTATTAAGGCTGGCTTGTCCCCTGAGAGGGACTGTTGCATACCATTTTAACTAGGTCCAGACTGGGTCCTTTGCCTTCAGAGGGATCAGATGATAAATAATGTAGCTTTAAGACAGACAATCGGATATTGCTGACATTTGTACTTGTATATGTATATTACATTGTACATGGGATGCAACCTGTATTTGCATCTCACTTGAAATTGAATGTTTACTTACTGGTATATACACATTGTACTCAGTGTTGTGTAATAAAGACAGTGCAGACAAAATTATATTTATATATATAAATAAATGTGCATGGTGGAAATATTTTTTTGTAATGCACTGGTAATTAACATGTAATTTCTATGTAAATGACATTTTAGTATAGAAAGGAATACACAACAAATGATAATGTAAATCTTTGATGACAATTTACATTATATAATACACTAATATACCTTGTCTATATGTGCTACCTGTATATTACAGTCATACAGGTGAGTCTTTGATAACAATTTACATTATATAATACACTAATATACCTTGTCTATATGTGCTACCTGTATATTACAGTTATACAGGGGAGTGTTATCATTTGTGTACCTGTAGATTTCCAGTCCCTCTGGGGTCTATTTGGCTCACCTGTATCTGTATGCCAGGTACATGTACACTGACCGACACAGGTATGGTGACATCAATGGTTCTAAATACCTGTGTTGTGTAGCACCTATTGCAGTACACGGATCTTGTGGTTGGGTTTATAGCTACAGGTGTGGCAAATCTACAGACCGGGTCACAGGTACATTTATAAAATTATACAATTCAATTCTATCCTGATTCAGATTATTTAGAAAGAGAAGTTGAATGAAAAAGATTCATAATTTTTGATTAGGAGATATTATTTATCAATTGTTCTTTATGGACTGTTATTGATTCTGCTTTTTATATTCTTGAACAAAACTAAAGTTAGGTAAACTTGGTTTCATTTGCTATTCTAAAGATAAAATCGTTATGACTTTCGGGTATGATTTGATTAATTGTTAAGATTATATTGATTTAGGGAGAAGATCCACGTTTGAGACTAATGTAACAGTTAGGTCATATATATAATCACATAAGAATATGCAGTGGCAGATAATTGGATATATAATGATAATACATAGTGATAGTTATATGGTGTGGTATTATTTTGTCTATCAATATCCATTCATTAACATTTTCATAAAATTGAAGTTATGTTATTACGGTGGCTATAATTTGTGCCATTTCGTTGTTTTGTCTTTTTGTCTTTTTTCCATGAAAAGACTATATTAGATAAATAAGTAAATTTAAATTCTCATTGTTTTGTCTTTATCCCAAAAAGACAAAAGAAACAAGAATGAAAGTTTGTTGATTCACATATTTTCGCCCCAAAAAAGAGGAAACAAGGAGAAATAAGGTTTGTTGATTCTTATCTTTTCACCTGGAAAAGACAAACAACGAAGTGGTACAAATCAGCGACCGGACAAACATATGAAAATTATTTGATGAACTATTTAATAAGTATACACATTACTGTAATTAGTACATTCATGTATTAAGATAGTTAAAGCCATGATTTTGATAACAATTAATTCAAGTTCAAAGTACAGTTAGCTTTCCAGGGCAGGGACTTATACAACTTCCTGAACCAATTCATCGAAGATTGATGGACCTTCATGTACAGTACGAGTGTATGATTATGAATCATAACCAAACTGTGTTTTATATCGCCCACCGGAAATGCTTTCACAAGTACTGTAGGTTGTAATTACAAAAGCGAACCTGTGTGCACATGTTAAAAGTTGGAAAATGATCATTTTGCTTACAATCATGACTTTTTCATATAAAGCTCCATAAAGGTCTAAGATGAAAATTGGCAAGGGTCAGTAAGTAGAAAATGAGTTACTGTACGTAATATCTTTATCAATATTTTCAGTAACTTTCTGAACATTCTGAGGCTGGTTTTTTCGTACACTGTATAATGATTATAGTTGTTTTAATCAGCCTACCTACCTCAATTATGCTAGAGCCTCAATTTGATCATAAAGCATATGAAAAATATTTTTTGTAATATAAAACTTTTTTAAGTCTACATTAAGAGCAATACATTCTGTGGTAGGTAGGGACCTTAAACAAAGTATTGCAATACAGTGTAAATACAGTTTATGGTGTTTGATGTGTTTTATATTTGCACACATGCACATTTTTTCATTGATACTGGTACAATGTACTGCATATTATGATCAAAAGTAACAATGTATCACTTGGGCAAGGTTTCATCTCATACGTGAGTCACATCAGTCAGCATCCCCAGCCTCACAGTTATATACGACTATACCGATATTATCTTTGTCATCTGTTTATATACTGTATATAGTAGCTAGCTGATCATGACCTGTAGTAACTGTGGGCAACAGATGTCTCACTCTGCCCTTTCAGCAACTGTGTACTGTACTTTTAAATCAATAAATTACTGATAGTATATTGATGACAACATTTGTACATTAGGTATGACATGTACTGTTCCTACTATTTTGTGGTACATATTATTCATCATATGAATTTTCATTACTTGACTGATTCAGGTAAAAAAAAAAATTATATATATTTTATTTTTTTCATGGATGTAGCCTTTTAGAAATACAAATGTTTATCCTTTCAAAGGAAAGGAAATCAGCTAGCTCTGAATGTAATTATGTATTCCAGCGATAATTTTTTGAATAAAGTGGGTTTTCAATTATGCATGTACATGTAAAATTTGCTTTCCAGATCTTACAGACATATGTATATATCTCCTAGGAGAGTGTGTTTGACTGTTAGTACCACATACTACTCATGCTACCTGCTATATGCAATGCTTTCTCCGATTGAGCAGATAAGATATGTTATCATGTAACCACTTGCTGGGTGTACCTCATTTGCTTTAGTAATAAAATAAATATAATCCTTTTTGATACAAAAAACTTCATCAATATACTACAACATGAGGATTCTAGACATCCTGTTTGATCATATTTAAATCACTTGCTTACAGTATGAATAGAATATATATCCTTTTGAAGCATAAAATTTGAAAACTGCCCAACTCTTTTCAGAAAACCCATTTAAACGCTGCAGAAAGATTCCATTTCATTTGAAAAGGACACCACTTATGAAAATATGCAGTGCAAACCCTGATTATTTATGGCAATGTTTCAAAGTTAGCTTGGAGGTTTGCCCATGTACCTGTATTAATCTTATTCATGATAAGATTACTTGCAGAAATACATAAAAATGACCAAGTCAATTGATTCATAATGCAACAATCCTTTTTTTATGTTTTTCAGAGCTAGTATATATAAAAACAACATTCGGGAGTGTAATAGCACCAACAATCCAAGATGGGGGCTCTTTTCCGCAGTGAAGAGATGAACCTTTGCCAGATATTTCTACAGTCTGAGGCATCGTACGCGTGTGTGTCTGAACTAGGAGAGTTGGGCCTTGTTCAGTTCAAGGATGTAAGTTCCATACAAGTTCACATAAAACATTAACCATATACAACAAATCCACAAATTGCGCAAAAAAACAAAAAAATAATAACCAACCACTCAGTCTAAATTTCATTATTGGGAATGACTAATTTATTTAAGGCCTATGTATAGATGCTATGTGTTTGCCTCCGTAATAATTAAAAGTTATAAATTTCAAATTTAAGAAAATTTACATGAACATTGTACAAACTTTTTATTTATTGTTTCTGTTGGTAGCTAAATCCTGATGTGAATGCTTTCCAAAGGAAGTTTGTCAATGAAATCATGCGATGTGATGAAATGGAGAGAAAGTTACGTAAGTATCAAAAGTTAGGGTTTAAGATAGGCCACTGTAAAACCAGTGAGAGATCAATCGGTCATTATATATGGCCAGAGAAGTAATAACGACCGTGCAGACAAATTCCTTCGTCTGCACTGTCGTTATTACTTCTTTGCCCTTATATCTATTTCTGTTACACGCATCCAACGAACATTTGTTTGTTCGAATCCTGTGCCCATATTGGATCATACTGTCGTGATTACTTACGAGGCTATACAAAAGTATATTGTTTGAAAAGTGTAAAATCTACTCACTGTCAGATCCCTCATCGGCATACATAGTATAAGGTAACAGGTGACAAACTTCTACAACCAGGACTTATACATGTTGTTCTGGATGGACATATTTTCACTTATTTTAAAAGTAAGTAAGTTACGATCCAGGATGATTTTCTCCCTAATATGATGAGAAGGTATATTTGATAAAACTTCAGAAATTTGCCCGCATCATTTGTTTTGGTGTAATTTCAGTGATAGTTTTATCATCAGTCAAGGCAATGTCATTTATTTGCAAAGTTACACTTAAAAAGTGATGGAGTCAATGTCAGTTGTAGATGTGTGAGCTGACCAGTGGGGGTACTCCTTTTTTTCAAAAGTGTATAAACTTTTGAAAGTTATTTTCATTGCATTACACTGAAGCTTTATTTAATTTTGTCATAATTAGGGTACATTGAGAAGGAGATGAAGAAAGATGAAATGAAAATTCCTGACACGATTGAAAACCCAAAGGCTCCAGCACCCAAAGAAATGATAGACCTGGAGGCAACATTCGAGAAAATTGAATCCGAGCTTCGTGAAGTCAACACTAACGCCGAGGCACTGAGGAGAAACTTCCTGGAGTTGTCTGAGTTACGGGAAGTGCTGAAGAAGACACAAGTCTTTTTTGCAGAGGTATTATATTGTTTGACATTTATGTATTGTGTCATTTTAAAATGGCATGATTTGATTATCACATAGAAGATGGAATGCTATTGTTTTGAGTAATTGTTTGGTATTAGAATGTTATCATACCTGCCAACTTTTTAAAGATTTTCATGTGGAAGATTATGCTTGCTAAAAATTAAAACATAACATAATGTGTGTATTACCCCCTGGAGACAAAATAAGCCTTGAAAATGACATATTTTGAGTTGTTATTTCAGATGAAATTAATAGATCTTAAAATATGGGAATAGTTTAGCAATTTCACTGGTTAAAAATGCTAAATTTAAGGGTCCAAATCAGGAGTATCCCTCCTAAATAGGTAGAGTTGGCATACATGTGTTATTGTAATGATTTAATCCACTGAAGAATTTTTGAAG
Organism: Mizuhopecten yessoensis; assembly: GCF_002113885.1. NCBI lineage: Eukaryota > Metazoa > Mollusca > Bivalvia > Pectinida > Pectinidae > Mizuhopecten > Mizuhopecten yessoensis. The sequence goes on along the minus strand of NW_018405386.1, from coordinate 2,453,250 downwards.
AAATAGTCAATTTTCTGATGGAAAGATTGATTTTGAAAGTATTAGTGGTACTTACCTGATGTTTTACATTTGAATTCTTTTAGGGAGAGAGCATGAAGGATAAAAGCAGTTTTAAAAAGTGTAGAATTTATTGATTTCACAGCTTATAATATCTTCATTTTCCTTAGCATGGTGGACACAACAATATGATTGATGAACATTTGTATTAGTCTACTTGATGTTTGAAAGCTGAATTCTTTTTTTGGGGAGAGGGAATAAAGGATAAAGTTAAAAAAAATAAGTGTAAAACTGAATAATTTCACAATGCACCTTTATTTTTCTCAGCACGGCGGACATCACAGTATGATTGACGATGTTCAGATGGCGCTGGTCCATGAAGATACTGGTATTACTTCCACCACTGTACAACTTGGGTAAGGCCTTCAGTTAATACATTACACTTAGCAATACATCATATCAACTAAGGCTAGACTGCCTAGTAATTTATGGTAGTGGAAAAAAAAAACTTTTTTTTTTTATTCATTCATTGAAGAATTATTAAAAAAAAAAGAAAATTGTAATATGAGACATCAAAGATTCATCTGTATGAGTTTCGATTTATATGAATTGAGGTTCTAACATGTAAGTCTTCCCCCCACCTCTCCCCCCCTCTAACACTGCTCCACAATCACTCCTCCTGTATCCCTCCGCCATGCTTTCTAAGTTTTCTCCCAGCCTTTCAAAATATCTCAACCAACTGCGATAACCTCTTCCTAAATGGAACACCTTATCTACCCACTTCTAACACCGCTTGTCCCCTTCTGATAGTTTCTTTCCTCTTAACCCTGCTTCCTTCTGACAACCTCCCCCTCTTTCTAACACTCTCCATTTTTGACAATTCCTCTTTTTCTCTCTGCCCTTTCTCACAGCCTCCCTCTTTCTAAATCTGCCTCCATCCAATGTCCTCCCTATTTCTTTCACTCCTGTCTTCTTCAACGTGTTTCACTCCAAAGACATTCCCCTCCTTTTCTCTCTTCCCTCTTCCATTTAACTCCTCTCGGCCTCATACCAGTCCTGACTTTACCCTTCCAACCCATATCAATCCGTTTTGTACCCTCTCCATACCAAATCTTCCTTCCCCACTCCCCAAGGTGTTAGTACAGTAGTATGTAAATCTTCATTCCAGATTTGTGGCTGGTGTGGTGCCCAGAGAGAAAATCCCCGTGTTTGAGAGGATGATGTGGTTTGCCTGTCGCGGTAACGTGTTCCTGCGTTACGAGGACATCGATCAGGTCATGAAAGATCCTGTCACGGTAAGTTATGATAAAATCTCAACAGTCGCTATACCCCCGCTTTGACTGAAGTTGGGTGTATGTAGTATTTGCTTCATTCATCCTGTGCGTATCTGTTTTGCCATGTTGACTGTGTTACAGCTATACAGGATTGTTTTCTGTTTTGGCGATCATGTATCAGATAGTAACTTATTCTTTAATTTCTATCCTATGTGTTTAGGGAGATGAAATCTTCAAATCCGTCTTCATAGTATTCTACCAAGGTGAACAGCTCAAGGCCAGAGTGAGAAAAATCTGTGAGGGGTAAGTGGAAAATCAGAACTTTGTTTTCAGTTTCATAATTTTATTTATGTCCTTTAAGTTTTCAAAATTCAACTATCAAAACTGAATAAGAATTTGAATAAAATACAAAAAATATATAATTTCATTTATGGTTAAACTTATGAATAGTGTATAGATTTGAATTTTGAGGTGTATGTGTGTTTCTTATTGTAGATTTAAGGCTGTTTTGTACCCATGTCCGGAGAATTCCCAGGAGAGATTTGAGATGTCTAATGGGGTATCAACGAGACTGGAGGATCTGAGAACTGTATGATTTTACTGAGTCAATCATTTTGATTTCACACATAATAATTATTTCATTGTTTGCTAGACCTGCAGTTTAAATATGTCTCACAATGAATGGAAAAGTGTTGTCTTAGTAAGTACACAGGTATAGGGAGTGCGTGAGCTGATCCATGCATAGCATCCTCCTGATAATGAAAGTGAATGATGCTAGAACCTTATTGAAAATATTCAGTATGATATTTCTTTATTGTAAAATTCAGCGTGATATTACTTTATGTCAAATTCAGCGTGTTACTACTTAAAAATCCAGCAATGAGTTTGATTGATTTAACCATAAACAAAATTTATAAATCAAATTTAGATATCCAGATTTTTTTATGAAATTGAGTAATAGCTTTGAATTAATTGTCGTTGTTTTTAAATTAAAATAATGAATTTCAACAAAAGTCGCCAAAAGGCTAATGATTGTTGACCTTGACCTTGAACAGGTGTTGTACCAGACAGAGGAGCACAGGAGGCGAGTGCTGGCGAGCGCTCAGAAGGAGATTCGACTATGGGTAATCAAAGTGAAGAAAATCAAGGCGATCTACCACACGCTGAACCTGTGTAACTTTGATCTGTCTCACAACAGTCTGATCGCCGAATGCTGGTGTCCTGTCATGGCACTGGAGGACGTGCAGATGGCCCTTAGACATGGAACGGTCAGTCCACTTTATAACATCTCCACTCAGGCCAGAGAAGGGTCAAACAAGAATATATTAACCATAATGAATAAAAGTTAGTAATTGAGACCAGGTGAAAATTACCTTAGGACAGTTACTAGATTCAAGAAAACCTGTATACAGTGACCAGATTTAAGTATAATCTCATCACATGGACAAGATGAAGGAATAATTTATACTTAAGGACCAGTAAAACCTGTGCACATGGATATATTTGACTAAAAGTTTGATACAGTACAGATTAAAGTAAAATTTGTGTACAGGGATTGGATTTATATACAATCTGTACACAAGGGCCAGAGAACTATGGACCATTAGCCATCATTACCTTCACCCATTTGTTTGGTTTGCATGTGTTTATCAAGTGTTTTCGTACGGGTTTGTTGTTGACAGGAGCTGAGTGGAAGCACAGTACCAAGCATTCTACACAGGATGAATACAAAGGAAACTCCACCCACTTACTTCCGCACCAACAAGTTCACGGCTGTGTTCCAAAGTATCATACACGCTTACGGAGTTGCTGAGTATCAGGAGGTCAACCCTGGTAAGATATCACATGTCCGTTCTCATAGAAATATCCATAGTCATTCTGTCATATTATCTTTTTAATCGTATTTTATGTAAATGTGTTGGTTAAAGTTAAATGATAACTGTCTAGTGATGGTTCGAACCCTGCTTACACACATTTTGGATTCTTCGAACACCCAATTTGAGTACTGAAATTACGTAATTATTGATCGAGGTTGGCTATCGGCAATGCAATAAGATTGGTAATGGTGAATGTATTGAAATTTACAACATGAAACTTTATTTCAACACCTGATAATATTATCACTTAACCACAAATTTTGTTCCAGCACCGTACACCGTCATATCTTTCCCCTTCCTGTTTGCTGTGATGTTCGGCGACGTCGGCCATGGTTTCATCATGTTTTTGTTTGGACTATGGATGATTGCATACGAGAAAAAGTTTCTTGCTCAGAAGTCGGACAATGAGGTAAATGATTTTCAATAGTAAAACCTCTGATCCTATATATATTTTTATAATCATTAAACTTGGTTTCACTTCCTGATTGAAAGTAGTTATGAACGTGTTGAAGAGAGTATGGGCCGTCAAACCCGATGTTAACCCTTTCACCCCCATGCAACTTAAGTAGACTCCTCCATGCATTGATCTGGATGAGTCCATTATGGTCTACAGTGGTGATATATCATATAACAACTAATAACAAATCTTTGCCTTAATAATATATTCTTGAAACAGTATTTAGCCTTCTTTTGATGAACAAATTCATATTTAAGGTGGGTCCATACTTTTCAAATTTAGCGCAAATGCTATAACAGTTGTTGTTTTCTGGTTAATAATCGGGGCAAATTAAGCTGACACAAAAAAAGTATCAGGCCCTATCAGCTAATTGCTCTGTCGAAAGTCTTCCTTAAGAATCGAGAATCTTTAAAAATGTAAAGACACCTTGGCGCTTCCTGTTTTAGGTGTGGAACATTTTCTTTGGTGGTCGTTACATCATTGCAATGATGGGTTTGTTCTCAGTGTATACTGGTCTCATCTACAACGAGGTGTTCGCCAAATCTGTCAACATATTCGGGTCATCGTGGATTCCAAATTATGAGTGAGTAGCAATAATTTTTGTTACAGTTATTTAATTATCTATTAATTTTGATAGATTAAAACAACAGTACGAAAAAAATCGAACTTCATATATTTATATATATATATCAGCTTACCCATGAAGAATTCACTCCATTCAGGAATCATTCATTGGTTTATTTTGAGAACAGTATTCAAGCTCAATATGTTATTTTTACAGTATACAATCTAAACGTGTATTTGTTAGGATTTTCGCGTCCTTCCTCAGCATAAGTCGCAAGAAGCGAGTGTGCCCAAGTAATGGAGTGACTCAGAGGTCGCTTTAGTTATTTTTGACATACTTAATCCATTTCAGTGAAGCAGCTCTGGAAGCCAATACGGACCTGACACTGGACCCATTAACTATGTTTGATAATGTCACCGGACCGTATCCCTTAGGTTTAGATCCTGTAAGTTTTATTTTTTCTCCTCAAACTTTCAAAACATTTGATTTATACTAGTTGAAACAATTTTCAAGTCACATGTTTATACAGTAAGGATAAAACTGTGTTTTCACGCCTGGTAAATAATGTACTGTGGTATAATGTGAGAAAACTATTGTTGTTCATGAAACTATGAATTATTTATTTCAGATATGGCTGTCGAGTCTTAACAAGATCACGTTCACCAACTCGTTCAAGATGAAGATGTCCGTCACTATTGGCATCAGCCAGATGATCTTGGGTGTGCTACTTGGCCTCGTCAACCACGTGTAAGTCAAAGGTCACCTAAAAATATAAGGTCAAGGGTCACATTCTGGGTGTGCTACTTAGCCTCGTCAACCACGTGTAAGTCAAAGGTCATCTAAAAATATAAGGTCAAGCGTCACATTCTGGGTGTGCTACTTAGCGTCGTCAACCATGTGTAAGTTAAAGGTCATCTAAAAATAAAAGGTCAAGGGTCACATTCTAAGTGGGATGGCATTGAAGGTCAATAGTGAAATGCATAAGATTAAGGATCACACTAAAGTCTGATGTTATCAAAGATCCTGGGTTGCAGTGTAAGGTTAAGGGTCTAATTGTAAGTCTCACATCATCAAAGATTGAGGGTTAATATTAAAGGTCAAGGGTCGCATTGTGAATCAATTGATGTCAATGGACAGGAATGAAAATGTTGATCTAGTGACTTCAGAGGTCAGGGGTCATACAAGTTACCAAATATCTTGTGTCTTTTACTGCAGTCAATATTAAGTCAAGTCTGAAACTAGTTCTTATATGATGGCATTGAAAACATTGTATTAGCAATCCTTATCACTACAAAAACGGAGAGACATGGAGGATATTTAATGGTTTCCCATTGAATACCATACAGTGTATGTATTTCATGAGTTAGGCAGAATACCAATATTTTTCAATAAGTATACAAGTATATTCTGCTATACGAGTGAAATATATATGGTATTCAATAGGAAAACCATTAAATTTTCAATTTATTACATTTTAAAACTACCTACAATGACAAGTTGTTACTGCATAGTTTAATCTTTGGCATGTATTCTAATGACATCATGCTTGACAACCAGGCTACATGCAATTTTGCAGGGGCTATTCAACACATTTGTACCATTACTGCTATTATTTGGTAAGATTTGCATACATAGATGGTTTCAATAGTGCAGGTTAATAAATATATTAGTATACATTATAACAAAGATGTACCAAAACAACCACGTATTCTACCATCACTTCATCATAACAGAAATTCTGTGTTTTGAAATTTTGAGTAAAGTGAATAGAAAGTACCAACCAGTATATGTAACACCATGATCAAAATATTTTCAATATTTTTTTTTTTTTTTTTTTTTATATATTTCACAGGTAAAATGTTTCAAAAAAAGGAAAGTTACATGCAATTAAAATATCTTTGAGAATATTTATTTGAATTTTGTTACTTTCCTTTCAGATACTTCCGTAAGCCACTCAACATTTTCTGCCAATTCATCCCAGAGTTGCTGTTCTTGTTGTGTTTGTTCGGATATCTAGTCGCTCTCATCTTCTACAAATGGGTCTCGTACACCAACCACTGTACACAGTGTGCTCCGTCCCTTCTCATTCGTAAGTTTACAAAAAAATAATGATATGTATTAACAGAGTTTCTATCAGGTAATTAATATTTTTAATGAACTCTAAAATAGGGAATGGGCTTTAATTAGATGTAGTCATATTCCCGGATAAACTAGTTTTCCAAAGGAAAAGCAAGACAGTGTGCTGATTATTTAACTTGAAAATGGAATTTACGGTTGTAATGTTGATATATACATTATGGGAGAAAGAGAAAATAAACCACCAGGTTGGGATAATTTATCAGTGTTCAAACTTGTTTTTGAAAAAAAATGTGATTTTTACTGGGGTGGAAAAGTTATTGTTCAATTACCTGTTTCAAATTTCAAGATCGCATGTCACTAACTTACAGACTATACTGCATAGCAGGATATGTTTGCCAAGTCAAACATTCGCCATTTGTGGATAAAGTCAATATTCTCTTAGTATTGATTTCTCCCCTTGCATGAATTACTATGTGTGTAAGTTTTTTTACATTATGATAAATTCGCCCTCATTATGGAGGCCGAAAAAAAGGCAATAATTTCTCAGTGTACAGTAAATCATTGATGAGTTAATGTTAAGAACTTATTGATTTATTGAGCCAAAACTTACTAAATCATGTAGGAAATTCAGAAGTTCAAAAATCAAATGATGTTATACAAATACAGCTATCAGTTGAGGAGGAAACTGTAATTCCCGACATTTTGTCATTGCAGACTTTATCAACATGTTCCTTGTGAAATACCAGCATGCTAATGATGGCTATCAGAACGCTTCATATAGCTGTGAAACAGCCGACCCAGACATAACAGGATGTACGTCTCAGACAACCTTCTACCCAAACCAGGTAGGTCATGTACCGGCTGTAGCTCTCAGACAACCTTCTACCCAAACCAGGTAAGTCATGTACCCAGTAGCTCTCAGACAACCTTCTACCCAAACCAGGTAGGTCATGTACCCGTAGCTCTCAGACAACCTTCTACCCAAACCAGGTAGGTCATGTAACCTGTAGCTATCAGACAACCTTCTAACCAAACCAGATAGGCCATGTACCCTGTAGGTTTTGTTTCTTAGGGATAGGCAGTTGGAAAAGAAAGATTGTAAATTTCATTCTCATTTATTGAATATTAATTCACAGCCATAATTCACAGCCAACAATGTAACTCTATATTATGTATCAACAAAGTGTTCAAATTATTGACTGTTATTTTGAACCGTTTGCTTTAACAGGTTGCAACTTTTTTTTAAATTTAATAAAACATTTGAATGTTCTTTCGTTTCTAGATGATCATTCAGCTTTGTCTGGTAGTTGTGGCCCTGTTGTGTGTCCCTACCATGCTGTTCATCAAGCCTTTTGTTCTCCGACACAGACACAACAGCATGTTGAAGGTAATTTAGTACTTTTATCAACTGAAATAGAAGACGATGAATTCTTTTCTTGGTGAGGGTAATTTCTCACTAAAAGTAGAATAGATATAAAAATTCACAGCAAATTTTATAACTAGTTGGGACTGTGAGTGTATTTATCAGATGGACTTTTTCATTTCACCTTGGCCTTTTCTGTTTATGTGGTTTGAATGGCAAAATGCCACATGTAAGCATAAAGTAAAATAACTAAAGGAAAATCCAAATGGACTTACAAAAAGTATTGCAATAACTATCTCCAGAGTCTTCCGAAATGTTGATCTGACCTGCTCAGTATTTCGTAATTTGTGGCATTGATCCAGATGCTGAGAAATCTACAAAACCTTCCTAATCTTTGGGAAATTCCGCAGACACGGGAAAGTTTCATGTTTTAAAATGTTTCTGATACTTACAAATAACCAACAAGTTGTGCCACTGATCAGTGTACGGTGTTAACGCCCTGTGGTGGTACACTGATCAGTGTACGGTGTTAACGCCTTGTGTGGGTACACTGATCAGTGTACGGTGTTAACGTCCTGTGTGGGTACACTGATCAGTGTACGGTGCTAACGCCCTGTGTGGGTACACTGATCAGTGTCCGGTGTTAACGCGCTGTGTTGGTACACTGATCAGTGTACGGTGTTAACGTCCTGTGTGGGTACACTGATCAGTGTACGGTGCTAACGCCCTGTGTGGGTACACTGATCAGTGTCCGGTGTTAACGCGCTGTGTTGGTACACTGATCAGTGTACGGTGTTAACGCCCTGTGTGGGTACACTGATCAGTGTACAGTGTTAACGCGCTGTGTCGGTACACTGATCAGTGTACGGTGCTAACGCCCTGTGTGGGTACACTGATCAGTGTACGGTGTTAACGTCTGTGTGGGTACACTGATCAGTGTACGGTGTCAGCGCGCTGTGTGGGTACACTGATCAGTGTACGGTGCTAATGCCCTGTGTGGGTACACTGATCAGTGTACGGTGTCAGCGCGCTGTGTGGGTACACTGATCAGTGTACGGTGTCAGCGCGCTGTGTGGGTACACTGATCAGTGTACGGGGTTAACGCCCTGTGTGGGGACACTGATCAGTGTATAGTGTTAACGCCCTGTGTGGGTACACTGATCAGTGTACGATGTTTACGCCCTGTGTGGGTACACTGATCAGTGTACTGTGTTAACGCCCTGTGGGGGTACACTGATCAGGGTACGGTGTTAACGCCCAGTGTGGGTACACTGATCAGTGTACGGTGTTACCGCCCTGTGTGGGTACACTGATCAGTGTACGGTGTCAGCGCGCTGTGTGGGTACACTGATCAGTGTACGGTGCTAACGCCCTGTGTGGGTACACTGATCAGGGTACAGAGTTAATGCCCTGTGTGGGTACACTGATCAGGGTAAGGTGTTAACGCCCTGTGTGGGTACACTGATCAATCTACGGTGTTACCGCCCTGTGTGGGTACACTGATCAGTGTACGGTGTTTACGCCATGTGTGGGTACCCTGATCAATGTACGGTGTTAACGCCCTGTGTGGGTACACTGATCAATCTACGGTGTTACCGCCCTGTGTGGGTACACTGATCAGTGTACAGAGTTAATGCCCTGTGTGGGTACACTGATCAGTTTAAGGTGTTAACGCCCTGTGTGGGTACACTGATCAATGTACGGTGTTAACGACCTGTGTGGGTACACTGATCAGTGTACGGTGTTAGCGCCCTGTGTGGGTACACTGATCAGTGTACGATGTTTACGCCCTGTGTGGGTACACTGATCAGTGTACAGAGTTAATGCCCTGTGTGGGTACACTGATCAGGGTAAGGTGTTAACGCCCTGTGTGGGTACACTGATCAATGTACGGTGTTAACGACCTGTGTGGGTACACTGATCAGTGTACGGTGTTTACGCCATGTGTGGGTACCCTGATCAATGTACGGTGTTAACGCCCTGTGTGGGTACACTGGTCAGTGTACGGGGTTAACGCCCTGTGTGGGTACACTGATCAGGGTACGGGGTTAACGCCCTGTGTGGGTACACTGATCAGGGTACGGTGTTAACGCCCTGTGTGGGTACACTGATTAGTGTACGGTGTTAACGCGCTGTGTGGGTACACTGATCAGTGTACGGTGCTAACGCCCTGTGTGGGTACACTGATCAGTGTCCGGTGTTAACGCCCTGTGTGGGTACACTGATTAGTGTACGGTGTTAACGCGCTGTGTGGGTACACTGATCAGTGTACAGTGTTAACGACCTTTGTGGGTACACTGATCAGGGTACGGTGTTAACGCCCAGTGTGGGTACACTGATCAGTGTACGGTGTTAGCGCGCTGTGTGGGTACACTGATCAGTGTACGGGGTTAACGCCCTGTGTGGGGACACTGATCAGTGTACAGTGTTAACGACCTTTGTGGGTACACTGATCAGTGTACGGCGTTAACGCCCTGTGTGGGTACACTGATCAGTGCACGGTGTTAGCGCGCTGTGTGGGTACACTGATCAGTGTACGGTGTTACCGCCCTGTGTGGGTACACTGATCAGTGTACAGTGTTAACGCGCTGTGTCGGTACACTGCTCAGTGTACGGTGCTAACGCCCTGTGTGGGTACACTGATCAGGGTACGGTGTTAACGCCCTGTGTGGGGACACTGATCAGTGTACAGTGTTAACGCGCTGTGTGGGTACACTGATCAGTGTACAGTGTTAACGCCCTGTGTGGGTACACTTTTCTGCATCATATTCTGATCTACGATCCTTAGATTACTGAAATTCAAATATTAAATGTAAGATGGCCAACTTCATACTTGTCATACAAAGTTAGATGCAATGTCGTTTGACCTAAATATGTACATCACAAGAGGGAAAAAAAGGAAAAAGGTCTATTTATTTATTTCTAATATTGGAAAAAAGAGTCATTTTTGTAAAGATATGGAACAAATTATTGAATTGCATATAAATCATGATATCCTGGTTGTCCTAAACAATTTTGAGTCAGTCGGTGTTTTTAGTGTTGTTTTTTTTTAATTTGTGAAGGAAACATTTCTCCATCTTAGTTTTTTCATAGCAATGCTATCACTTAAATGAGTACAGAGCAATTGACATTAGAATTACTTGATGTATAAATGTTTAGCTTTCTTACAAATGGTTATGCTGCAAAGTTATTAACTCATTCACCCCTACATATCTGAACTGGACTTGCACAGCCATTGATTTGGTAAGGTTCAAATGTGACTTCAGGGGTGAATGAGTTAAAAGGCTCGTATTTCATATATACTAGAGTAGATAAAAGGCTGAAGTTTAGTTTCAGCCTGGCATTGAAAAGTTCAGAATGACATTGCCAAGTTGATTGGATTACCAATTTTAGTGGATTTAGTTGTCAGTTGTCAGTACAAATTATAAATATGCCATCTACATGTATGTAATCAAAATATCAATAACAGCCAGTCTGTGTATGATCGGTGATTAAATTTGTATTCTTTGCCTATTGTTTAGAAAGTGGAAGGCGTAAGTATATATGACTTGTAACCATGGAAACCTAAGTCATGACCCCGCACATGTATCATCATGGACACAGCTGCTAGAAATGCCAGATTGTATTTTACTTAAAAAAAGGGTGGGGTAAAAATTCCCCTGGGTGGGACTTAAACATTATTAGTGGATTTTAACTGCAAAATATTTCTTAACTGCCATTAGTTTTCAAACCAGAATTATGTGTACATTGATTTGAATGTGCTTTGAGTTGCTTAATTTGTTCTTAATTGTTATTAATTTGTTACATATTTCATTAGATTAAACAAGTGTTGATTCTTTTTTGTGTTATCTTGATGTGACTAACAAAAGTTAAGAGAATTTAAGTTGCCCGTTATTTCCAGCATGTTACAAAGATGCAGCCCATCTAGTTTAACTAGTTTGATTAGCACATAGAAATTAGTAAGATATATGAAGTAGAAAAATATGTAGACCAGCTTGAGAGGACTTTTGTTTGTTATGATTTATATATTTATATTTAGATAGAAAATTAAGCAATAGTTTATTAGTATGTTTGTATAATTAAACATTATGGTGGTGGTGTATTTAAGACCTAGTTTACATATTTTTAAGACGCTTTATTTATGTATCAAAATATTTGAAAAGTTTCAGTTTCTTTTAGTTTGCTTTAATTAGTTCATTGAAGGTATAAAGCATTATTTGTATGTACCAGGTACATGTACGTATGTTCACGGCATATCTTCATAAATTTTCTTCAGACTTCGTAAAATGTTCTAGTAAAGGGTTACCCTGAACAAGTTCATGTTTCAGGGTGCCAGAATCCAGGTCATTGTTACTTTTTATAAAAAAAAACTTATCTTCACTCAAAAAACTTCATTCCTGATCAAATTTCATTCAAATTTAGTATGTCACTGCCTTATATGGATTTGTTTGTATTTCAAAGTGTTACAGCCAAAGTTGAGATCACCAGTGCTATTTATAGAAAATCTTCTGGGTCATGATGACTTTTGTAATTTCTCATTACATTGGAATTAGAAGTAAACCTGCATAACAGACTTCATTATTCAGAGAATTTAATTGCAGCCAAATATCGTGAGATAGTTTTAACAAGATACCCTGTGTATACTCTCCAGTCTGTGTGCACACAAGGTTGATTTCAAGTATCAGTCATGATATCTTGCTTTTCTAGGGTTGCACACGATGAATGTCAAATGAAAATGTCCCTGCACTTGAGGAAATTTGATATGAAAGTGAGATGACAGAACATTTTTTTTTATTGGTGGTGGTGTATAAGTATAAAGCTAGAGTGCAGTAGTAGAATTTGTATGTTTGTGATAAACAATATATATTACACACATGATATATGTGAAAAACGACTTATACTAAATACATGATGAATCTTACTATAGCCACAAAGCCATTTTCCATACCATGCAATACCAGTTTCTGTATTTCACACTGTGATAATAAAGATATAGATATCTACTACCTGGAACCCCTTTTTAGCTTCAGACATTTATTTGGTTGTTATTCAAAAATTTTCACTAATCCAAATGTAATACTGATTTTGGAGAAAGTTTTGATGTATCCCTTTCCTTATATGTACCAATGTGCCATGTTTATCACAAAAACTGTTGACTTCTTTTTATAAATTCTGTTTACTTCTTATCCTGTTGTTATTTTATCATGTAATATTTTAGAGGTCAAACGTGATAAATAAGCCCCTTCTGTTTAGAAATCAGTGCCCAGATATTCAAAACTGGTATTACAAAACTCACATCAATTGAATGTTGAAAAATATTGGAATTCAAAACTTAACCGTATCTATAGAAATTAAAAAACGGTCACTTTTTCATTTCAAAATATTTGATTAAATCAATTGATTCAATGGGAATTGGGCAACAGGCTATGCCTATACAAGCCCTCTCCCTAAATGGTCACCTACAGACTAAAACTGAACTGTATATATATAGAAATTAAAAATGATCACCTACAGACTAAAAATGAACTGTATACTTAAAACAGAATTTTTTTGGTATAATTTCAGATAATTTTTTTAAGTTTTTGTTAGTGACTTGTAAAGCTTTGAACAGATGTGTCCAGTTGTCAATGATTCATGTAATAAGGAAATTATTCATAAAACATTCATGTTTGATACAGAAAACACTAAGCCTTGTAACAGTGTTATGTGAATGTTGGCATTATCCCTTCTGGCTGATATTATGTGTGTGTACGCTTGCAGTTAAGGAGTTTAATCAATATGGGTTACAAAGACAACAATGAAATAGAATGAGGAAAATTATAACAGGAGATACAAAAAAGAATCTTCTCTCTCCCCAGGACCTACTGTAAAGTACATATATTTCATGAGATCCAATTCTTCATTCAATATATTAAATATCTTGGAAAAGATTAATCCAGAAAATTTAGATTTGTACTAATTGTTCCTTGCTTGAATTCAAATCCTCACAAATTCTGATTATTTTTTTTTCAAGTAAATCCTCACAAATTCTGAATCAGTTTCAAGCAAATCCTCACAAATTCTGAATAAGCTGTTTCAAGCAAATCCTCACAAATTCGGAATCAGCTGTTTCAAGCAAATCCTCACAAATTCGGAATCAGTTGTTTGAAACACTTACCAAGACCAGGTATTTGTACAATGTATTTGTTAAGTATATGTGAATTATGGTGTAGGTATTCAATAACCAAAGATAACTAATAAGTTAATGGTACAGGAATTTAACATGTTAGTATTATATATTCAAATTTAGTTTCTTTTTAATTTGCCATGAGTAACAGTTAACTTCTCAGTAGATGGGAAGTTTTAAACAGCATATGTGTTCATTTATTGGCCGTAGAATTATGGTCTTAAGACATTTATTTTCCTTTTTCAGAGAAGAGCAGGTCTTACAGCTGTTTCTCAGAGTGCCCTTATCCACAATGAAGAATTGGATGAACAGGTAAGGAAACTGCAATCTTTGATCTTTGTATTTTGTTCCCAATATGGCAGGTTGTTTAGTTCTCCCTAATACATCCTGTTTTGTTTATCTTAATTTGTCAACTTATGTCATCTTCATTTAGTTGTTGTTGTAATGTTGGACTAAAAACTTTAAATTTTGTACCGAAATTAGATTTTCTAGCAAAAACACAGTCTTGATATAAAAATGTTGTGACTAGATATAGAGTTATCTCCCCCTGTTGGTGTCTACACGTTCCTGTAATCCTGTTACCGGTATATGGAATATCTTGCTATAATGACATACACAAATTAATGTGGCAGTATTAATTGGGCTGTACTGTGTAAGCATGACTGCTGTGAGCATGGCTCCTGTAAAGCTATTACCCCTGGTGTTATTTCTTAAACCATGACTGTACCTCTGGTTATCGGTAAATCCCAGGTTTGCTCAAAAAATTCAAATGTTATGGAACCTGTTTGATTAATACAAAATTCTAGCAATTAATTCATTCACCCTGAAATTTCATAATGAACTATTCCAACCTTTGAATCGGAAGAGTTCAAATGTGTCTTCAGGGGTGAATGAGTTTGAACAATTGAAGTCGTCATAGGCAAACATCCAGTCAAGCATGGAAGGTATCTTTGAGTAATGGCGAAAGTTCAGTATTTATCAGTGTGCTTATAGCCAAACTCTGAAATCAATGTAGTAATTGCATTACCTTTTTGACAATCTGAAAGGCGTTAACCCTTTCACCACTGTAGACCATCATGGATTCACCCAGATGAATGTATGGTAGAGTCTACTCAAGTAACCTAGGGTGGAAAGAGTTAAATACAAATAATAGGGTTTGATCTATCACTAGATGGAAAATTATTGATTTTTTGAATTGACTGGAGGTTTGCCGTGATGTTGTCACAGTCATATTTGTTACAACTTTCCATTTGTTGTGAACATAAAGTTACACTATTTTCGATTCATAAATTCTGGTAATGATTTCTGTGTGATCATGATCACACAGTTTATATTGTGTGGTTAAGATATTTCAACTATGGCATGAAAATCATGACTTCACTTTCTTGTGTAAATCATGATGGAATATTTTATCTCTAGTCTTTCCGTACTAACTATGCTTCATTTCTAAAATGACGTCTGCTTCTACTTGACGTAACGCTTTGCATATCTGAAATAGGACATCTATAACATAAATATCTCAACTAAATTTACAGAGAATCTTTATCACTATTCCTTCATAGGTACTTTATTCAATTGTTTTGTCAAAAGTTGATAATTACAAAGTAATTACAGTATTGTGTCTTACGTATATTGATGCCAATTGTAGGAGTTGGTTATACCACATACTTGTTTAATGTAATGTTTTAGAGGTCAGTAGGGGTCAGTAGAGGTCAGTAGCTACAATTACACTCTTTACTGGTAAATACAATAATAAGTAAACGTGTTTTGAACATAATATGAAATAAAACCCCGAGTTTTCAGGGTTCAGGTCAGGACTAGTCCTCACCAAGGTTTCATGACCTGGTTGTTTTATTGGAGACATAACTGGAGCAGAAACTTAGATTTTCTGAAAAGATTTTTGAAGGTGCAACACACAATGTTTTTGGATCATTGTAACTCATTTATGTTTTTAAAAAAAAAATATTTTTAAGAGGACTTTCTTTTCTTTCAATTAAAATTTGCCTGCCTTATTTAGATCTTGATCTTGTACATGGTGGTATCCCTCCATCACCACATGTTTTTCAAAGAGCTAAGGGCTCATCAAGGTCAAGGTTATCAAAGACAAAAACCCATTGTTTCTCTTGCCTATAAATGATGTTAGATCTATGCAAATTTACTGTGATTTGAAATCAAAGTTCTTTTTTTAAATCAGCACCAGGCTACTGATAACAGATGAAGATCTATTTTCATTTACAAAGATTGATCTTGATCAGAAAGCTGATGTTGTTCAGTGGCCTGACCTTGATCAATTTGAATGACCTTGACCTTATGGAGTGTAATGTAGAGAGTATTGGGGGTTAGATCATTGAGATTGAGGCTTTGTCTTTGACTTCAACTGTTCTGATACCCTTCAGTCTGGTACTGGAAACGGTACCGCAGACAAAGAGCAAGCTATCTCCGATATTGAGCTTGGGGTAAGTTCTTCTTGACCTTCGACCCATTGATATCATATCCTGCATGGGTCCACAGTGCTTGCTAGTTTTGCTTCCATTTCTACCTGCATTGTCCGGCTTTTCGGACAGTGCAAGGGGATTTTTTTTTAAAGTTGACGGTTTATGGTTCACAATACGGTCAAGTTTACAAATATTCTATTAATGGTGGTTGGCATATTTTAACCTTAGCCCTGTATTGTCTGATGAGATATTATCCAACATTAAATTCTAAGCTTCTACAGTATTTTTTTCTACCATAAATTTAGATATCTATAATTTTTGTGTTTTTTTTTTCTCTAAAAAATCTTCAGCAGACAATACCTATGTATTTATGTATCTTAATATATCTTTCATAGCCGAGTAATTTTTTGGAGAGTAAATATAGAACGTAGATTATAACTCGCCTGAAATTTAAACCTTCTTGCTGGAGGCTAGTATTTCTGGATCTGATTTCATTTTCAGTATTTCTGTTTAATCTGCTATCAAGAAATCAAAATCTCAAGTAAGGTATACTGGTATACATTCAAATATTATTTTTTCGGAAGGTTTAACTTTGCAACGAGGCTAAAAGTTGTACGAATAATTATTTTGTAAGGTAGAGGTTTTACCGTTTAAACTGATCGTTATATTGAATGTGTAGTTCAGTCTATGTAAAGCTAGTACATCATATATAAATAGTTCAGATTTTTTCTGCATAATGTCAATTAGTTTTGAGACCTACACTTTTATCTAGATGTTTTTTGGTGTTTATTTTATGTCTCATCAAAATGTTCAACGCTGCAATTATTTTCTTGTTGTAAAAAGGTACAAATAACAGAAATATGGCTTGTGTGCTGTTGTATTAAAAGCCATTTATACAGATTTTTTTCCCAAACGAATTTCAATACATATGATCTTATAATTGTGGCATGCCAAATGGTAACATATTTATTTATATATTAATATATATCTATTGACTTTGCAGTAGAAGTCAATGTATTTGTTAACAACAGTTTAGAGAGTATATGTCTGAATCATTAAGGAACTTTGATACCAATCAACAAACAGTACCCAGAATAGGGACTAATTCAGTCTCAAGCCTGCATGATTCTCGTTTATCCAAGAGAAGCAAAATCAATTCCATAATACATTTATATATTAAATGTCCATCCTCAATTAACAGAGCATTACCAAATCATATACTAACTGGCCCCCACCTCATTGTGATGTCAGCATGTTTCACAAACCTATTAATATAAGCTTTTCGGATCAAGACTACTGGTAAATCATGTAATTAAGGGAGATAACTGAAAAGTTCTGAAATAAAAAAAATGAAATTGAAAAAAGGGGGAAAATCCATGTAGTATGTAATGCTCAGATGAAAAAATATAATTTAAACAGATCCCCTTATCACTTAATGAAATTATTTCTCCTTTTGAAAAAAAAAATATTTTTAAGAGGACTATATGGCTTTGTATAATAGGTCTAATTCTTTCATACTACATTATTTAACAATAAGATTTGGGTAAATTAATAAAATTTCTATTAAATATTTTATTAAATGTTTTAGAATTTGTTTTTTTAATCCATACATTGTTATTTTATAGATATCCAGGCTAACAAAGTTTGGTGCATGTTATTTTTTTCAGTCTAGAAGACATCTGTTGGAAGACAATGTGAACGAAACCCCGATAGTATGTCTGTTGACAGCACACACATGTATTTGCTTCCTAACCAGTGTCTACTCTTCTTAACACATGCAAAAACATTGAAGCAGTCTGAATGTCTTTTAGTTTTCATTTTAAAAATAATTAGGTAATTATGCCACTTTCATTTCCTGGCATAATTTCACCAAATTATTTTTGTAGAAGTACCATACATAATTATATAAATATTAAAGATTTAGAATATCGGCGTAGCCGTAAATTATATCAAACATTGACTAAAAACTGCTCTTTTACTTATTGTTTACATCAGTTAACAAAGAGAATTTAATCTCCATGTGCATGACTGTATAACAAAAACATAAAAAGGTTTGCTTCAATATCTATAACAGCTGTTCATGAATTAGGTGACAGCCAAAGTGTGTTTGTAGTTCATGTAGACACTGGTTAGAGGTAAATGGGTTATTGTATTGATATCATATTTCAGTCAATTTGATGCCCATGTGTTAAGTGGGTGGGTGTGTGTATGAACAAGCTCTGCTGGCTGGATTGATTCAGGGGCATCAACTCTTGTTACCATTACAGCTATTACTGTCCTTGCCACATAGATCCACATAGGAGTTTCTTAGTTGAATCTTTGATGTTCCAACTTATAACTATCACTCTTGTTGGCCCAGATGTAAGCACACAGAGTCAGTCTTAAGGTGAAAGGAAAACTGGAGTACCCAGAGAAAAAGCCCACATGGTTGAACAGGTGACCGAATTCCTTTTCACATCCAATTTGGGTGACCGAATACCTTTTTATATCCTATTGGGGA
The DNA here is from genome assembly GCF_002113885.1 of Mizuhopecten yessoensis. Lineage (NCBI taxonomy): Eukaryota > Metazoa > Mollusca > Bivalvia > Pectinida > Pectinidae > Mizuhopecten > Mizuhopecten yessoensis. The sequence continues at coordinate 2,434,537 of NW_018405386.1, read as the reverse complement.
ATCAAACCCCACCCATCTTAGTGAAAGACAACTGTGCTGTCCACTGCGCCATCTGAACACCCTCTGTCTATTTAACCTGGTATACATTTGTTTATGCATCACTTGGAATAATTTGCAATATAGCGTATGAAGACAGACCTGTAATTTGTTTACCACTCCCACCTTTTCCTACCAATATGCATAAACCAGTGAAAACCCAAGTGATGTATTTTAATCATACCATGTATATTGTAAACTGTTGTCATGGAGAAGATTTTTTTCTTGAACAAGATTTGGAAAAAGTCAGATTAATAGATATTATATATTGTCTATAGAATGGCAAAATACGTTTTGGTATGTAACAAGAGCTTGAGGGCCTTGGATCACCCAGCTATGCATACACCTGTAACTGTCTATAATATTGATTAATTTTTGTTACACAGTTTTGTGTACTAAACTTACAGCTTATATTGACCAAAGGCTTGAGAACTGACCACAGCTTGAACTGACTCCGGTGTGACAATGAATGATTAAACATCTTGGAAATCTAATTACTATTTGTACTGAAAAACAAGAAATTTCCACTCTGTTATGCTGTTCTTAAAGACTCAGTTGTCCCAGTACATAGAAATTGCACTTAACTCATTCACGCCTGAAGACGCATTTGAACTCTTCCAATTCAAAGGTTGGAATAGTCCATTATAAAGTTTCAGGGGTGAATGAGTTAAATCCTCAATTAACATGACTGTTGAGGGGTAGAGCCCCAAGAAGCTGTAGAATTTTAATAATGAACAGATCTATGGGGGTTGCAATCTCCTCTAACTTAGATTAAATTTCAAAATAAAAATGTGTTTATATATTCCTTTGAGGAGCAAAATGAGTGAAAATAAATCAAACAGATGATACAATTTCATGTTTTACAGTACACTTTTATTTACCACAGCTACCATTACAAAGTTAACTAACTGTTAACCTCCCACAGTAATTAACAGTTTACTGGGGTACATCACACCTGTACTGTGGAAACTTCTTAGTCTGGATATTTTTTCAAAAATTAATGCAGGGAAAATTCTCTGCATTAGACACAAGTTTCATAAGTCAGTTTCCAATACCAGGTTAAGTCCAGACTAACAAGGGTTCACAATACAGGTACTCCTCGAAATTAATCAATTTTTATCACAGAATATTTTGATGTGATTTTTCATGAAATTAATGTCATAATCAATTTTTTGCATGTTTTGATTTCACTTTTCATTAAAAACATTTACATCAGAATTTCTTGGCTGTTCAATCAATCAATCTGTGAATGCTTTTTAAATTGTTCAAAAAGTATTTGAATTATTATGGTGTTAACATGTGGTTAAAAGAAATTCAAGAAACATTTACTTGTCTTTATATGTACAAAGAAAAATCGTAGATGTACATTATAAATCAGGTGGAAAAAAGTGAAAATGAGTATTGGGATTAAAATTTAGTTCCCTGAGGAAATGAGGATAATTTTGCTTTTGAATATCAATTTTGAACAGTCTTCAATCTACATATACATTTTTGCTAAAATAATTTACAATATTTGTATTTTTTATTTTCTTGCTTTTTATAATCATGATTTTTTCCATTTGTTAAAATAAAAGTATACTTTATTGGTATTCAGAAGAGCTTTTATGAGCTGATTTGTTGAAGTCGAGGGTTCAACTCCCATTACAAGTGTAGAATTTTCAGAGATATTATTAAATCTCATCTAAGAGCTCTTTAGGGCTGGTTAAAGAACAGTTTATCAGAAAGCACTCCAAGCCACTGTAGATATTAAAATACAGTTTGGCTATTTCTGCTACAGAGGACAATTATTTCAGATGCCTCTGAGTATATTGAGCAAAGTTTGTAATTCTTGGTGATGGGTCTGTATTGTACATATAACCAGCTGATCTTCTTTCATTAGTGTGGACCTCTCGAGTGGTTACTGTTATCTGGTTACCCAGTTACTTAGAGTTACAGAATTATACAGATATTTTAGATTAGAAAGCTTCAGTAGGTATCTTGTACTGTATACATCAAAGTACATAGCCTAGTTCACATGTAATACCGTACTCTCATAGAAAAAGTGGGCCTTCGTCTGAAATTGTTAGTGTTTGAAGATGGGTTCCAGCAATAACAAACTTCAAAACAAAATAAACAAAAAAAAACAAATGAAAATACATGTACATTAGTTATGGTAATGTGTAATTTGTTGATAAGATATTGTCATGATTATATGTTCTTGTTTAGCTTAGATTAAATCATGTTTTATTGAATAATCCAACACAATAAATAAACACAAACAATATCAGAGGGACAAAAAAGCAATCTCAGAGTTTTTAGAATATTTTTTAACTTATTCACCCCTGAAGACACATTTGAATTTGAACTCTTCCAATTCAAAGGTTGGAATAGTTCATTATGAAAGTTCAGGGTGAATGAGATAAAAATGATTTAACATTCCCTCAGGTTTTCTTAACAAAACTAACAGATTTTATTTCATGTCAGAAATACACACTATTCACTTGTTAAATTAACGAAAAAATATCTTAAAACTGAAGTGACACGTTGATTTATTTTGACCATTACTCTGATATCAAAAATTGAAATCTTGCAGGTACCCATCTTTATGCAAATGACAAAATCATATATATGTTAGATTAAATTTTTCTCATTAAATTTAAATGTTTTCAATTTTGAAATTTAACAAATTACTGTTAAAAAGAGTCGTTAGATTACTTGGTAGTTGTCAAGAATATCTATTTAGTTTTTGAAACTTGAATATGGCTGAAAGAAAACTGCCCATGTTACTGGTATAATCACACAGGGAAGAAAAAAAATTGATACAAAAATAGTCAAGTACAATCAGCTGGCTTCACCATGCATTTGTCCTGAAAGATCAAATTAATGCCAATGGGTTTATAGAAATTTCTGTTTCAATCGCATTGCCATCAAAATTGTTTATTCCAAGTCCCTGATAATGAGTGTTATCGTCCTTAGACTGTCCGTTCGTCCGAGGTGAAACTGAGCATCAACGGGGACGGTGGGGAACATAACCATGCTGAAATGGAGGACCAGGTAACCATGGCAACGCAATCGACATAGCGTCATAGAAACAAGTGTCATAGGCTAATTTAGTCGCTGAATTGTGACATGAAAACCGAATTAAATAAGTAAAAAAAACTTAAGGGCGTATCATATACCGGCGTCAACACATCCCATACACAAGCAGATGGACACGTAGCTGCAGTGAATTCCTTGCAAGCGTGCAACAATCACATCAAACACACTGAACACGTGCAAAATCTCTCGTATATAATACTGCCATGTTGAATTTTAGAGTTGGTCTACCTGTTTCTCATTGTCATTTTCATTTAGGAAAAAACAAAATCTCCAGATTGAAACAATAACAAAAAGATTCATTTCAATACACAATGAAATAGCACTGAAACAAAAGAAATGGGAGATTTGTCTTTTCAGTTCTCTGTGAGTGACATTCCTCGATACTTTTTAAATTCCTCCTAGAATTTTTCTAACACAGGTTTAATACTGGACTACAGTAGGTATTTCGAGAATATCTGGCTTAAACTTAACTTTACTATTGCTGCTTTGTAACTAAAACTGATAGAATATTGACATCACACTTAATATTGACTTCTGTATGCTATTCTAACCAATGTAATATGTAGCTATCTAACCTACATTATCTTAATAATCTTAATTAATGTCTATAACAGCACATCAGTGCACAATGTGATAACACAGCATTCTTTGTCACGTCACAATGAAATCTACCTCAGTAGTTTGGGATACTTAATGCATTTTTAGCCTGTGTATATGTATTCTGACTAACGACCATAGTCCATTGACTCTTCGTGAAACTTTTGACCACACTAGGGTCACACATGTAGGCTAAACCTTTCTAAACACCGCTTTCTACTCTTTTGTGATGTATTACATAATATTGGATTGGTAAACATGTATCAAACATTATCTGTTCATTATTGGAACAAATCACCTATAGTGTATTAATTTTGAAAGTCTATGCAGTTACCTATGTTTTACATTTTCAATGCTTTCAAATGTTGGCTAAACTCTAAGGTATACATTATTTTTCAATATGTTAAACTGTTTGCTGAAATCTAGATAAACTCTGATTAAATTATTATTAATGTGGAACAGTCAGATAATGAGTTAATGAAAATTAAGAGATTTAATACATGTACCACAATAGTCGTGTTGTAAATTTGAATGCAAAATTATGTTATTTTCTTTCACTGTTATTTACCCTAATATCATCGTTTCATTTGCAGAGTGCTGATGATGTGAAACTAGAAGAGGTAAGTTGGTAGAGATGATATGGTCTCCTGGTTTACATAGTGTCACATAGAGGTCAAGGTCACACTGCCATTTTCCCATTGACAATAATGCTTGATGATGTCATTATATTATTGGTAGATTTCTGTAAATGTCATTGCGATATGTGTTATTCATCGGACAAAAGATAACATTCTGACAGGTCTTTTAGAAGAGTCAGCGATGGGAATCTAATGGTAAATGAGGTTAGCAAAGTGTCTGGTCATTAAGCCCTGCACAAATATACCTTTTGGGCAGACTAAAAATATTTGTAGTTTACATTTTCCCTTAAAATCTTGTTCTTTTAAGTCTAAATAACCATAAACTAGTAATGGCTTTTATTGTCTCTAAATACAGCATGCAATAACTTTCACTATTCATCATCATAGCCTGTATGGTATTTTTCTCTTATGGAATCTATTTTAATCATGACCTTCGCTGATAACAGCTTTTCACCATGAAAAGCTAACACATTCTACATGTACATTGTACTTAAGGTACATTTAACTCATTCACCCCTAAAGACACATTTGAACTCTTCCAATTCAAAGGTTGGAATAGTGCATTATGAAATTTTAGGGGTGAATGATTTAAAGTACCAATAAAGAAAACCATCATTTTGATGTTATGGTTTAATGATTTTCTGATCTAGGTACGTATTATTAGTTTTCAAATTATTAATTTGCAACATTTCCAAATTGATGTACTTATCTGTCTGGATGCCTGAAATCATTGTCTCAAACATATGTTGAGTTTAGTTTTAGTTTAATGTCCTATAAACAGCTAAGGTCATTTAAGAACAGGCCTCCACACGTGTTGTGTAAGCGTGCATATATGCCGGAGACAGGGTATGTTGGTGTAATTGCCTCATTGTGGTAGCGTGGATCTGATGCCGACTTTATAGCGCTTTCTCACTGAAGTACCATGCCGAAGGCACCCAGCACAGCATTCCACCCGGTCACATTATACTGACAACGGTTGAACAAGTTGTTGCCATTACCCTGAATGCTGAACATTAAGCAGAGAAGAACAACTACCATTTTTAAGCACTTTGTTATGTCCCGGCCTGGGGACAGGACCCATTGCATTCCTCTCCTGGGCAAACGCTCAACATCAAGGCAAAAGTGAGGTGTTGCCAAGCAAGGCGCTAGGAAATAAAAGGCAGTTAGAAGTAGAAAGAAAGCGAATAAATGGAAGTTAGAAGTAGAAAGAAAGATAAAGATCCCAATTATTGCCATGGGTGCAGCAGATTTATTTTGGTTGCTTTTGTGTCCCCAAGTAGAGGGCATAAAAACCAAATCCAAATTCTGCAGGGGTTCCCACATTAGTCGCCTCTTACGATGCATGCAGTGGGTAACAACAGGTGTATTCTTTTCTCGATCCCCGACCTGCAGGGGTGTCAAACATATGTACCCAAGTGGTAATATAAGCTTTATTTTATTTTGTTTGTCATTAGCTACTGTCACAGTGAATATCTTGAGGCATCAATAGTTATTGAACAACAATTTAATTTGTGCAATTATAATTTTCATCAGTTGTTAAAGATAAACATCAAAAGTTGGGCCTATATGACAATTTTTACGAAAATAACAAAAGTTGCTTGTGTTGACTATAATGTTATTGAATGTTTGTTCTGTTTAATCCTTAGTTTGACTTCAGCGAGATATTTATCGGTCAAGCGATCCACACCATAGAGTATTGCCTTGGCTGTATCTCCCACACAGCGTCTTACCTCCGATTGTGGGCCCTCAGTCTCGCTCACTCACGTAAGTATACCACACCTAGAGTACTGCCTGGGCTGTATCTTCCACACAGTGTCTTACCTCCGATTGTGGGTCCTAAGTCTAACTCACTCACGTAAGTATACCACACCTAGAGTACTGCCTGGGCTGTATCTCCCACACAGTGTCTTACCTCCGATTGTGGGTCCTCAGTCTTGCTCACTCACATAAGTATACCACACCTAGAGTACTGCCTGGGCTGTATCTCACACACAGTGTCTTACCTCTGATTATGGGCCCTCATTGGAGAAACACTTGGGCAGTCTTATAATTTAGAATTTTATACTCATGAACAACTGGTCTACAATATAGAACTTTCTTACAGACCTACTGAAATTTTCATAATCCCGACTTTATAAAGAAAATTGTATTTGCGTGACATGTATCTAGATATGGCTTCATGACATGAAATAAAGAAATTATATATCTTTGTTAACATTGGAAGTTAAAGTAATTTTACAATTTTCCCCTCTATACCTAACTTATCATTTCATCATTTCACATCGTAGGAATTCAGATATATTACTTCGTGAATTTCATTTCTTAATAAGTAACTGATTCCCATAGACTAAGTGTTTTTGTGGTGATTGTCTATGAGTGTATGACTGAAACACTGCTTGGGCCCACCTTTCTTTTCTCTGTTAATTTCTATTTCATTGTTACTGTGTTTCTCTAGACGTCTTAGGTTAAATGGCTCACAGTCAGAATAATTTGACTTGGTTGAGTGTTATGCTAACCATGTCAAGGTGATGACACCTACTGCAGACGACACTTTAATTTGCCCCCATCATCTGGGCGAATCTCCCGACATTTTTTTTTTCAAATTGTGACAGGTATATTCCGTCTTTGCGTATTGCAGAGTTATCTTCTCTTGGGAGCAGGTATTGATTGTTACGTCATTGGTTTGTGTGAGAAAATTAAGTCGTTTCCCAAAAATTGATGACGTTACTCTCACAAACCAATGACATAACAATCAATACCTGCTCACAAGAGAAGAAAACTCTGTAATACGCAAAGACGGAATACCAGTACTTGCCAGAATGCTGTTTGAATGCGTAATCACTGTTGTTTGTTTATTACAGAGTTGTCCGAGGTTCTGTGGGGAATGCTGTTCCGTTTCAGTCTGAAGATGAATATACCATATGGAGGCTCCGTGATTATCTTTGTGGTGTTCTCAGTGTTCGCTGTGCTGACTGTTGGAGTACTCTTGTTGATGGAGGGACTGTCTGCTTTCCTCCACACCCTCCGTCTTCACTGGTACAGTTTTAATATTTTCTTTAAACCTGTATATTATTCTTGTTTGTGAGTTCCATCTGCCTGTTCATGGTTAATAAAATCCATTTCTCATTTGTGATGTAGACAGAGTGCTAAACTTCAATTATCTTACCCTGAGGGTATTACTCTGTTTGCATCACACATAAGTGATTGATTATTTTTCTCACACACTTTTCTACCATAAAAATATGTTGTTATCATGAATTCGATGTACACACCATCTTCAAGAGTGCATAAATTGTGTGACTATGTTGGTGGCACTACGCCTACCTAGGTTAAACAAGGTAAAGATAGGCTGATTGGTCGAGTGATTAACACTCCGGCCTTCCATGCAGGCGGCCAGGGTTTGATCCCCGAAGTCGTCGTACGCATGGACATTCAGAGAAAGTGTTTTTCTCCAGCCAACACAACTCCAACAACCCAGGTGGAGTATAAATTGGTCTGGGGTGGATGTTGTTGTATCTGTGCTGTAGCAATCAAGTGAAGTGGCACTATAACTGATGCCATTGGAAGAACGATCCCACTACAAACAGAACACATTACATCACACACGCAAGCATACCCACATAGGGAGATATTAGCCAGGTGGCATAGGACAAGTAGTTAGCGCCTGATAAGGCAGCTCCTGTGAATTCCTCAAAATTGCATTAATTAATGTATATGCTAATTGTATTAATTGTATATCTATGTACTGTAAAGCGCTTTAGAGTGGCTTATTCTAGCTAGATAGGAATCTAAATCAAATGTTGTATATTATTATTAGCTCACCTGGTCGAGGGACCATAGTGAGCTTATGCCGTGGCGCAGCGTCCGTCGTCCGTTGTCTGTCGTCAGCTTTTTCTTTAAAACCTATCTCCTCCTAAACGCCTAAGAGGATTTCAACCAAATTTAGTCTGAAGCATCACTAGGGGAGGGCAATCATTTCTTAAATAAGGGGGACGGGGCCCTGAAGAGGAACTTAGCTAAATTTGCTTTAAAACGCATCTCCTACTTAACGGCATTAAGGATTTCAACCAAATATAGTCTGAAGCATCACTAGGGGAGGGCAATCATTTCTTGAATAAGTGAGGTTGGTTCAACCCCTGAGGCCGGGGGGGAGGGGCCCTGAAGAGGAACTTAGCTAAATCTGCACTAAGATGCATCTCCTTCTAATCGCCAGAGAGGTTTTCAACCAAATTTAGTCTGAAGCATCAGTAGGGAAGGGCAATCATTTCTTAAATAAATGAGGTTGGTTCGACCCCAGAGGCCAGGGGGGCGGGGCCCTGAAGGGGAACTTAGCTAAATTTGCTTTAAAACGCATCTCCTGCTTAATGCCAGTGAGGATTTCAACCAAATTTAGTCTGAAGCATCACTAGGGGAGGGTCATCATTTCTTAAATAAATGAGGTTGGTTCGACCCCAGAGGCCAGGGGGGCGGGGCCCTGAAGGGGAACTTAGCTAAATTTGCTTTAAAACGCATCTCCTGCTTAATGCCAGTGAGGATTTCAACCAAATTTAGTCTGAAGCATCACTAGGGGAGGGTCATCATTTCTTAAATAAATGAGGNACACCTGGGGCTGGCTAGGAAGACCGGGCACCAAACAGGAAAATTATCTTATATTTTGCTTTAAGACGCTCATACCCCCTAATTGCCTGAGTGGATTGTACAAAATTTGGTCAAAAACATTATTAAGGAGGAACCAACATTTCTGAATTGAATGAGGTTGATTTGACCCCTGTGGTCCTAAGAAACGGTACAGCTAGATTATCATTTTCTATGGTGTAGTTTTCATAAATTGTTAAAAATTGGTTTCTAGGTTTATAAAAGCTTACAGTTGAATGAAAATTTAAGTATTGTCTAATTACACCCTGTAATATGACATATTACTTATTTCAAAATCTGTTAACATGGCAACTCAATGGAGGCCCCTGATTAGTTGAAAGTCAGATAGTGTGGTCCCAGTTGGGTTAGAACATAGATCTTGTCTGGTTTTGAGGAAATTTCATATAAAAATGTACTAATGCATTCAGTTGTAATGACTTGTTAATTAAAACCAGGTGAGCGATACAGGTCCAATGGACCTCTTGTTATTAAAGAGATTGTGGAATGGCAACGTTTTCATAATAGCATGTAGCATATAGCATTCCCCAGTAAGTAAAAACAGTTTTTTCTGTTACCCTGGACAGGTGTATCCACACTTTATCAGGTGTGAGATTTCCTTGTCCCATCCTAGGGTTGTTACGGGGGGATTCCCCTATTCATAACAATGGTATGACATCACCTCAACAATACAATGTCGTCACGTCAACCCTGCATTTAGCCTGTAATGTTAAAATTACATTATGTATATGATACACAATGGGTAAACAGGGTAAAAGAAAAAGAATCATTCACTCCCTTGAAGTAAGATTAGGAATCTCAACCCACGGGGACAGATTCTTAAGTTGCCAAACACTCGGCAAAGTCTTGGCAAAGCTTTGTGTTTGGTAACTTAAAAATCTTTCCCCTGCAACTTCAGATTCCCCTATCTCACCCCCAATGGGTATGAGATTCTATTAATTTTTTCCTTCACAAAAATGGGAATGATCCTGTGAAGTGTGAAAAACTGTTAGTCCGAGAGTTCCCTTGTAGAACCAGACTTCCTGTGCTGTTACATCTTGGGGTATTGGTGTCATATGCATTAGGTCTTGGTAACATTGACCTACATCTTCTGCTCCACTGAGCATAATGACGGAAACTTGATTTCCAGCTATAGTTTTCAGCACATTTATAAACTTGTTCACCAGACTTCATTCACCTTTCAATGTCATAATGTTAAAACCATTATACTGTATGCCGGGAAATTTCGCAGCAGTTTAATTTTTTGCCTTTTTTGTTCTCCGCTAAAGAGGGCGAATTTATCATGGCAGCGAATACTAGTACATATTATACTGTGTATAGTTATCACATGTTAGGGGCAAAATTAACATGGGGCTTATGTGGATTTTACTGGTGAAGGGCAAAATTTCACTGGGCAAAGGTTTCCAGGTATAAAGAATTTGTCAGGCACAAGGGTACCATATACTGTACAGTTTTCTGTAATGTGTGTTCTCCTTTTTTTCAGGGTCGAGTTCCAGAGCAAGTTCTACCATGGGAGTGGTTACAATTTTGATGCATTTAGCTTCAAAAATCTCCAAAACGCTGATCTGGACGAGTAGAATTGAAACCAACTCTTGGAGTTCATAATACAGAGAACAACCATAATGTGAAAAGTGTGATAGCTTCTTGCCATGTATATAACATATATATATATAGATAAATATATATATAAATGTACCGTACTCCAGAAAAGACAATTGATTCCAAGTGACAGATGATTCATATTATAATTAATCATGATTGACAACGAAAAAGTTATCCCACTGTAGGTAATATAAGTTCCATTGCCAGTTGAAAATATTCCAGCTACATCGGGGTACATTTTATCATTTTCTCGGGATAAACGGTCTAATTGTAGGCTTTAGGTAACATGGGACCGTATGACATGAAACATTCACGGTGGAGATACAATGTTATGATGTAGAAGTAAACATTACTTACTATAGAACATTGAAGAACAATTCATCAAAAAGACGAAATAAGAATATTCATTTTCAGTACTACATATGATTTGCCAAAATTGTTTGCAACTATGATTGAATGCTATTTTAGCTAAACAAAATTTGCCAAAACATCACCAAGCCTTCTGGTTTTGCCGATAGTCAACTGTATTTGTTCCCTTTGAATATGTGTAATCAAGGAAAGCCTGCATTAGATGTTGAAGTTTGTACTACATTCCTCTTATTAAACTAGATACTGCCTATCCTGTAATCGGAGTAGTTAAAGAGGTAGTTGCTCTAGATGTAGACATCAAAGTCATAGAAATTTTATTTTCCATAAAGTGTCTGATTAGCCTAGCCAGTTGTTGTTACTTACTGAAATGCGATTTTTGAGAAATGCCTAAAAAATTACAAATATCGTTGGACAATTAGTGTACTGTTAGGCTGAGGGTTAGAGTTACTTTTGAATTCAAGTATGTTTGAATAGTTACCATATGGAAGGTTTTAATTTACCTGTCGTTAAAATAACCATGCTTTGAACAACTTGGTCATGAAGACATATTTTGCAGATAATGTGGAAAAAAATATTGTCTTGAAAGAAGATTGGTGTTCACCATGTTTCAGAAGCATTTCATTCAAGACATTTATATTGAGGGTTGCGTTGTCCACAGCCATGAAAAGAAGCCACTTACAAATATTTTTCGCAGCAGTGGTTATATTTATCATGGAATAGGTCCAGAAAAAATGCACCATCCACATGGTCTTAAAGGTCATTACTATCAGGTATTCAAAACAAGTTATATGTCAACTTTAACTTTATATATCCCACTGATATCAATGAATCGCATAATGTTTTATCAACCACTACATTTCATTCTTTTGCACAATGTATAGAACCAGAGAATTTCTGTATTTTTCTTGCACAAGTTTTATATTAATATAAAAATTCAACTTCTAATACATTTGAAGCTTAATGCTTCTGATGGAAAAACCTTAGGTCAGCAGGAAATTATAAAGCTGATCCAACCGTTACCTACTAGACAGGACGTTCATAACCCTGATTGTTTCCTCATCAGTTCGAATGATGAATTCATACATTCTTACAGCAAAGTTGTTAAGACAACAACAAAAATGACGAAGCAGGGTATTGTGTAAAGGGTAAGTTTCACGTTTCACTACTTTTGACTTGACCTCTATTCAACAGTGTGCTTTTTCCACTTTCCTGCTCTGAGCATGAAAATAACACATTACCAAATCAACTCGCTGTTCAGTTTTCAACATACTCGATTCTGAACACATAGCAAAAGTTCAAAAAACGGGGCTTCCAGATAAATGAGGTATTTGAGATCTGTAAGGTGGGTTAGAATTAATTAAAACTGTAGTTCAAAACTTTAAACCCAAGTCCTTCCAATATCTACTACCTCAGGGACCAAAAAGTGAACCCGAGCAGCTAAATTTGAGTTACTAGTATATTCAAAAAGTTGCACAAGTCTTTCAGTTATTGCCAAAACAGCTACAGGAAAAGCACTCATTCCATTGGTTGAATTGTTGTACTGGAGGTGTGAAACCTGAACCATCAGCCAATGAACAAATGTCAAGGATAAACTGCCTCATTTATACTATGTTCATTAAGATTGTGTTAGAATCATTAGCTTTTGATAAACAAGTCTTTGTGCCTTGTGCCATCTTTACTCTACAGATGTTTAAACTTTAATAGTTGTGTTACTCTTAGAAATTGTGTTTTTGTCTTCCCCAAAAACTGTTATACTGGTTATAACTTTATATGACATGAATATTTCAATTTAAAAAAAATTATTTTCTAATTTAATTATTAAATATAGTTATGCATTGCAAATTTTTGTTGTCTTGTTTGTTTTTTATGCGTTTCACATAGGAATTTGTCCTTCACTTGTGTTGACATACCCATCAGCACCCAACCAGTTAATTACAATGTAATTAACAGTGTAATTGACGAAGGACAATAATGCCATGCAATCCTCTTTTACATTTTGCATTAAGGTCAGAGGTTAACTCTAAGCACAGCTTAGTCAACACTGGCTATGGTAAAAAGCATAAAAAAATCTGTTTAAGTTTGATAAGGTATAGGGTCATATTTTGCCAATAGGTAATTTGATTGGAATGCTATAAAAAGTTTACCAATATAAATGATATCTGTTACAAACTTCAAATTATATTATATAACAAGAGGTCCAAGGGAGATGAATATTGACCATCAGCAAGTAACTGGCCAGAAAAAGTTGATGCTGGGCGTACGATGGATACCACACCACAGCAAACATCACCAGGCCCTTCCGGCCAGATGAGCTAAAAAGCAATGGGCGTAATCCCTTTAAAACACCACACAAACAATCATGAAAATAATACTTCATTTATTTATGAACAGATTAATTTTTAAGACTTGACCAAGATGCTGTAAGAATGTTTAGATCCAAGTTGGTACGATAACAGTGGTACAACTCCTTATTCAGGAAGCATATGCTGTTGGCATGACATTCATGGACTCTCTTGACAGAGTGTTACAGTAAACAACAACTCACCCAAGCTGAAGCTCTGAAAAACAACCTTCTGCAGACTACCTGGATAAATATTTGTGACCAAATAGCAAAGTGCAACACGACAGGAAATGGGCCAGACTCATTATGAATCTAGCTATTTCGATAGGCAATGGCTTGATCAGAAGAAAAAAAGGTTTTAATTACCTACAACTATATCTCATTGTTGAAGTGGTTTCCCCAAAAGAATCTTAAACTGTATTCAACATAACAAATACCCTATCTGCTCCAGATAGTATATATCATAATGGTGAGGCTCAAACAACTAATTACTAGGTAACTTCTATTGAAATTTCATAACTGAAAATTTTGCCTTTATCCTGACATTGAACTTCAATTTCCATACAAATTATAGGTGAATTCAAGTTGTGCAATAATCTATTATACTCCAGCATGCACAAAAAAATTATCTCTTTTCCACGATTGCCTTTATAATAGAATTTCTTTACTGAAAATAATGATATAATTTTTCATGTTTGACAAATCTTGAAATTACTACACAAAGGACTACTGAAAAATAATCATCCCTACACTTAACAATATTTGGTTTATAACAGGACAAAATACATTTTGTATATGACACTTCAACAAATATAGGGACTGCATCATTGCAAGATTGTGAAATTAGAAAAGCCAATATAATTAGAAAAGAGCATGGACATTCATTTAATGTCAAATACTGTACACAGCTGAAGTAGACTGAGGATTCAAAGCTGTGCTATTATCATTATTCAATCAATGCTCATTCTTACACCAGTTACCTTCACTTATCATTATAGTCCATGACCGTTAGAAATCCTGGACGTCTTACATTCCCAGGTACATATCATTCGTCCGTCCATTTGTATTCATTAGAAAAGCAAATGGAATGGAAATGATGAGAATGCAACCTTCTAAACAGGTACAAATTGGATCATAATTCCTTGAAAAGAAATATTATTAATTTTCACATATCTGCATCCCTATCACCCTCCTAGTCTTCCAAATATTCATATTCAGATATACCAGTCCTTATACAATAAGTCCTGGCATAACGAGTAGATTATTTTGACCCAGGGCTGTACATTTCTAGAAATCCAATGGCACTGCACATTGTATAACTGATGCATGTATTAACATACTAAGTTTTACGACTGCCACATGCCCCAAGTTTTAGAGTAGTAGTAGTACAGTAGTAGTGTGCTTAGTTTAATAACTGGTACGAGTACTAGCATCCTGAGTTAACCTAGAGAAAAAATCCATGTCTTGTCACCAACAGATGCCATGCCTCCATACATGTGTAATAGGTTCTAGTCTTTCATCACTTTCTCCTTAAATGTTACTGAAAATTTCTCATGTTGTGTGTAACATATTCATATTATTACATCAACATAATTTCACAACGTTTCCCATCAAAATAAATTTACAAATGTAATTCACAGTATGCAACACAAAAAGTGTGGCATTCGGCAGGCAACTTTCAAAATGAAAATCATTATCTTAAGTTGGTTAAAAATTTGCTGCATTGACCTCTTACGTAATTATAGCTAGAGTTCCTGGACAAATAAATCATTCATTATATGTACCACTACACATGTAAATTCTCATTCAACAGGACCGAACTTAACCTTCAATCACACAGAGTTGACAATAGAGATCGGAACAACGCTACGAACCAATATAAATCTTCAATGACGTGAATTGTGTTGCTTTTTTATGGAAAGTTGACAAAAGAGATCAGAAAAGCATTATAAACTCGCATTGTCAAGACGGTACATGAAAGTTTATTTACTTTTTATTCTGTATCATGGCATACATTCTTCACATATTTTCCATCCTGTAGAGTTTCCGTTCTGTAGGTTTTTCTCTACGAGTTGGGTTTTCATCACAATGACAGATATCCGATTGTCTGGTATACTTTTCACATCTAGCTGTACATTACGATCACAATGGCAGTCACATACCGGTAAATGCATTGAGCTATTTATCAAATCACATCAGCAGTACTGATACTGATAATCTAACACAAGCAACTGAGAAAAATATATTGAACAATGTTCCTCTTTATATACACAATTGTTTCTACTCTAAATCAATATAACATGCAATCTACATTGTCATGATAACTGCTTAAATATTTCTTAATAGTTACTATTGATTCAGAATCTTTCCTGAATTTCTTACGAAATCTTTACCTGCACTCCTGATAAGTAGTCAGAATATTTTATTCAATGACGGATAATGTAAGATTTTTATTGATTTTTGTTCTGTAATTTCCTACGTTGGTCTTTCATGATATTTGAATAAACAAAATCGTGATCTACCCTTGTTCTGACACCTGTGGTAATCTTTTGGCAAGCACCATTTGATAATTTATCATTCAAATCAAGATACCTATAGTTACTTAGTATTCAATGACACCGATATTATTGACAGGACCATCAACCAGATGGATGATCATAATAAATTAGATGTATAACAATTTACATTTTTTAAGTTAGGTATGGTACAAGAAAATGTCCTGAACAAACTATATAGGAACATTTATTCATCCTGTTTTGAGGTGATGATGTAATAAATAACGGAGGCAGAGGTATAACACAATATTCGTGGAAATTGTAAAGCATTCTACAAGTACAGGTGTCGGATAACTTAAAACCTTCAACAGAATCTTTTCATATTTGTAAACTTAAAGACAAAATACTCCAATGAAAACTGGATATTTTCAATATCAAAGCACTTATTCCACATACTGACACATCTGAAATCACCATTCGTTCATTAAAAAATATTGAATCTTTTAGGTAATATAAATCACAGAGTAAAGCCAGCATGTACATATGTACGAATTGTAATCTCACTTTCCATACACCTCGATCAGTCGACATACAAGAAGCATATTGAGAGTAAATGATGGTTTCAGTATACTTGCATAAAATAAAGACATACTGCTCACAAAGCATACTGTCAGTCACCGTTCCTCATTCCACTACAAATCAGGGTAAATAGCACTATGAAGTCTGTAGAGCCGGGCTCTACCCCAGAACCTCGTCGATGATATACCTGTCTAGAGTGTACACCGACATTGTAACTGTCAAACTCGGCCTAACTCTGAGCCCAGTAATGAAACAGGCCACATTTACTGTCCGACCCGTTGTTCACACAAATACACTTATTCTCCCAGAGTAATGTGATAGGAATTGACTGTCTGATCATGACTTTCACTCTCTGTCTGTAGCTTGGTCAGATATTTTGATATCTGGCTATAGTAAACAGTTGAAAATCGTCATAACATCACCTGCGATTCTGTGAAATCAATGGTGGGGTTGGAATTTTGAATTCTGAGGAAATTTCGTATCACATTTTTAGCAGATTGTTCAACATAAAAACATATCACAAAACTGTGGAAAGGTAACAGCAGAGGACGAAGTGACGTCGCCTCCTGGGTTCCAGGACTGTTTATATGTTGTGTGGTTTTACAATAAATTCTGTTGCTGCTGTATGCTGGTGTTGCGAGCTGGCTAGGACTACACTCTCGCTGATCGCGCACTTTAACTGGATCCTTGTATCACAGTTGCTGAAAGTCTCTCAAGGTGTATAGTATGCAGGCACCATCAACATACTAGACACACTTCATTGTCGTAGGTCAGTTCCTCGCCGATGAAGCTGTTCCTGGTGCAATAGACATCTCCCCTCCCTGACCTCCATCCCTTGGGGGTCCCTGTTGATACAAGAACACAAACCATCCATCAGTTAAGTAATTTCAACGTCATAAAAATATTTTTTCAAAGAAATTTAAAACAAGAAAATCAGTAAAGCTGCTGGATGATGCTCCCTAAAAATGTCACCAAGACTGAAATAAGATGTGCCCTCAGTTTGACCTGGACCTTGGGCGTACAAACCCCAATGTGTTTATAACACATGATTCCACCCTACAGTGGACTTTGAATGCAATATGACCTTGACA
This sequence comes from Mizuhopecten yessoensis, assembly GCF_002113885.1. Lineage (NCBI taxonomy): Eukaryota > Metazoa > Mollusca > Bivalvia > Pectinida > Pectinidae > Mizuhopecten > Mizuhopecten yessoensis. Next base: position 2,417,058 of record NW_018405386.1, on the reverse strand, counting down.
TTGAGTATACAATCATAATTTTGGTTTGCGACATCACCTTGCAACCCTACATTTAGCCCTAAAATTTCAAGGAGCTATCTTAAGCCAGTCAGAAGTTATGCCCCGATTAATTAATTTGATCTTTGACCTACATGGGACCTTGGTCGTAGGGACCAAAGTTAATATTGGTTTGCCCTGCCATTCTACATAAATCCCAAAAATATCATTTAGCCATCTACAGGGAGTCAGTAGTTACGGCCAGGACAAACAATTCAGACGGACGACAAAGCAGTGACTATGCTCCCTGAAATTTCACTTAATATGTAAATGTGTCATCCTGAGGCGAGGTTACAGCTATGAATATTTATGACTATCGGAGGATGTCAACATGTATATATAATAAACCATTAAAGACATTTGAAAGAATTTTTAATTATGACACTTGTATTGATTGCATTTCACAACAAGGTTACCGCGAGCGGTATATAATACGCCCGTCACACATTGAATGAGCAGTTGTTTGTATGATTGAAATATATGAAGTATTTGTGAGTAATTGATATTAAAAGAGAAATCATTCAACATAACTGGTAGATCAATGAGTGCAATACAACATCATGGAACGCATGCATCGCATTAATGAAACCAAGGGTAATAACTCCAGTAATTA
>NW_018405386.1:2345479-2416203 GCF_002113885.1 Mizuhopecten yessoensis | reverse complement strand
GCCCGCCCGCCCACCCGCCCGCCCGCCCGCTCACGTGATAACATAATACGTCCCCGTCTTCGACGGGCGTATAAAAACAATGAATATGTTTCATTTCAGCTTATCTTTCTGTACTTACCTTGACATGAATCTGGTTTTTCAAAATCGCAGACCTCAATATAAGAGCCTAAAAAAATATGAAAATGCCACTTTTAAACAATTTATTCAAAGGAAGCTTATAATAGGTACTGATATTCTTTAATAGCAGAAGGTCAATAGTCATTATCATCATCTCCCATTAAGTGACAGATCTCCTTGATGGAGTGCAATTGTCAATACTAGTTGAAATACAAATTTCACAATTTGAAAACAATTTTATTGAACAGAGTAACAGATAGCAGTTAAATCTTTAAATCTGAATCCTTTATTTAAAAAGAACCTTTCTTTAGGTTAAAAACTGCAATATTACCCTTGTTCGCCTTTGGTATTCTTTACCCATGGTGAGCGACTTCTCAAATGTTGTACTTCTTTGATCTGTATCTTTTGCATATAAAATCTGAAAATAATAAAACTATGATAAAATATTTTTTCTGTTATTTCTCTTATCAGATTTCATTTACTTTTTAATAAATGTCTCGGATGTCAGATTCGTGTTTTTTTTTACTTAAAAATGTATACTACAGTATTAGGTAGTTGTAACAGGATTCTAAACATATACTTTACATCAGAACCTGTGAGATTACTGGTTGGTGTCCAATTCTTCAAACAGCACATTATACAATACCCTATGGACTTTTGTGCTGGTAAATATGATGTGATATGAACCTGAAAAAGCGATGTCAATATCATTTTTTCAGGTTCATATCACATCATATTTTCCAGCACAAAAGCCCATAAGAGATAATAGTTAACCTTTACTGGAACAAGCTTTTGTGTAAAATTTAGCCATGGTTGAATCCAACAGTCCAGCATCATAGCTTTCAAAAACATTGTTAAGGTTATTTTCCTTAAGATAAGCATGAAGGACACAATTTGCGTGTTCGTTGGGCTTTTTGTGTTAACAGCATCTTTATCTTTGAGTAGATTTTCAGATTTTCAGAGGTAACGGAGGCGAAGCGTTCGCCAGCAGCCATCATCTGTTCCATCTGCGCATGTGCTATAACAGTTTCCGGGGAATTTCCATACAGGCTATATTTAGAAATCGATATTCACCGGATAACCAGTCTACATGAGTTTTTGAGGACTGGTCAAGTGTATATGATCCGACCAATGTGACTGCGATAAATTTTCAACCATATAATAAATATCTATCTAAAACAGTATACAATTGTTTCATGGCTATTTGGGGAACAGTCAAAACTATCATCCCTCGGTAGGGGGAAGCCCTGGGGAACTGTTTGCCCGAGGCCGCTATTCCCAAAATAACCATGAAACAATTGTTTTATTACCAAATAAATATTAGTATCAATGCTGCATGCAATGTTGCCATTGCTTCAACACTGAGTCGCAGTCACCGAAACGCTTGAATGGGGCTCTCGAGCGGGGATTTCTGCGCATCGAAATCGCGCCGGGTAACAGTTCACTTTGAAAACAGTTTTGACTGTCACCCCTACAGCCGAAATTGGACAAAAGGGCAGAAACAGTCAAAAATGACTAATTATAATTTATATAGAATATTGGGTAATAAAAACACTTATTGGTAAATAATTGTGGTCACAGAGACAAACACAGCTGCCGCAGTTTGTCAATTTTCCGTGATTGTTCCTGTGATACACATGCCTTGTGGGCAATGTTCACCACCAGTAGGTTGTATACACTTGTTAACAAACCATAAGATTCAGGGAAGTTATAAGAATAGTTAAAACATGTATCTACCAGTACTTTGTTGTGAGATTCAGAGAAGTTGTAAGAATAGTCCATATTTACTTTGTTGTCAGAAGCTGTGATAATAGTATATCTACTATGTCGCGAAAAGCTGTATGAATAGTCAATGTTTATTTTGTTGTGGGAAGCTGTGAGAAAAGTCTACATTTACTTTGATGTCGGAAACTGTGAGAAGAGCCTGCATTTACTTCATGGTGAAAAGCTGTGGGAGTTCAGTGGTTGGTTATATCTACTTTGTTGTCAGAGAATGGTATGCCCTATTTTTAGTGGGTAGCTGTGAGAATAGTGATGTCAGAAGCCAGGATAAATCTACACTTCATTTGTAACGGGAAGCCACCTACTTTGTTGTGTGAGTCTATCCTGGCGTTGATTTGACCCTCAAGAATAAGCTGCATGAGCTCATCCTCTAGACCGCCAACTGATGTATTGAAGGCCTCCGCCATTTTTCTCATGTCTGCTGACAGATAGGGGCTGAAGTACTGTAGAAACACAAACAAGGAATAACTGTGATCAAAGCTATAATAACGGAAATATCTACAGTCAATTTTGATATAAACGCAACTCAGAGTATCAGATGACTATCTCTTAACAAATTCTAAGTTGAGAATTTTTGTACTCCATTTTAAGGCCCTTTATTGCCATATAAATTTGAGATACCAGTATTCTGATTCAACACATAATCAAAAGTAAAAGCTGTAAGAATAATTTTACAGCAACCGAAAATTAACAGAATATTTTTCAATGACCAAATTCTGATTTACTGTATGCTGCTGTAGATGATATATATATAGGTATAGTAATCACATTTTCTCCCGTCAGTGTACCAGTCGACTTACCTGACACAGGGCTCTGTTCCGAATTTGTGAGTACAATACATTAACATGGGGAGCTAAATACATATCCAGTAAAAGGTTGTCCTGCAAATACAAAATCAGTTTTAGTAAAGCACATGATGCAGTCCAGATTTAAATAGGAGTCAGACTTTCAGATATAATATTTAGCTGCACATACTGTAGCTCTAAGGCAGTGAGACAAAGTTATAAAATGTAAACTTAATTGATCTTACAACAATTATGAAACAATTTATTACAACTTATATCAATAACTCTTATTGGTCCAAATGCTAGCAATTGAGGGGTCTTAAGTAGGAGGAAACCGGAATACACGGAGAAAACCCACAACCTCGGCCACCTTGGTGAAATGCAGGTGCGTTACCACTGCGCCACCTGACCACTCTTATAATGAAAACGAGAGAGTGAAGCATAATATGTAACTGTAACTGACCTCTAAAAGTGAATACAGTTTGGAATTCAAGGCAAGTTACACATACTGAGAATACAGAACGAATCTATTTAATCAGACCAAACATATCTTGCCTGCAAGATTTGTTGGACTGTTATTGGAAGTGACCGTGTTTTACACCATTCTATACAATTCCAAAACTCCACTTACCTTGATTTCTCCTAGAAGCTTTAAACATGATGCATATTTTGACTCATAAAATTTGTGAAGAATGTCTCGTAACTGTGGTTCCAATTCCAAGAACAATTTAAAAGAACTGAAATGTAAAAAAAGGATGCCTTTAGAATTATCAACCAATTTAAAATGTTCGATTACTCTAAAGACTACCTTGGATAGGTTAAACAATGTGTAGTAACGTATTCAAATTTTTGTTTATACTTAAAACTTCCTTTAAATATGTTTCTCTCTTTATATTGCACAACCTAAATATTCAGTTGTTATTTCTGGATGTACTCTTGCAGGATTGCCGTAAAAAAATATATTTGGACCATATTTCCGACATCTATGCGGCAGAAATGCAACACATGTGAGCTGCTTTGAATTACTGACTCTCTGTATGCTGAGCAACAAGAGAAGAAATAGAGAAGTCTTAATCAAATGCACCCGGATGTTATGTCACACTAACATGGAAATTAAGCTGCTAAATAAAGCTGCATTTGACAGTGCATTTTGCAAGATCTGAGCAGCAAGGCTAGCTTCATAAGACCATAATGATAGTTCGTAACAATACAAACATAGGATCGTATCAAGAATATTTTAATACAAGCATCAATTTTATGATACTTGGGAAATTGAAAGCAAAACTGAATGCCATGTGGTCATGTAACTCGATCGTATCGGGTATCGGAGAAGTCAGTTAGATAGACGGGAAAAATCTCATTGGTTTAAAATTATTTCTAATAAAGGAAGATCATTAAATATGCTTTTTTTGGCACAACGTTTCAATGGCCATCTTTTATGTTACCCCACGTTTACACACAAAAGGCCACATATCTTTTTGGTATAAGGCCAAAATGTCCCCATAATCAGCAAGGCAAGAATAATCACTGGAGATGATGCCAGTCTGCTGCAGATAAATGATGACAATATAGTTTTACTTGACACATACCTGCTAGATATAACATTTTTCTGTAGTTCCTGTCTGTCGAATGAAGCCAAAGCACAAAACACACCGTAGGTGGCCACATTACTGGCTGACAGCAACTGAAATATTGAAAATAGTGGTCAACTTAAAAAAAGAAAAACCTAATAATGCAAAGGCTGACAAATGTTATATATACAAGTGATAAGCCCAGGGAGCCTGTGCATGAAAATATGTCAAAAGTAGGGGGTGGGCTTATTACTGGGCACCCAGCCTTTGCATGGAAATTACGAAAAAGTGGGGCCGAGATTGGCTGATTATTTCTAGGCATGGGCTTATCACCCGTAAAATATGTTATCAACAGCTATAATAATACAGTGTAATAATAAAGTGCATTTGTTTACACAATGGAAACATACCAGGTATGCACACATGCACACATATATATATATGTACGATCATTATGTATGTAGTATTATAAAGGTAAAGTATATTTCATACCTGAAAATGTATGGCCGACTTATTTTTGTCGTTAACAAGAAACAAACTTCATAAATCTATGTTTGCAGAAAAACGACAGCAAAATTTACCTCTGGAAAGTCACAGAAGTCAAAATTGGCTAGCAAGAAGTATTTGGCAGCAGATTTGTATTTCTTTGTGGCAAGATCTGCTAAGCCTGCTGCACATTTCAATTTGGTTAAAACTGCTTGTCCCCCGTCTTTTCCATGCTGAAAGTAAAATCACACAAGGGTTTGGTAAATGAATAGCAATATTTTTTTGATGAAGACAATCTTTTTTTTTTACTATTAAGAAAAAAGGATGATGCATTTCTACACAAATGTCAATTATACCCCAAAAAAGTCTGTTTAGGGTTGCATGGGCAAAAATAATAGGGTAGCCTAGGTACATTGTGATCATTTAGAAAAACCTTTTCGGGTACCATGTGGTCATGTGATTATGAACCCACTATTGTACGTAAAGAATTACATAATGAAGGTGTTTAATCATGACCAATTTTACAGGTTCACCACAATCCTGTGTCCAGTGTTCATCTTTCCAGTTATAAGTCATGCCATTGCCACTACCTGATTGATCAACCTTGATCAACACCAGGCAAAAACAATGTCCCTCACTACTAGTTCATTCAATCATTCAATAAGTAAATCATTTCATTTATCCCTATTTTATACTTTAGCTGGAATATCTTTTTATTTTCATCAGTCTTCAAGCCTGAAAAATGGTGTGAATTGATAGAAAGACTGCTATACTCTACCAGAAAAATTTAGTGAAAAAAAAATTCACAACCTTTGTTTGTTTCATTATTGCTCTAGTGTATCCTACTAAACTTTATTTATGTCAGTTGATTATTTATTCATCATTTGATGGTGAAATGGAGCAAACACATGCAAAAACATGTAAAAGACACCAGTCTACTGTCCTGACAAATGTGCACCTGCTCGAGCACCAAAACTGTGTGTCCTTGGCATCAGGCAAGTAGATTTTCACGACCCTGATAAAAAGGTTTTTGTTGGGGGGTAAAAGGTAAGGTCGGTCAGGAACCCTAAACAGACATATGATTTTTTTAAGCCTTACTTTTGAACCTCGTTATTTTGAAGTCAACAGGATGGAGGAAAAACTTAAAGAGTTATCCAATGTTTTTGTATTAAGTTTGTTATGATGGTCAAATACGACTATGAGACTATCCAAGTAGTTGATTTTACCGACAGTCAATGTCTATAAACTGTCAATTGAAGAAAAAAAACAAATATTAATATCAAATGAAAAATAATTAATTAATTATTATATTCTTTATGTAATGTTACATTAAACACATAATATTATGCAAACAGAAAGTTTGTTACTAATTTCAAACTTACATGCTGTCTCCGACTTTGTGCTTCTAATACGGAAATTAAAGTGTGCAAGTCATTACACAAATCACTCTGTTGGAGCGTACATGTAGTTGATGTCATAAACTAAATCAACACACGAAATCAATTCAGTACACGTCGTGCAAAAATACATCAAGAATTCAACACCAATTTCATAATTGACATCTCCTACATAGGACATACTCAACAATAATTATCATATTGTCCTTATTTCTCAATTGGTTATCAAAGCCATACAAGCTCCTGTAAAAATATGAACCAGCAAACAAGGCCTAGGTTGTGACATTAAATGTGGAGCTCATTTACACATGACAGTGCATTGTGACCCGTTTTTTGGTTTGACAGTGTCGGCAGCCTGGTATAAATAATGTACAATTCAAATTGGTTAACAGGCTTGCAGTGAGTACTGATAACTGTTTATCAACATTGATGAAGTTTGCTTCTTAATAATAATGTGATTTAAGTCATAAATTTAATCGAATATAAATATGACCTGCTTAATAAAAACGATGTTCAGAATTGTGACTTATTGTAGCGTTAAATCTAATATGTAATAAAGATAAATAGATTGACAGGTGAGAATTTCAAAAAATTCCAAATAAGTAACCCTTCGATGAATAATTTATGCTGTTGGAATCAATATTTCACTTCGGGATATTTTTTTTCCTCCTTTTTTTATTTTAGAGTTTGAATTATCAGGTGTTTTTTTTAATTCGAAGATATAGAAGAGCTTTGGCCGGGACTGCACGAAATACTTCAAGTTAAATGGGGTGTTCCGTTTATAATAGATCAAGATAACGAAGTTCGACTGTATTATCTTAAGTTCTTTTTTACACAACCAATAACATTTTCTATGTGACGTTTCGATGACTAGCTGAATCGAGTCATTTCGGTACATATATAACAACTATTGTACAACGCTTACAACGTAGCCGAAATAGACATCAATTTTGTGGACAACTCGTACACATTTTACACCTTTGTGTGCATACGCTTCACTGGTCATTTGTTGGATGAAGGTGACAGTGTACATATCGTACTAGTCGTGGAAATGTCACATAGCAAATTTTATTGGTTGTGTAAAAAAGAACTTTTCATAATCCATACTTACCAACCTGAAGAAAATGTTTAGAAATGTATTATCTAAGGCCTATTCCAGAAATGAAGATATGAATATATTTGGGGAATGTGTTATTTGTTTACATTTATAAAGAGGACTCAAGGGAAAACAAATTTTGGGTCACTAAATAGTAAGCGAATAATAATAAATATATTTTCTAGAATAATACACTGCACTTTACTGTGCATTAGCAAAATACTTAAATCCTAGCCTCCATAAATACTCATAAAAAGAAAGTCTATTTGTCTAACACAAATAAGAAATCTGCTCTATTTACTTAAATAGAATGTCTATCCTTCATCCACACCTACGAAGGAATCAGCTATTCTAACATAGATCTTTGTTTGGTCACACCACTACTCACCTCAGCCATCTCTGGAGTGCTCTCGGCTTTATTTACGTAACTTTGTACATGGGACCAGTTTTGTAGATACACACTAACCTGTAGTGTAACAGAACATGCAACTTTTAATACAGCAACTTTGACTGACTCACACTAGTGTGCAGAAGTATTTTGTATTATTTTGGACATTATCTTTTTATTTTTATTTCACTGTAGGTATTAATCTTCTGTTCAGAACTTTTTTGATACTTAAAATAATAACTATAATACTTTACTTCAATCTCAAAGTAACATTTTGCTGAAAACAGAGGAAAACCCAAAAAGTCATCTTGAAAATGTTGTTCAAAGCCTGGTTACTTTAACAGGTTTTCAATAATTATTTTGAAACTCTAGATTTTAACTTTAATTTTTTCAAAGATATGTCATATAAACGATTTGTGTGGTAGGTCTTATCAGATTCACACAGCTTACCTTGATAACATTTAAACACATATTGACTACATGTTTAGAGATTGTGCAGTAATCTCTAGCCCTGGAATAACACTTAAGTGCGTTGCTTAAATCTCCACAGTCCAAATGGTGATCGCCAAGATCATCGTGACCTCGTCTAAAAAAAGTCAAGGACATGAAAGACATGTTACCTCTGTTTCATCATGACAAATATATGTTATCAAAAATGTTAACAGAAATTTCTATAGTCGTTCTGTTTTCAAAATATATATTGAAAATTTTCACTTGCCCTGACATGAAATTAATTCACTCACCCCTGAAGACACATTTGAACTCTTCCACTTCGAAGGTTGGAATAATTAATTTTGAAATTTTAGGGGTGAATGAGTTAACCAGTCCCAGGCTAGTGGAATTCTCCACCCCCGAGTCAGTGGTTTTTCAAATAGACAGAATATTTTTAAGCGTTTCCTGTCTGAATCTTGTTTTGTTTTTAGGAGAGAGATATAACAAAATATTTTGATAACTAGCTGTGGATATTAAAAACAACATTCCAGCTCTCTACTCACCTTATACTTTCCTTGATCGAATTACTTTTATAGTTTTTCAGATCTGTATCTAGCTTCTCCAACTTGAGCGCCGCTTTCTTTGCCGTTGTTTCTATCCATTGCGTATCTAGTGCAGGCATGTTATGAACTACGCCAGCCACAGCATCAGGTAAACTTGAGGAACTGTCATCAAAATTAACAGTAGATATTACAACTGACTGAATAAAAATCCCTCAGTCCTATAGATGTTCTTTACAATGATTAGAGCTCAATTTACATTTCTGTTCTTGCTGCCTTGAAAGTACAAACCACAGTTCTGAGATACATGTATCATGTTGCGATTCCAACCAAAAATGCATTAACACAGTCATGTTTAATGGTTGAATGCTATCAACAGATATCAAGTTACAAATGTCTTGTTACACTGTACTACTGACTACAAGTGGTATTTCAAAAATATTCCAATAAACTTATTAACCAAAAAATCTATTTTTTCAATCTGAATATCATGAAATAATTGATATACCAGGTAATAACCTTCTTAATATAAAGAGGATATCTATTGTATTGTTTGTGACATCACTATGACGCAGCTATTGATGAGGTCGTGTAACTAACGGTGACTAATAAACATCAGTCCACACGAGGAGGCCAAGAAGGCAGAAAGGTCTTGCGCTCAGTCTTGCATATTTGTTGTTTTATTATATATATATAAATGATACTTCAGTATCAAATCAGAAAATATTGATACTCCAAAGTTTTTTCCAATAAAAGAATAAACATGAAGATTTAAAACTGACAAATAAACTTATCACTGATAAATGGAGAAACTACTTACGAAGCCACAGCTTCCTGAAGTTTTCTGTGGATTTCTTGATACAAGTTTGTGTTGTATGTGGTCATTACATAGGACAGAGCCATTCGTAGTGCCTCCACTCGGAGACTGGGACAATGCTCGGCGATAAACAGCTGTCTCTTTAATCGGGCCAGGCCTGTGTACTGACTTGCATACTGCTCCAAATCCTATAAGTAATGAAATCACTTTAGAGACAGAAAACTTGTTCATATATCATAGTCCCCTCAACTAGGAAATGCTCAAATGTGACTAATTTCCTATAAAGATGGTTCAATATCATAATCTATAAATCCTTATACAACCATCCTCAATATCCAGGGGTTACACTCACTTTTGCTCTCTACATCCCTGAATAGCAAAATTGAAGGCACGAAGACAGCTGTTTGATTGGTCTCAGGTAAAAAAAACTGACCAATCGCTAGGATGATACCTGTTCTTTGAAGATTACAAAGGAGAAACGCCAAACTTCAACGCCTGTCAATTTTTACCGTTACGTGACCGCAAGATTCTTTTGATGTACATCAAAGGATCGAACTAGTCTTCTTGTAACATAAACAAGGTGGCGCTCACTGGGCCTTCAATTTTGCTATTACATAATTAACAGTAGTGCTGCCACCAGTGTTACATTTGTAAATTATCACTACTGCTGGACACTAGTTTTTAGTAATCCACTGACAGTCACCAGTGTTACATTCTCTTTTGTATTACTGATGCTTTCTGTTCTCAATTTCTACTGCCACCAGTTCAAATTAATTGAACAACAAAATGAGTACATTTATATTTACTCTATGTTTACAACACAAGTTCTTTTAATCCGTCATAAAATATACTAGTCTTCGCCATTTAGAACTCAATCTCTCCACTCTAAATTAATCTCCAACTATAAACTGTAAAACTACATAGATCTACAAACTACAGCTAAAACTTCCTAATTCTCACTTTAACTCTAACTTTCTAACTCTCCTCTATATCTCTAGCGTCTCAACACGGTCTACCTAACTCAACCTCTTTCCTCAGACTCCTAAATTCAACTCTTTCCTTTATCGCCCAAGCTAAACTACCTTACTATCTGTCCCTTAGCAAAATCCTGCTACATTAAAAATGTTGAATCATTAAAATTGTTGATGCTGCTATAATCCTGCAAAAATTTGACCCCTAAACAACTAGGTAGGTTAAACTGGCCATGAATCCTGCTAAATTTGACTCCAGCAGTCATCAGCATCAGCTGGAAGCACAAACACTGACATCACAAACTGCCCCCCCCCCCCCCCCCCCNCAACTAGATAACAAATAACAATCAAGAAATTTAGATTTGACAAACCATGGTTTTGTTGTACATTCATGAGGCACTGAGCCAGAGGGGGAAATTCCTTTACTATTAATTTATTACACTTAAAAAACTTTAAATGATTTTCCTTTGATGTACAAGTAATTTTCAATTGTCAGTGAATTTCTGGTCTGTGGCAGTGTTGTACTTACTAAAGATGTGTTTTCTACTTGGTACTGACTATCTTCCACATTGTCATTTTCCTCTGGCTGAGCATCCACCTGCATGGGCTCGACAGCACCCTGTTGATAACAATTCAAATGAAAACATATTTTATCATTTAGATCATAAGGGTTTTACATCTAGTGAAGATATAAAACTGAATTGTGGTAAATATTCATGACTAGGCATCTACACAATTATTGCTTTGCACAATTTATAATGGATATTTCAAAAGTGAGAGAAGAATACCATATCTCTGTTACGAGTGAGGCAAATTACCAATATTTTATTACAATTTTTACTAGTGAGGCATATTATCATTATTTTTACATGTGCAAAGCATGAGTGAAAAATGTAATTGTGCGGGCACAAGTAAAATATATAGAAACCAATACTCTATATATATTGATCTCTCAAAAAAGCCTTTCTTTGACTGTGTGCCATGTGATTGTCTGGTGGGATGTTCATATAATTATATTTTAAGTGTAACAAGCCAATGATCATGGCAACATTGTATAAGTTTTGCTTGACAATGATAGGTACCATACTTTGTTGTTCAAAGAAGTGGACAGTGGACATTTGTTTAATTATATGTTAATCATATTACTTTCTTAAATTACTTCTAATAATTGCCTTCAACAGATGCTGATGAAATATAAAGTATAATTATTTCAAAAGACTCCAGTTTCAACTAAATTGGATCAGACGTCACTTTGACATCTTGCATTGCTTAAGTGAAAAAAGAACAATTTCATCACAATAATATTTCTATATCTGATTCAGATACTGAAAATGTAATATTAAAAGATACATAAACCATTATTGAGTATATGTACCCTGTAAGTAAAATCTTAGCAAAAATTTTGGCTGAGTTTCATTCTTAAAAATGGATTTTTAATTCCATATTTAAATGCAACGTAATCACATATGATTTAATTTTTTTTTACAAAAAGTCACATTTCAGGTCAAACAAAAGAATCATGTTTGTTTTCTGCTAAATGTCTTAAGAGTCTAAAAGCAGGTTGTGAAACTGAAAACAAACATTTCTTATCTGGCCTCAGAAATGTTAATAAAAAATAAAACCCAGAGTATTACAATAGTCCAGCTGCCAAACATTTGAGGGAAAATAAAATGACAAAAAACTAGCTAATAAATTTGCCCAAACATTAAGAAAAACTGCAGAGTGTAATGAGAAAAGCATTATTGATGGTTCGATTCACAGTTATTGAAGAAGTGTAGTTCAGGAGTATGCTGTTTCAGATATACAAGTTTCCAAGTGCACAAAGTGTTAACTCATTCACCCCTGGAGACACATTTGAGAATTCAGGGGTGAATGAGTTGAATTGGTAAATTTGGACTGAAGCTAGTTAGATATCAATGTGCACTGGGGAACTGCACACCAGTGTTTTGGTATGTTGTGCTAACAGCTGTCCTATCATTTCAAATCCAAAGTGAATGTGTCGCCTGCGCAGGAAGCTGGAAGATTGTGCTTAGCACTGCATGAAGTTTGAGTTTGATCGGCCCAAGGAAACTCAAGTTATCGCACGAAAACAGATTTTCTATTTATAGTAAGTGACCTTGACCTTTGACTTTTGGCCCTGAAAAGCAATCCTAAGCAAGCACTTTTGGTAAGGAAGCAATGCATGAAGTTTGAGTTTGATCGGCCCAAGGAAACTTAAGTTATCGCACGAAAACCTCTGTGCGGATGCCGCCGACGCCACTGACATAGCAATACCTGTGTCACCAGCTTTTTGCAGGCGACACAAAAAGTATCTCAAAAATTATGTTTTCTGTTCATTCTAAATCAACAAACCAAATGTAAACCAAAGCTTGCTGTAACAAGACATAGTGACAGGTATCCAGGTAATGATGTACTTGCATTGGACATAGTGTCAAAATTAGCTTTAGCTAAACAGAATTTCCCTTAAACTCAGCGGAGTTAGAGAGTTCACCTAAAAGATCTGGATTGAGGATATATTCCCAAGCAAATGCACATCTTTGCACCACTTTCCTATTACATACTGTAGCCACAGACCCTACCTGTTCAAGGTAGTGGAGAACCCTTTGCAGGGAGCAAAACATTCTTGGTTGTGGTTGTTTTTCGAGAGTGGGGACTTTGAAAAGGGAGAGAAAAGCAAAGGAGGTGCAGTTGACATCTTTCTAAAGTTGACTACACAGCTTTTGCTAGAGGGAATTTCCCTTTAGCTCAGCGGTAGATAGTCCGACTAGACTGTTTGTGATTGCTGGTTTGCTGGGCAACAGTTCTTCATTACATGTGATGCGACTAAGTAAACAAGAGGCCCAAGGGCCTTAGCTGTCACCTGAGTTATATTATAGATACTGGTAGCTCAATTTCATTGCTGAGATGTGATGTGAAAATCAATATGTAAACTAAGTGAAATACAATACTTGTCATGTCATCAAAGGATAAGAATTTTAAAAATGGGGATGGGGTAGGAATCCCAATTTTACTATGCAATACATATACCCTCATCCTCCAAAGATGATTCTGACAAAGTTTGAATAATTTTCTGCTGAAAATGGATAAAATATACCCAACGAAATGTGTCATTTCCTTTTATAAACTATAGTAAACTTTACCCCCTCCCCAAGGGAGAATGGATAGGCCGGAGGTCCTGAAATATACATTTGATTTCCCTTTGGGGCCCCGCCCTGGCCCCTGGAGTTGGGGTAGGAATCCAAATTTTACAATTCAAAAACCATCTTCCTCCATGGATGATTCTCACTAAAGTAAGAATAATTTTCTAAAGAAAATTGTCAAAATATACCCAAAAGTGTTATTTCCCTATATAAACTAAAGTAAACTTTACACCCTCCACAGGGATAGTGATATTTACAATTTAAATAAAGCCCCTGATGATCTTTCCTTCCATGAACAGAAATTGACTGTATTAGATCTTAATCTGGAAAAGAAGATTTTTGAAATATTTGTTAATGTTCCCTTTGGGGCCCCGCCCTGGCCCCTGTGGTTGGGGTAGGAATCCAAATTTTACAATTTGCAATCATCTTCCTCCAAGGACAATTCTCAACAAGTAAGAATAATTTCATAAAGAAAATAGTCAAAATATACCCAAAAGTGTTATTTCCCTATATAAATTATGGTAAACTTTACCCCCTTCCCAAGGGAGTTTACAATTTAAATAAAGCGCCTGGTGATCTTTCCATCCATGCAGAGAAAATCACTGTAGTACCTCGGAGTCTGGAGAAGAAGATTTTTGAAATATTGGATAATGTTCCCTTTGGGGCCCACCCTGGCCCCAGGGGTTTGGTTAGGAATCCCAATTTTACAATTTTGTAGCATCATCTACCAAGGATGATTTTGACCAAGCTTGAAAAAATTCCATCTACTGGTTCTGGAGAAGAAGTTGAAAATGTAAAAAGTTTACGCACGACACACAACGCAAGTCGCACAACGACGGAAGGAAAGCTATCAGAATAGGTCACTTGAGCAAAGCTCAGATGACCTAATAAAACCTTAAAAATGGACAAGATCCAAATAAATTATCATTCAGGTAAGAACTTGTATTATTGATATATCTAATGAACAGCCAGTAAACGTTGCTGAATAGTTTAAGAGGTTTTCAAAGACCTTATTGTGTTTTTAGTTTTAAATAACACGTGCAGAATTTTTCAGAAAATTCAAAAGAAGAGTCCTTTGTCAAAAAATTCACATTAATCTGGCATCATTCTTTTAACATTAGAAAATGTGTCGTCCAACTGGCAAATGACATCGGCTATTTTAGCATATTGTCATCTGTTTTAGAGTACCTGTATGTTAAATACAAAACGAAAAGCAACTCACAGAGTGACCCCACATCTACAATTATTTAATCTCTCATAATTTGACTTAGGTGAATTGTCAGTAAGCTATGTAATCAGTTAACATGCATGCAATATAACCTATCCTTGGAAATGTGACAGTTATGCCACAGCCGTATCTCCGCCATGTTTGTTACTCATGGGTATGAAGCAGCATGTTTGACGCTTCAACAAAGACCAGTGGATAGTGCAAGCTTATTGACCGTCAGGAACCGGAGTCTATAGAGTATCTCGTTACTTGTAAAAGTAATGAAAGGGACAAAATACCTGAAATAAACCTTGGTGAATTGGAAGCGGCATCTTTCCGGAAGCTTCTCTCACATCTTCCGGATATGAAATTGCGCAGGTGCGACGATCTCGGTCGCACAAATGTTTCGTTCAAAATTAATATTTTAAGCGCCAAATATTCAAACATGATTTCGATTTTATTTTTATCAAACCTGAATTTGTTACAAAAATATCATTAAGAAGCTTATAGATCCTCATAACTGTCATGTTATTCTGCTCGATTTTAATTTCACAATACTTGTTTTGAATGCATTTTTAAAGGGGGAGGTGATAGGTCTATCATGATGATCGCAGTTGCCTCCTAGCCGCTTTGCATTAGAAATGTCCCCTTTAGGCCTAGCTCAATCAGTACAGCGGCGGACTGGGGTGTCTATTCTCCCACCCTTCACAGGCGTGTCTCCCGTTTCGACAAGGAAAGATTAATAAAATCTATTACCTGTAACTGAGCGAGATCGGGTTATCTCAGTCGATGGTTAAGATTCTGTAACAAAATCAAATCCGAGGCGTAAGCCGATCTTGCTCAGTTACTGGTATTGATTTTTTTCTCGCACCTTTTAGTACGAAAAAAACAACAACTCAAATTTGCTAAAAACTACAGTTTTCCCGTCTTGGGCTTCAAATGATAATGACCTCTTCACTACTTTAACTACATTTGAATGCTTCCGCGTAAAAATGAAGTCCGTCCTTACATAGATTACAACGTCTTTCACAGTGTAGATTATTTATTTTATCTAAAAACATCAAAACTATACATATAACGACAAAACAGAACATTTATGATGCAAATTGTCAATTTCAAGCACGGATGAATACAGCGCAGTGTAAAAATTCCGCGAAATGTCACGTAAAGGTACAAGACAGATCGGACGAGATAGAGAAATCTAGCATGTGATATGACGTTGGATATCTTTGTCTGAGGTGCAGCTTTCCTTGCATACTTAACCGAGATATCCGCATTTTCGGCGGTGCTGGAAAATTCTATCTGAACCACGGGTCTAGATCGCTTACACGCGCAGACTGGCGGGGGGTATTCTAGTGACCTTTCGGGGTCACGCGTCACGCTATTGTTCATGACGTCATTTTATGACATTTTGGGGTCAGTCAGGGTCATTGACGTCATAAACAAATGAGAAATGCGCGGACAGTTTACAACTTTATTAGAAGAGCAGCTGTTTTTATGGGTTTTAGGTAATAAGCAAGAAATATAATCCATCCCTGGTGTGAGGTAAGGATAAGATAATTCAAACCCTCGGGATAAAATATTGAGCAAAAGATCCTCGGCAAAGCTCAATAAAAAACAGCTGCTGCTCTTCTAGTACAGTTATAAATTATCCGCGCATATGCAGCACGGAAAACAATTGTTAATGACGTCAATGACCCTGACTGTCGAAAATGAGCAGAATATACCCTCAGCAAAGCCTCGGGTCTCCTGCTCAATATTTTATCCCTTGGGTTTGAATAACCTTATCTAATCATCCCCTCAGGGATGGATTCTATTAGTCAATCCCTATAGGGGGAGATAGCCTCGTGCCGATTAGCACTTGTTCAACTATGACGTCATTAAAATGCGTCACTGATAATTGTGACGTCATCAAAAGTGAATGACGATATACACTACTGTCGGTTGAGTTGTGACTGAAATAATAAGATGGGAGAAAAAATTGTTTAGACCTGTTTCTTCGTTTTATCACGGAATTAAATTAGATATTTTTTTACTAAACAAGGAAATATACATTTTTTTATGACAAACATTAAATTTAAGTGCAAAAAATAAACCGAGATGAACAAGTCTATGAGCAATGTATTATTGTGGTGATGACAATAATTAGCATCTTACACTACAGTCACTAGCACTTTCCCAATACAAAAAAACACCTTATAGAAATTTGTAGAAAATAACTAGAAATGTATTGTTACCTGATATGAGGTGGCAAATTGACATGTTACGTTTTATTTTACAAATAGCTAACTGCGATATGATGTAATCTCAGGTTTTAAGACGAATCGTTATTAATTTATTCATGCAGTTATTTTGAGTGAAGGCCTAAAACTTCATAATGGACAAGGGGAGGTAAATCCTCCATGCAACCCTCTGGTACACGATATCACGTGACGTTTTATACAAAATAAAGCGTCATCAAACTTTGGGCACGCACAAGGTAGCGGTTTCAGCGCATCTGTGGACGAATTTGCTACACTCTACGGTAATTTGCATAGTTTTCGCTAAAGTTGATTACTTTATGGATTGCATATATTAATTCAATTGGTATTGCTTCTTTGCACATGTTTTTAAAATAATGTCTGGTGTTGTAAACAGATCTATCCACCGCGCACCGTTTACTGCTATTTTGTAGGGCTCCTTGGGGGTATTAAATTTTTGTTGTCTTTGCAATATATGCTCATAAATTATTGAGCTTTAATTAGAAATGTATATGTGCATTTTAATAATCGTTCCATATTTATTTACGATTTCAGTTGTGGATATAAAAGATGATTTATGTATTTTATATTTCAAAGAAATCAATATGGGAGCCCCTAAACATGATCGAGAGCCCCTAACCTAATTTTCGTCCGTTGAATGTTTGTGATCTGTGCATTTATGATTTTCGAGCACTCAAAGTGCATACTAAGATGGATGATCTTTTCACATTGGCATTTGAATCTCAAATAAATTATACTCAATAAAAAGTGCAATTATTTGCAGGAGTCTGTGTACTTTGAGGCAATATTAGAAATGAGCCGGTTTAATCTGCATCCATTCCCATGTTTACTAAACTTTTACAGTAGTGTTGTATCTACATATCCATCCGTACATATTATGCATATGGCTGTTTTTCAGCAATTACCTCCCAATGCGATGTATCCTGATAGTAATACTCCTAAATTATAAATCAAATGTGGGAAGTTAGGTTGTTAAATACTTCTCACATATGTATTACTTTGTTAAATGTAATTGTTGTTTATGATTTACAGACAGGGATCTGTTACTTTCCGTGTTATTGATCACAACAATATTTAGGGTACTGTAGGGCTTTTCATTCAGTATAGGATTCCTGGCGATCAGCTGCTACGATACCAGTGTTGAAATCTGTGTGTTTACACTTTTGAGATGACCGGAAGTGGATGATAGTAAGACCGGGACTTTATCATGGACTTATAGGTTTCTGCTTCTTACTCACAATGCTTTTAGATGGTGAGACTGGGTTCAAGATTAACAGTTGGTCACTCATCGGCTATTTGGTAGGGGGATCAGTGTCTTGACAGGGTTGATGAGCAGACTCACTTCTCCAGGTGAGGAGAACCTTACTGCCTCATGCACGGTTAACAGTGCAAAACTTGGGCCAAGGTGCTGCTAACAGTACCAATACCATCTATAAGACTATGTGAGGTACATGTATATAGGCATAGTCATGGGACTTTGGGCTTAGGCATCGATACATGGTGGTTTGCTGTAGATCTATATGGAGCTAGGAGCACATGGTCGTAGTCTAATGGTAGTTCTGTTAGGTAGGATAGGCCATTACTCTACATACTTAGGGATTGAGTTTCTTAACATTAGCTGTCATTGTTCGGCACTAATGCTATGCTTTGTATATTCATTCCGTCTTGTAAATAATTAGTTATCTTTTGAAACACCTTGTTGAGTTATTGAATCAATTGCTTGTATTACCACTACAACGGGTGTCCGAACCTGTAGTGAAAACTGGTCTGTAAGACCTGATGAAAGAGGCGAGGTCTAGAGAGAGAACTGCAGGGGAAGTTGTCGACTCGTTACCATTACCAAAAACTATACGATCCCGATATGGATTTAACGGAGTGACAACGGATGCAAACCCTCTCTGGACCTCCCCCTATTAAACAAATAAGTCTTGCATCCAAAACTTCCTTTATTTAAAGAAAGAAATGTGAATACTCTGTATTGCTCATATCTTATAAATTGACCTGGTTCATTTGTGAGACACGAAACCATAGCCTAGTGTAGGACCCTCATTATCTGATTACAGACATCAGGAAGAGTATACAGAGAAGGGCTGTCTTAAAATAGCTATAATACAGTCAGTAGGACAGATTGAGGAATCACGACAATAATCGAATGATCATGCTGTACTACAGTACTAGGTTGGATCGTACCTACACACCAAAAGTGTAGTACTAGGTTGGATCGTACCGACACACCAAAAGTGTAGTACTAGGTTGGATCGTACCTACACACCAAAAGTGTAGTACTAGGTTGGATTGTGCCTACACACCAGAAGTGTTGAGGTGCTTACCATGATTCTACCTCTTTTCATGACGATGTAAGAAATTTCCACTAAAAACTCTTTTGCAGTACGTACTCTACTTACCGGTACATGTATAATTATGAATACAATTCAGTTGAATGCTTTAATAATGGCTCCATGTTGAACAAACCTAACACATTCTAATTTTAATTACAGCATAATAACCTTTCACAATGCCAGCTATCAAGCTAAAGAAGGCGACCCAAGAATATTTGGCAGAAAAAGAGAGGGAGAAAGAGGCTAAGGCTGCGGCCAGTTTAGCTGCTGCAGCACCACCACCACCACCACCAGTTGAGGAGCCACCAGCACCCAAAGCTGTTAAACCAAAGGCCAAGTTCCTTGAGGCAGAGGTCTTGTTTGAGAAGCGCAAACGTACTATCCCACCTGCAGAGCTTAGGGCAGGGACATGGTGGGTTAATAGGCAGTTTCTAGCTTTTCTACAATTTCAACAAAATGACTGGTTCTGTATATATACGTATTTCATTAGGATATTTATATGGTTTAAATAAGCATACATAAAATTTCTTGGTCTATCTTTGGTTAATTTACAAAAACGATGATAAGATTAAGAGAGAGAAAAATTATTATGTATTAAGGACAATATCATCAGTCTTTATGAGATGTAATCAATTTTAAAGTGGAAGACACTTCAAACGAGTTGACCCTATCCCAGAGATTTATGTTATTATTTAAGGACAACAACTGTATAATCATCCATTGTATGTTCTACCAGGCTAGACGACAACCTGGAGGTGAAGGAGGGCATTAATGTTTCACTGGTGGCTCTGTATGACTACTACACAGAAACATGTGTACTGGAGGAGGGCAAGGTGGTGGACGTCCCAGTGTTTAACCGGGTACGTACAGTTTAACAGGGCTAGACAATAAGGGTAGCCTGATAGTCCGAGAATAGTGGAATCTCCAGCTGGACTATTACTTCTAAAAACCGCTAGATGGACTTAGTCAAAATTTCATATTGCCAATCTTGTTGAATGATGTTGGGTTAGTGGAATGTGCACATGGACCTGTAAAAATTGGAAACTATTACACCGATTGGTATTCAAATTAATTTCTAGCCCTGTGTAGTACAAAGCAAACTAGATAGATTGCATCCTCGATACTCCAGGAGTTATGCTCACTTGCACTTTCTTTTGATGTACATCTAAAGATCATACTGATCTTTTTGTCTCATTCACAAGGTGGTGCATACTGAGCCTTCAGTTTTGCTTTGACATATTCCAGGGTTGCAGAGCGTGTACTTGAGCGTAATCCCAGAGGTATAGAGGATGGGTAGATTGATAAAGTGTTACACTGGGCAAAGTGGTTGATATACTAGTGTTGAACTGTAAATAAGTACTGTACTGGGTAAAACTTGTTTGGGACAGCATTTTTTGAGGGGAATGGGAGATACATTTCTCAACTTGGAACTATTTGTCTGGTACTGTCTTTTCACAAACACCAAGACCTGGACTTACAACCAGTAAAAAACCTGACAGTATGGTGTAAAGGACAATCTAATTAAAATACAGCTCCTCATTATTCTATCGTTCTTCTAAACAATAGTATAATGAAGAGCTGTATTTTAATCAGATTGTTGTAAACAAGTTGCTTTAATTTCTTGCTTAAGGTTTAGAAATGTGAAAAAAATTAGATACATTTTCTGTACTGATATCATAGTTTGCATTCTAATGTTAACAATTTTTAATAAATCTGTATGTTTTCAATTTTCAGTTGGTAAAAGATAAATTTGGTAAGGACTATGGCATAAAGGAAGATTCTGCATTAAAAGGACTGGTGAAAGATCGAAAACACTCTGATAAAAAACCAAAGGTGCAAGCTGAATCTCTCAACCTCAAGATGAAGGACATTTTGGAGGAGATAATCAATGAAGCTAAGAACCCAGTATCCTTGTATATTAAACACCATTGTGGAAAAACAATGATTTCTTTTAAAGTAGAAATTTGAGTCCTGTCAGAAGTAACATAACGAGATACACCACTGTGGACCTGGGGTAGTATTTGGTTGATAAAGTCATGCTGAATTGGACAGAGAGCAGTGTACTACAACAGTATAATGGTCTTATTCGAATAGTATGCGTTTATATTATATATTACACTAGTGTAATATCAGGAATTATCCATTTAATAAAAACCTTTATCTTCACCCCTGCAGTGATGATATACAAAAGGTTAAATCTTCACATGTGAAGATATTGTGTTTAGTACTGTCCAATCTTTGTTTGCACTGCATAGGTTTTCAGTTTTAAGTCCAGATGAAGCAACGGCACAATAATTGGCTGTTTTGGTACATATTTGCAACAAACAGTATGGCATTTACATCAAATACACGATTGATATCATTTTTGTTAAGAAATCTTACCAGATAATAGCAGCAATTAAACGGCATAATTGCATTTAGTAACCAATTCAAAAAGGCGCTCTGCCTTGTTGTCAAGTGTGACGTCACTAGAACTTGGCATCAAATATTAAGCTACTTATTCCTGCACTTTTAATTTTATTCAGTGTTGTATGTTGAATGTTAAGGATATAATAGAAGAAATTGCTTTGTATGAAGCCTCTATGATATCAGGGTTTTTGCAAGCTATTTTGAGAAAAGGCCCCTGAGCAGGAATTGGGGAAAATATCATCGACACTTGGAAAAAAATTGGAAATACATCAGTGTTCCCACATGTACAGGTTTGGGAAAATATCATAAGTTTTGAAAAACCTGCAATGTGATTAGCAGTTTTCCTATAGCTGTTTCTTATAATAAATGTAAAGCAATTAATGAACACATTAATTTTCAGTGATTTAGTTTATTCAATTTCAATTTTTCATTATTTATGTATTTTGAAGGCTCCTTTATGGATGGTAATACTTTGAATGTTGCCCATATAACGCCTGGAAACTGATATCAACATGCTTTTTAATCATCGACTTTACATGTGAATCAAATCTATATCGGTTGTATACCAGGTATGTCAGTGTCTTCAGTGATTGTGTCAATGTGTTGCTTCACAATATACATTGATTGTATAACCCTTAAGTCTGTTTTGGAAAACTTTTGATACTTATAAATTTTATTCCAAATGATACTTTTTCTTTAACCTATCAAAGAACAGGGGTTTACGGTTTCAAACATTAAAGAAGAACATCAGTGCAAAGTATCCAGCCCTCCAACTAGACATGAAACCACAGAAATTGTTATCTGCTCTCAACAGGGGCCTTTCGTATGGGCACCTTGAACTGGTAAGTTCCACCTTTCGAATATCATTCATTATCTAAAAATCAAGACAACAGCACTTTCAATGGATGATTTTATGGCTCATTCAAAAGATGTATTTACGCTTTCAATAGACGATGGGTTGAGACACTTCAAATATGTCTTGTCTAAAAGTTTTTTTATGACTTGCACATAGTCAACGTATTATATTCTATGTACAAAAACCAATTTGACTGATAATTGATATTGCAGTAGCTGTCTTGAATTTTGTAGAACATAAAAAGTTAATGATACTTTCTATTTAATAATATTAATATAAATGAATGAAGTGTTATTGCGTACAATAATTAATATAGAAATTATTGAAGGCAGTTGAACTTACTTTTCAGTTTAATAAGAATTATTAAATTAAAACCAGTAAGGGATGATTACTTACCTCTTTTCTGTGTTTTTTAAAGATTTTAAGAAAGAGTTCATATATCATTTTTGTTTTCCCAGGTAAGGGGTACAGGTAAATGTGGATTCTATAGGCTACCAGGTGAAAGCACAGCAGAGGAAGACATGAAGAAAGAAACAAAAGAAAAGGAAAAAAAGCAAAAGAAAGACAAAACGGACAAAGAAAATGATGGCACAGCAGTAAGTGTTGATTTATTACGGGTAGTTTAGCAGTGGTGACCTCCTGTCAGTAATCACATACTTTTTTGTGTACTTTCTTCAGCACCAGCTTACAGTATCGGTTTCCCTGCACCACAACTGATATTAGGAATAACATAGAGCATGAAAATGTAAACATGATGTTTGAATTGGGGGTGCAACAAAAGGCAACCACTTGTAGGCAAATAGTTTGGATATGTATGTAAACCAAATGTGTGATAAATATTTAAATGGCTTTGTCTATATTATCAATCAGTTCTGAAATTATAATCTCTAACTTCTAAGTAACTGAGGAATTTGGAAATAATGAAATTCTGTAAACTCACAGACATGAACCCTTTGGTTCTTGTGATGACAAAATAAAGTCATATTTGCTGGGTTTTTTTTTCTAGGCTGAAGGTGAGGAAGACAAAGGAGATGATGTACCAGAAAAGGAACCAGAGAAGGAACATAAGTCTAAGAAAGGCAGGAAGAGGAAGAGGAAATCTGAGGAGTCCGAGGCAAAAGAGGATGGAGAGAAAAAAGAAGAAGAGGCAAAAGAAGAAGAGGCAAAAGAAGCAAAAGAGGCAAAAGAGGGAGAGGCAAAAGAGGGAGAGGATGGAGAGGCACCCAAGAAAAAAACAAGGAAATCGAAGAAAAATAAAGATAAAAAAAAGAAAAACTCTAAAAGTAAGTTGTCACATGAATAAGAAGTAATACCAGATTGACATTGAGTTTCATTCACAAATGCTTTTATTAGCGTTTGCAAAAATTAAGAGGAAACAGGTAATGGGAGAATATTTTTAGATCTGTGTTGATTCTGTCTGTACTGAACATGTACACAGTTCCCTGACTAAATGGTACTTCAGAATCATAGTTTGATAATGAAGAACTGAGGTATTATGGATAATACAAATGTTAGGTTGCCTCTGTATAAAGGTAGATAGAATATGCTGGTTTTCCTTCAAATTATTTTTCCAACTTACCAGCATTTGAAATGCTTATTTTCTGTCTTACTTCACATCTTTTCCTTTTTCTCATACCTTTTTTTAGAAAGTGCATGGCGAGGAACTGCATCTATGCACAGTGATCCCCAGTCAGTGTCAGATACATTCTCCTTGGCCATTACCTACATGAGTGATCCCAAGGACGCCTCTATCACTAAGATCAAGAAGTACATAGCGGATCACTACCCAGATTCCAATATGGATACCAAGTTAGTAGCATCCTGTTTGCATTGGTTGGGATACATATTTCCAAGTTTTCATTTTGAAATCTCACTGTGACAGGAATCCAAAATCCTTCCAACCCACCAACTTAAGCTCTTAAACTGCATGATCAAGCGAGACTCTACTAAATTTAAGTTAAGATACTGTTAAATCTCATAGGTTGTTGGGGCCATAAAAATACTTTCAAAATAAACAACGTATTCAAGACACCCGAGTTGAAATTTTACCTTCTGAGAAAAATGATACAGAACCAAAATATGACTTCATGATAAACAATGTTTTCAAGAGAATTAAAAACAACAACTTTGTAATGACAAACTTTCTGATGCAAGTTCATCCTCTATACTCCAGAGGTATGCTCAATTTCGCTCTCTGCACCCCTGGAATATGTCATAGCAAAATTGAAGGCTTGGTGTGCGCCACCTTGTTGATGAGACAAGAAGACTAGTTTGATCCTTTGATGTACGTCAAAAGAAACTTGCGATCACGTAACGATAAACATTGTTTGACTTTAAAGTTGGGTGTTGCTCCTTTTTAATTTTTAAAGGACAGGTATCATCCTAGTGATTGGTAAGGTTTTTTTACCAGCGGCCATTCAAACAGCTGTCTTTCTGCCTTTTAAATTTGCAATGACATATTCCAGGGGTGCAGAGTGCGAAAGTGAGCGTAACCCCTGGAGTATCGCGAATGATGCAAGTTAGGCCTTACATGTACTTGATTGCCTGTGTTTGTGATCACAATGTTATGTCAAAGTGACACCTGATTTGTTGGTAAATTTATTCATATATATGTATAATTATCATCCCTAAGCTGTGAAAATGTCTAGTTCATTAGTTATGAGTTTAACACTCCAGACATTTATGCGATGATTAAAGATTGTGTCATATTTACCATACTTTTACGGATTCTTGCCTAAACTCAACGTAAGGTCATAGGTCAAATACAGTTTAAGGAAAATAATATTCACACACAAGTTGATTTTCACAAAAGGTTACAACATATTGTGTTAATTGTCCTACAACTATTTTTTTTGTTTAAGAAATGTGTAAAAGTTGAATGTAAACCATTCATTATTAAAGAAGGAATTCTTATGTATAGTACACAACTCTATTGATTGATGTTACAATATAATGCTACTTTATTCGGGTATTCCGTTCAATAAAGTTATAAGCTGGTGTCTGATGCAATTGATCATAAGTCAGTTGACTTCTTCAAATCACAAACCAATTCTCGATTATGATTTAAAACTAATTGCCCATAACTCATTGTTACATCTGTAGTAATCCATGACCACAATATGAAAAACATAACAAAAATATGCAGCTAATATTTCGAGAAGCAGAGTACAAGTGCATGCATACCTTCATGTCAGTAATGATATAAACTTTATTTAATTTACAACAATTATGAAGCAAGTTATTTCAACTTATATTAACCACTCTTGTTGGCAAGGATGTTAGCGTGTGGGGTCTTCATGTGGGAGGAAACCAGAGTACCCGGAGAAAACCCAACATGGTTGGGCAGGTGACCCTATACCTTTTCACGTCCGTCCACCTTGGTGAAAGACAAGTGTGCTATCCACTGTGCCACCCGACCACCCAATTGTGTCAGTAGCTCTCATTTACATCTCTTTTATTATAGATTAAAGAAGGCATTGGAAAAGGGAGCGGAGAAAGGAATATGGGAACAGGTGTCTGGGAGTGGTGGTACAGGAAAGTTCAGGCTGCTGGCCGAGGACTTCAATCCCAGCGAAGGTAAATTGGTTCAACATTAACAAAATACTTGGAGGTTATCTCCCTTGTTGTGTTCACACAATTTAACTTTCATATATACATACATCAATAACAAATCAGGCAATGTATATTTGAATTAAGAAGAACCATTTTATACACAATTGTGATAAACTGAAAATATACAACGTATTAAACAGGATACCGGTTGCTATTACTGGAGTCTTTTCATATTTATACTGGTGTATCATTTTTCGAGGAACTAATTTCAAATGACAAAGAATTTAGTCACATATTATTTAGAATGTATCAATGTTTGTTACAGCCAAATCTATGGAAGACATGGTATGTCAAGCAATTGTAGCATGTCACGAACCCAAGCAAGCGTCTGCTGGCCTCATCAAGAAATACATCATAGAGTACCACCCGGAATTTGGCATTGATAACAAACCACACTTGTACAAAGGCGCACTGAAGAGGGCATGTTTAAACAAAAAGATAAAGTGAGTTCAAAAGCTTTTTGAACAAATGTTTAAATCATTAGTTTTCAGGTTTTGGTAAAGCATTAAATCCTAGCCAGGTGTTACTTTGGTCATGTGTAGCAGTTTATAACAAACTATGACAATTTTAATGGAACATTCGTGATACAAAAAAACCTTATATGACACCTCTCATTACATTTGCCACCTCACTTACTGCAAACATGTTTTAATTTAGAAGTGTCCTTTTTCTGTTCTTTAATGATCCTTTTGTATATGTCTCTTCATACATTGCACAAAGTTTTTTATAAAGCCAAACATTTGTCCAGGCAAATGATTACAGCATATTGAGGTTTAGTGTCAGTGTTACTGTGGTCTGTACTGTAACATCATATAAACATACATATTCTCTACTGTGATGAATATGCAATGCCTTCAAGTTTAATTATCTTGAAATATAGCAATGTTGATAACACATAGCTATCGAGATACAACGGTTTCACAGGTATGTCTATAGCTATATTTTATTTCCTTAGCCTTAACTAATAACTTTTTCTCATAACTAGATCCTCATACTCCTGTTGTATCAAATTGTAGTGATGTATATAAAAGGAAAATAAATAATAGCTTTGTAGATACTATATTTCAATAGTGATACCACATAGCTATGAAGATATACCTAAAAGCTGTAGAAAAACTACATAGCTATAAAAATACCACATAACTATGGAGATACCTTATAGCTGTAGATACCACATAGCTATAAAAATACCACATAGCTATAGAGATACCACATAGCTGTAAAAATACCACACAGCTATGGAGATACCTTATAGCTATAGAGATACCACATAGTTATAAAAATACCACACAGCTATAGAGATACCACATAGCTGTAAAAATACCACACAGCTATGGAGATACCACACAGCTATATAAATATCACATAGCTATAAAAAATACCACATAGCTATAAAGATACCACACAGCTATATAAATACCACATAGCTATAAAAATACCACATAGCTTTGGAGATACTTTATAGCTACCACATAGCTATAAAAATACCACATATCTATAAAAATACGACAAAGCTATGGAGATACCTTATAGCTGTAGATACCACATAGCTATAAAAATACCACACAGCTATATAAATACCACATAGCTATAAAAATACCACATAGCTTTGGAGATATTTTATAGCTACCACATAGCTATAAAAATACCACAAAGCTATTGAGATACCTTATAGCTGTAGAGATACCACATAGCTATAAAAATACCACAAAGCTATGGAGATACCTTATAGCTGTAGAGATACCACATAGCTATAAAAATCCCACATAGCTATGGAGATACCTTATAGCTGTAGATACCACATAGCTATAAAAATACCACACAGCTATGGAGATACCTTATAGCTGTAGATACCACATAGCTATAAAAATACCACACAGCTATGGAGATACCTTATAGCTGTAGATACCACATAGCTATAAAAATACCAAACAGCTATGGAGATACTTTATAGCTATAGAGGTACCACATAGCTATAAAAATACCACATAGCTATGGAGATACCTTATAGCTATGGAGATATACCTAAAAGCTGTAGAAAAACTACATAGCTATAAAAATACCACATAGCTTTGGAGATACTTTATCTATTTAGAGATACCACAAAGCTATACAAATACCACAGCTATACAAATACCACATAGCTTTGGAGATACTTTATAGCTTTAGAGATACCACATACGGTAGCTATAAAAATATCACATAATTATGGAGATACCTTATAGCTGTAGATACCACATAGCTATAAAAAATACCACATAGCTATAAAAATACCACATAGCTAACCACATAGTTATAAAAATACCACATAGCTATGGAGATACCTTATAGCTATAGAGATACCACATAGCTTTAAAAATACCACATAGCTATAAAAATACCACATAGCTTTGGAGATACTTTATAGCTTTAGAGATACCACATACGGTAGCTATAAAAATATCACATAATTATGGAGATACCTTATAGCTGTAGATACCACATAGCTATAAAAATACCACATAGCTATGGAGATACCACATAGCTATAAAAATACCACATAGCTATAAAAATACCACATAGCTACGGAAATATCTGGCTATTGGAATACCATACAGCTATGGAGATACCTGTGAAACAATGGCTCGTTACGTATACCAGGTGTGTGTATTCTTAAATATGCCTTGATCGGATCTCCACTTTGATAACAACTTATAAATCTTAACTTATAATTCTCATAACTAGTTCCCCATGTGTCTGTAGAAGTAAATTTCACTGATAATTTAAAAGTTGTCATTCACTGTGCATATTTAAAATGGAATGAAATTTGTAATTTCAGACAATTGTCAGGAATTGGAGCATCAGGATCGTTTCAGCTGGTGAGTTCGTTTTACCCCTCACCAGCCATTTTAGCTGGCGATGCTGACGCAGAGGCGGAGGAAGCAGCAGTGGAAAGAGAAGATGATAATGAGGAAGTTTACCAAGAAATGTACGTCGTCCGTAAAACCAAGTCTGGGCGCGGAGGGATCCCAGTTACTGTTCTTGCGAAAAAGCAAAGAAGGCGCTGACATCATCACTCATCAGAATGGAATTTCCATCGACTCATTGTTGTCATTCTTTCCCAATTTTGAAGTCATCTTAATATTGTATAAAACTCATAAGAGATGTTTGACAATTACTTCATATACATATGGCAAGCAATGAAAGCATTATTTTGTCAACCTAATTGTTATATTCGTATATTATATGTTAAGTATATTATCAGGTTTTCATTTTTACTGTTTTTGTTTTGCATACCATGCTATACAATTGTATTTGAAAATGCCAAACTTTTAATTATTTTGTTGTAAGAAATGGAAAAAAAATCTGCTTTTATAATGAAGTTTTATAGTTTGGATATGTTTTACAAATATTCTAAAATAGGCAAACTTTTTCTTAATTGTATATCAACATGGTTGATTTGATCTATTTTCCTCTTAATTGTTTTAGCCAAGAAAGGCATACCATAATTATTTCTTGTTCACAGCCTTTGCCATATCCTTGTAGGTTATTTTAACTTCGTTTTAATGATCAATATGGGAATTAATTTTACAGTATTACCTTCTAAGAAATTGAGTTATTAGTTCATATTTTTAATGTTTTGTAAATAGATTGTCTTTTTAAGTTTTACGAGGCCAGGACACATGTTTTCTTAAGAATATTAAAATCTGTTCCATTTCCTTGGTAAGAATGAACTGAAGGACTTTTGATCATGTATATTTCAGTAGAAATTTGTATGCTGATAATGACAATGATGTGATTCTGATCGTGAAAGATTAATTTTTTAAAGTTTAAGCACAGTATGATAAATTTTACGAATATTTATTGTACTAAACAAAAGATACTTTGAATTCTCTATCAACTTGTTGTTCCTTTTATGATGTTAAAGTTATAAGATTAAATGCTAGCCATATTTTCCGTAGTAGATATACTTTCCAAATCTATGTTGCATTTAGTAATTGAAATATAATTTGATAAAGTTTTGGTATTCTCTGATATGTACTTCAAGTATATTGTGAGCTGTTTTATTTCCATTCGTGGTGCTAAGAAAATGCTGGCAGATGTTCCAAAGATCACAATTGGATTTTGGTTGGTTAAATTGATCCTAAATGTTAACCAAACATGTTTCAGGGTACTGTATAGCGATATATATCTTGGAAGTGTTTACGTCTTACAGCATTTTGATCAGAATTAGTGAACTAATGGGCCATTTAAATAGTCTACCAATGATCTGTCACATTGTTAAGGGCTATTCCATTATTAATTTATGGGGTAGATCAGGTGGGAGGCTCCAGTTTTACATGAAATATATTATGGGTGGTGGGGTTAAAACCAGATCTGTCTACCATTCATTAGATTAAAATGCATTTAAGATTTTATGGGTGGTGAAAAAGTGCCTCCCAACCCTCCCCTATGGTTAATTCTGAAATAGCCCTAACTTTATCCTGACAAAAAAATATTTGCGATTTGCAAATTAATGTTATTAAATATTAATTAAGTGATCTTGTTATAAAGCCAGAAGGTGTAGTTTGGGGCTTAAGTAGGCCCAAGAATAAAAAAAATGTAGGTAACAGGGGTCACAAAAAGCGGTTTTCTTGGTTGTTATACATAAATATAGCACCAAATCATGATGCCTGCATTAAACTTGAAAATCATATCTGTAGCAGGGAGATTAGAATGTGTTTATACATTAAGTACCAGTATGTGTATATTTGACTTTAATACCATCAAGCAAAGAATTATCTGAAAGATGTACATGTGAAGTGAGAATATATTAGCAGAGCATCACCAGTGTTGTAAACACCTACGGAAGGGCATTAGGGAATGTGTATGATTGCCGTATTGAGACCTGAAGTAATAATCATTAAGTTTCATTTTCTATAGATTTTTGCTATTAACCATCTACTACTACAAATTAAACCAACTCCAAAAACCTTTTTGTCAACATTTTTAAGTCATGATATTGTTAACTTTATGTTTATTTTTATTTCAAAATATGCCAAAATTGTATCATGAATTGTGTCAAAATTGTACCATTATGAAGGGGAAAGACAAAACGTTAAAATAGGTGGGCAATATTTTTTTCAACTTTTGAAGAACAAATTATTTCAATGACTCCTGAATGAAAACATGGTATCCTCATTGTTGCTTGGCCATCCTACAAATAGCTGTTTTGTTGTAGTGATATGGAGACATTCTTGATATATATATAATTTTGATGTTTAATGAGTATTCAATTTGATGCAGGTCATTTATTTTTATTCATCTATCTTTATACACATTTAGCTGTTCGACTGCCAGTTTTTAGTGTTTTGACTATGTGTACGAGGTAGGGTTCATATGTTTTCCATGTAGTTTTAACATTTTTATTTGTACCAGAATCATTGTTCAACCTATCATCAGAAACAAGGACAAGGGAAATCATGTGATGTTTTGTTTAAATTGGAAAGAAGACGGTTGATAATAATTATTAGTTTTTTGTTCCATCAAGGTAACCTGTTAACCAGTGTATGCTTTTATTTCATGATTTTCATGATTTCAGTGTAGTTCACACCATGCTCATTTTCCATCCATGCATTTAAAGCACAGGGGCTAGGCAAAGCGGTATGATGGTTGCAAGAATTATTTGATACCAAGAAACTTTTGCCCTTCACTGGTAAAATCCATATTTTCCAAGTTTTAATTTCGCTCTCACATTTGATTACTATGTATATGATGTTGATTTCTAAAATTTGCTTTTATGATGATTTCGCTCTCATTAAGAAAGACACAAGTTAAATTACAGCGAATATTCCCTGGTATATATTATACAAATGTATAAATTATTCTTGCAACCGTCACATCAAGTTGTCTGGCCCCTGTGATCCTAAGACAGTATAGAGGGAGCTATACGATTAAAACGGAAAGGCAGCAGCAGAGATATATAAGAATTGTGTTCATTATACATTATACCTATTCACTAATTGTATTGTCAGTAAATGGTGTTGTATTATGTGGTAGAATCTTCCATTATTTGCTAAATTCTCAAGATCTTTTTTTTGTTTTTGATGAAGAGACACAAGTAATATTATTACATGTACATGTATTTTGAATGTATATATGAGAATGGAGATATCTTTTGGAGGGATTTTAGTTGTTTTGTTTATAAACAATGAAGATTCATCTTCTCAAATTGATGTAGAAATATTTGAAACTTTCTGTCAGATTCAGTATTCCTATTTTCATTGAAATGTTTTAATATGTGTTTCATCTTTCAGATTCAAAACAATTTACACTTACCATCATTGTGCACTGAATAATGTCATTCACAGCGAATTGACTATTGACAGATTTAAAAAAAAATGTTTTTGGACAAAATGTCTGTGTGGGTGAATAAAAGTATTGCTGTCAGCAAAATCTGAAATTGGCAAGTATCTAAATTGTATCTTGGGTAATATTTTTTGCAGTTCCTATCTGCTATACCGTGGGGAAATACAAAGTAGTGTTGGTTGGTCTTTGGTGAATGTAAAACTTGTCACTGCTTCATACTATATTGAAAAAGATATCAATAACACCAATAACATTTTTTTTTCCGGGGTGGTTTGAAGGATTGAAGAACTGGAAGTAGGCCCCAGACATTTTGATTGACTTGTGACTGTTACCTGGTCACATTATAGGGAATATGTGTACAAATCATGCATGCTGATGATTTCTGTGTGAGCTTTTTGTGTTTTGTTGCAGTATTACCTACATTTAATGTTAGTGGACTGATTAGCGGTATAAACATTTGTACACGGCCAATCTAGCTGTATAGACCTGGCCGTCTAGTATAAACATGTCATAGTTAACGGCAATAAAATAACGTGACATTCACCTCGTCTTCTTTTCATTTGTAATATACTTGTTTAGAGAAATTAACAGGTTATACTGTAAAAGTGGACATTTTCGCGTGTGGAAATGTTTACGTTCGGACCCTTTAAACTGAATGTGGCGTGGAATTTTTCCATCATTTTAGAGGCTTGGATCGATGCTCAATGAAAATAAATATCCAAACCAACTGTGTTTATATAAGGTTTGGGAAGATCAATTGTAGAATTGTATTTAACATTTTCACTACAAAAAAGATCCTCATTATCATGCTAACATGTTGCATGGATCAGCGAACCAAGAATGGGCAGTTTTACTACTTCAACCTTTCATATTGCTGTGACAAAAGAAAATAAACAACCCATATCCCTTATGTCAATTAACTTCAGTTATTTATATATTTAAATCATGTCATTTTTATCGGTGATGTTAAAGCTAAATTGTGAAGTGCTTTGAATTTTCTAGTTTTGTCAGGTAGTGACCTATGCCATTGAAATGCTAAATTATGCTATGCTTCGGATGCTGCTTCTGACCTACATTTTCCGCTTGACTGACAGGTTAAGAAGATTGGTTGAGGCCGGTTACTAAGTAACTACTTGTTGTACATCAACTATAAACTTGCATGGCTTATGTATCTTAAGTATGCTCATCACATGCCATGCGTCAGATGCTGGTTCGGACCTTCATTTTTACGCTTGACTGTCCAGGTTAATAAGATTGGTTAAGGTCAGGCCCAATCTGTACTTTGGTTAAGAAGATTGGTATAGGTCAGTTACTAAGTAAATAGTTGTTGTACATCAACTAAACTTGCATGGCTTATGTATCTAAGGATGCTTATCACATGCCATGCTTTGGATGCTGGTTCCTACCTACATTTTCCTCTTCAGTGACCAGTTCAAGAAGATTGCTTAAGGTCAATTACTAAGTAACTACTTGTACATACTAAACTTGCATGACTTATGTATCTTCAAGGATGCTTCATCACATGTGATGCTTTACATGAAAATGTACTGTAGCAATCTGACCATATCACCATTGGCGGTTTCTTGTTAGGGGAGATAACTTAATATCAAGGTACCCTGTATCCCTAATGGTAGTTTATTCTTACAAGACATTTCACAAACTAACATTGTTCTAACATAGTGGACCAATTCAGTACCTGAATGAATTAGGCGAGTTTATGACCAAGTCAGACATGTTTTAAAACTATGAGAGGATATTATTACTTTGACAGTACATGTATATAGGCCACCATACTGCAGGATAATGCAGTGCAAGGGGAGGTAATTATCACGGAAGGAGAATGTTTACAGCTCTGTCTGATCGTCTATCACAGTGTAAATGAACATGGTGTCCTATTGGCTAAACTGTTCAAGCACAGAAATCAAAACTAAGACACATGAATATATATTTCTTATAAAATAAAGCAAATGTTTATTTTAATGCAGATACAATCTAATTTTAACATCTCATTGTACAATATAAATCCTATTTCATTTTCATTTAATAAATGTACAGCAATGCTGGATGTGAATATAATGACAGCAATAAAACAGCTTTTTTAAATGGTATAAAATGAACAGCAGCATAACATTTTGAAGTTTATGAAGAGGAAACAATTTTTGCTGAAATTTCTAATAAAATCCAAAACATTTCTAGATGTTTTCTCAATGATGTAATTATGAGTCAGAAAAAACAGAAGTTGCCAGTACTGTTTGCCACAAGTACTGAAATAACTTTAACAAAGAAATTACAATGAAATAAAATAGGACTTTTGGCCCATTTCTTTTTCGCCCTTAATTATAAGCAAACAGGCTGACTTAATAGGGATAATCCTTAAATCTGCAAGAAGCAAGCAGCAGAAAGTGAATTAATCTCAAATAGAAATGAATTTAAAATTGCATTCATCAGGAAAGTGAATTCATCACCGGGAGATTACATGTTTCATTAAAGATGCATGAAAAAATCTTCAGATAAAAAAAATAGTTTTAAAGTACCAGTCACTCTTTCACAGCTTCTCTTTACTTCTTTACACTGGGAAAAATACTAATGTATTCGCCGTAATTAATGCCCCTCCCCCTGTAAACGCCCCTCCTGCTTTTACAGGAGGATTGACATCATATAAAACCCCTCCACCTCCCAAACCTGTTCAGGCCAATGCAATCAATGATTTACAGTACTTACACTAGTGATCATGGCTGGTTTTCCCGTGAAGAAAATAAATATTTGATATCCAAACCTCAAGCCAACTCACATTTTACTATCCTAAGAAGTGGCCCCCATTTAAAATATTTTTGAAGCACCGTGGCTGGGTGCTAATTATTGCAAATACAGTATGTAGTTTCAAACATTTACAACTTCTCCATGTGATTTTTTTGTGAATTTTTCTTTCACTAGATCACAGATGTATTGCAAGGGTCCGGATAAATAGATTTTATGTCCATATGGGCTAGTGAAACTATGAAAACAAAGCATGCAGGCTAGTACTCCAAATATGATAATTTTGTATTTATATATATATATTGCGTTGAATTGGACATGGACAAGCAACCTTTTCATTGAAGACTGCAGGTAAAGTAAAGATGCAGTTCTGAAAGACATGATTCTAACATTTGTAGCCTCAGACCACCATAATTAAACCTTTTCTTACCAGCTAACACATAATCATTTTAGACCTACAGACTTAGCAGGACTGATCTCAGAATAGTCAAACAGCCTAAGACTGGAGTCAAAATTTCAAATGTGAATAAAATTACCATTTGTAGTGAAACTAAATCTAAGCTTCGTGAAAAAAACACCAATGTCAATATGTAAAATACTGAATGTACACAGATGTAAAATCATGCAAAATTTTATATATTGTACCAAAAATTATATATTAATCAAACAATATTCTAATTTGGACTTAATTTCTTTGACATCATCCCAGTGTTACGTTTATATATGCAGCTTATCAAAAAAGGTAAATAAATATACAGTTTATAAATACTGGTGTCGAACTGACTTCCTAATACACAAAACCACAAATCAGACAAATGTTTTAAGATGTTGGTAAACAAATCATTTTTTTATGAACAGCAGTATAGTCAGAAAGAACAGCTGTATACTTACAGCATGAGCAATAGTTAGTACAGCATAAACAGCAGTAACATTACAGCATACAATACTGAATCATTTGTTGCAGTTACGGACAAGATTAAGAGTTCTTTGTAGACAATAACTGATTCTTGCCCCCCCCACCAGCACTACCCTTCGGCAATAACAAATGTTTATCAGTTGAAGCAATATAATCTGGATGTCAATGGCTCTACCTTAATTTGTTTCACCAAAAGATTGATTCTACAATGTTATAAATGGTGAGACTGCTATAATTTACATGCATGCAAGTTATCAATTTTTAAAAGAAAGCCACGTTTAACTCATTCACCCCTGAAATTTTGTAATGAACTATTCCAACCTTTGAATTGGAAGATCTCAAATGTGTCTTTAGGGGTGAATGAGTTAATACTTTTATTCATGGGTTTGTTTTAATTACGCACACACAAACAGTACAGTCTATCAATAATTCATACAACTTCAATAAAATGTATACCCTGTAATCCCATACATCATTTGTACAGTGTAAATTGCATACATCTTTTACCCATATAACACCTAAACAAGATTTACCCAGTGGACACCAAGACATGATTTACCCAGGGTAGATGTTTTATGAGGGGAACATCTGCAGGTGATTTTCTTCGACCTTTCAGGCTGGTATCATATCAAAGAAGGGCAGAAATATTTCCACAAAATAGCTCCATCAGTCGCACGTATCACTAGATAATTGAAATCGGAATAAGAAATTGACATGTGATGGACAGATGAACAATAGATTACACATCAAAAATGTAATTGAAGCTTGCTAAAAAAAAATCACACAAGTAAGTTTCCCCGAATTTATACAGTGATTGCACAATTAATAACAGATATTACTATTTAACAGTAGAGGAAATTTCTTTTCGTGAGCTAAATTAATGGAATTACCTGGTAAATACAGAAAAAACTCTTTAAACTGCCACCAATTGTCCTGGGAAATTTGGACATTAAAATGGGGTTTTGCGATACATTGAGTGAGATGCACACAGTAATTCTTAAGGAAATAAGGATCTGAATGGGTCCATAATGGTCTACAGTGGTGAAAGGTATGGCATACAAGATCAAATACAATCCCATATATTTGAAAACGGGAAAGGCAAGTATAGCATTATAAGCTGTTTTATTATAAGAGTAGAATATTTTGATTTCAGAGAGACAGTTCTGTAATACTGAATTTAAAAGGATGGCTTAATTCAGAACTGTATAATTGCTTTGCAAGAATTACATTAATAAATATAATAATTTTGCATACCTTCCTTTGATAACTCGCTCATCAATCATATTTAGACACTCATCTTTCAAAGCAAATAATCTTCTAAGCAATGTCATACCAACCATGAATGGTAAAATAGCAATTCAAGCACAAATTTAAAAAAAAAATCCAGTTTGACCTGCACTTTCTTTTGTCACATTCATCAATATGATCCATGTCTCCATTATTGTATATAGTTATAGATATACAACACAGGGCTGTAATATAAGATCCTCACTTACAAACTGTATAGTACAGACATATCACAGGGGACTGTCACAATTTATCCTTGATATATTTGTACTTTATAAAGATATACCACAGGGGAATGTCAATATGATCCTTGATACCAAAGGGAATTTTGATATATAGCCCTCAACTCGCTATTGTACAGATATGCCACAGGTAACTGTCAGTCACATTTTATCCTTGATTTCTTTGTAGTATAAAGGTATGCCACAGGTAAATGTCCATATGATCCTCGATACCAAACGGAATTTTAATATATGAGCCCAAACTCACTAAAATAGTGATATACTATGGGGACTGTCACGTTTGTTCCTTGATTCCATTGTAGTATACAGGTTTGACACAGGGGACTGTCACATGATCCTCCACTCCCTATCGCACACAAATAGCCGAGGGGCCTGTAACATATCATCCTCAACTCCCCTATGGTACCACATAAATACAAATTTACATGCAAAAATAAACAATTTGGTCATGAAAGGAGGGAGTCTCCTCTAAATCCACCACTAATGTGAAATTGGTGTGGTCACTCTAATCATTGGCACTAGTCTTTTATTGTTCTGACTCTTTGGAATGTTAAGTCAACTCTAACAACGGGGCGTTGTTCTGCTAATGCTAATGTCTTGGCGCCGCAATTTCTGTCGTTGTTGTCGTCATTTTAGACTACAAGTCATTGTTGCGAATGAACCGGTTCCCTTCAGAATGTCTCCCATAATACACATATTTACTCTTGCCATAAGAACCTGAAAAAACCCATTATGTTAAGCTATTAGTTTGAACTCGGAAACAAATTCTCCTCCAAATAAAACATTTGGATAATACAGTTCAACGCCTATACTTCAAAATGTCATTTATGAGAGCTATTCCACTTTACAAATGCATTTTAAAAACTGTATTGGCTCTTATAATCTATATTTAAATACTGGTATATTAACTGATTACCTCCCCTTAGTGGTGTACGGCTAGAACCTGAACACCAGTCCCAGTGGTGTTGGGTTTGTAAAGGTTTACACTAAACAGTGATCCCAGCAGTGTTCAGTGTGTAAAGGTTTACACTAAACATGGGTCCCAGTGGTGTTCAGTGTGTAAAGGTTTACACTAAACACAGCTACCAGTGGTGTTCAGTTTGTAAAGGTTTACACTGAACACAGCTACCAGTGGTGTTTCGTTTGTTAATATTTACACTAAACACAGCTCCCAGTGGTGTTCAGTGTGTAAAGGTTTACACTAAACACAGCTACCATTGGTTTTCAGTTTGTAAAGGTTTACACTGAACACAGCTACCCGTGGTGTTCAGTGTGTAAAGGTTTATACTGAACACAGCTACCAGTGGTGTTCAGTTTGTAAACGTTTACACTGAACACAGCTATCAGTGGTGTTCAGTTTGTAATGGTTTACACTAAACATGGGTCCCAGGGGTGTTCAGTTTATAAAGGTTTACACTAATCACTGCTCCCAGTGGTGTTCAGTTTTTAAACGTTTACACTGAACACAGCTATCAGTGGTGTTCAGTTTGTAATGGTTTACACTAAACATGGGTCCCAGGGGTGTTCAGTTTATAAAGGTTTACACTAATCACTGCTCGCAGTGGTGTTCAGTTTGTAAACGTTTACACTGAACACAGCTATCAGTGGTGTTCAGTTTGTAATGGTTTACACTAAACATGGGTCCCAGTGGTGTTCAGTTTATAAAGGTTTACACTAATCATTGCTCCCAGTGGTGTTCAGTTTGTAAACGTTTACACTGAACACAGCTATCAGTGGTGTTCAGTTTGTAATGGTTTACACTAAACATGGGTCCCAGTGGTGTTCAGTTTATAAAGGTTTACACTAATCACTGCTCCCAGTGGTGTTCAGTTTGTAAACGTTTACACTGAACACAGCTATCAGTGGTGTTCAGTTTGTAATGGTTTACTCTTATATCTGGCCCTGTATAACACTTACCTTTGTGGTCGTCGACTTTTCTGTGAGAGTCAGGAAGGGGAGTGTACCCATCAGGATCCTCCTCATCTTTTCCACCTTCTACCATTGTCTCGTCTGTCCCCTTGATAATCTCCATAAACGGGCCAACTCGCTTCGCTTCAGCCAACTCATCAGCTTTTACAGGTGTTGAATCCAGGAATTTCAAATTGTTTAAACGATACAGGACATAAAATCTGTAGATAAATTTTGAAATTTTAAATAAAGAAAAATGAATAAACAATCATTAGGGAAAATAGAATATGGTTTGTATAAATGACATCTTTTTGTATTAACAAGTCACCCCTGAAATTTCATAATGAACCATTCCAACCTTTGAATTGGAAGAGTTCAAATGTGTCTTCAGGGGTGAATTAGTTAAACTACATATGATTATTGGTCAAAAACCAATGGTAATTGCCCAATTGCGTTTTTTAGTAACCAAACTCTAAACAACCTTTATAAAGGTAAAGGATAAATTGGGCAATATCAAGATCAATATTTCTCATAAGGTTTGGGGTACATTTTCAACATACTGTTCCATAACTTGAAGAATATAGACTACTGTATCTAATGGGTCTGTAAGCCTTGGAGTAAGTGCATTTCAGCATATTTTTTAAGTTTACACACTAGCTTACCTAAGCCCGAGTCTCCTCTGGCCCTGACACCAGACTTAGACATTTAGACAGATAGATGTCCCACACCAGACATCTATCTGTCAAAATGTCTAAGTCTGGTGTCAGGGCCAGAGGAAACTCGGGCTAAGCTTATCTGAGCCTCAAAGAAGCACTTCATCTGAGAGAAATCAGTTTGCTGATAGCTTCAGAGTTTTTCTTACCTGTATCTTCTATAGTCTTCTTCATCCTTCTCATGGTCAGATAACTGGTTTGGACATGCAATGTTTCCAAGGAGACTGAGGTATCTCAGAGCAGGAAGGTTGGAGGCAAGATTTTCAAGTAAACTATTTAAATTACTAATCTGATGAAAGTATTAAGGAAACAGTTTCTTTGATAAATAGTTATTACTAGTATAAATGTTTATCTCATATCACTTACACTAGCACTTGTACATCAAATACACTTTTACCTGAGGTGTTTTTAACAGGTGTCTTTTAGGTTCAGGTTCTTGCAATTTAAATGAAGACAATTTTCATCCATCAATCCTTTTTCTGTTTGAGAAAATGTAAAATATATGTCATGCATCATGTCTCATTTCCAATCCGTTTGTTATACTAGATAAAAGTTCTGCATGAAAAACTTATTTTAGAAGAACAAATTTTCTGAAAAAAATATTGGTTGCAAAACATCCACATGTCATACGTGTCATGATTACAAGCCTGGGTCAACATGATTTGACCCAGGCTGTCCTGGTACAACAGCCCATCAATTCATACAGTGCACATGGAGTGGATACAAACACTCACAGTACCCTCCGCTTACAAACATTTGGCAGAATCTGACAATTGACACTTTTTCTATTTCTATTTTGAAAGGATACTTTATTTTTATTTATTGTGACAGTATGTAAGCTCTCCATCCTTGGAAATTGTAAGTGTTCATCAAAACAATTATTGTCAAGTATTAATTCTTCCAGATTGACAAATTCTTCAACTCCACCCAGAGACCTACAAAAAAACAAACATAAACATTTTTTTCTTTTTTTTTTAAATTTTCTATAATATCAAAGACTTGAACAGTTTAGAACAAAACTTTCAAAATATCTTCTCTGAAAATCTAAACAGTCATGTTACATACGTTTTCTGTACATTCAACTGCTACAGTGGTATTCATTACTTTGAGTCAATATATTTAAACTTTCAAAAAGAAACAAGATCACAGGATTACAAGAACTTTGAGAGATTATAAAGAACAGATGATTTCTAAAGGGGGGAAAAATATAAATAATTGAATAAATGTCACTCTAAATTACAATATTTCGGCCTCTTGGCCTTCTTCAAGGGCGGAAGTCAACAATTGATTAAAGTTAATCCATCTTGCTTCTTCGGAAGGAGAGGCACAGACTTAGATAGCATACCGTAATCTAATTCTGTGATAGAGGTAAACAGTTTGAGAGATTACTTTGTTTATGATCAAATTGTATATGAGTGAAGATCATCAATATTATTAGAATCTGCTTCTGATGGTTAACTTATATATCTTATTGAAAGAAATTTAATATATATATATTTGTAACAGGAAAGAGAATAGTGTTCTCCCAATGAGGATAAAACCCACGATTCCTAGGTGCCTAGTCGAACGCTCTACCCTGAGCTAAAGGGAAATTCCCTCTAGCTCGAAGCTAGAAGTCGACCTTAATCCTATGTACAATTAAATTCAGCCAAATATTTGATGTGTTATTAAAAACACCCCAGTATGCTAATACAATCATAACTGATTTTTAGTTCACAAGAATAAAACAACGATCTTACCGTAGTTGGTTGAAACTCAGATCTAATCTGCGTGTGATGCCAGCGTAATCAGCGATTAGCTTCTGGGGAATTTCCTCTGCATCATGTCCTATGAATGCCAGCTGAAACATTTGATTTTGAAATACACCTGATGCATATGAATTAATTCAGATCTCATGATAAGGAATTAGAACTGTTACAATAGATTATTTGGGGTCTTCTAGGAAAGTCCTATAGCTATTTTAGAGGGAGATTCCTGGGTGGTTTTAAGCTCATTTTTTATTTTGAATTATCAGCAGATTTCTTATTTATTCAGCTAGCTTTTTCCTCAAATTAAATAAAATTATTGCATATTCATTTTAATGCCATGTAATTAATAGCTGTCACTTATATTTTGCCAAATAGAGGTATATTCTAATTGACTGTTTTAACCTTTTTAGATTAATTCAAACACAATTCCTCTCCATCAGGAAGAATTGGAAAGGACGGCAAGTATGTTAAGTGTCATAAAAGGTCAATGACATCTATATGTAATATATAATATCATACCTAACAGTAAATTTACACTAATAATATGAGGAATTTCAAATAAAACCCAATAAATATTGTATATATAGGTCTCCAGAACAATTTTCTTCACTTTAAATGATCAGTTAGTTTTTAAATTTTAGGTAATGAGTGAATTATGTTCATGGTCATTATTGTATTGTATCACCTGACCTGTAAACAGGAAGTTTTTCATTGTATACAAACACATCTGTAGCCTAACGCTAGCATTTAGAATACAGGCTAATATTGTATCTATGTCTCGCATATATATTTCATCGAATTTTTCATAACGGACCATCAGCTTTTTATAAAACGTGTTTAAATCTTTAATGATGACATTAGACTAATACACTCCAGCTAGAGCACAGAATTCTGTGATAAGCGTCTGTATCGAAACTGGGAACAATGGTCTATGTGTACTGCATTACATGCAAACAGAAAGTTGACAAATCTAGTTACTGATACGGTCGAGGTAACGGATATTTGACAAGGCCCATTCGAAACGCAAAAACCCTTTGTTTCACAAAGAGAAGAAGAACACATTGTCTGAAACATTTACCTGACCATCCACGAAGGTCATTTCATCTTCCTCTGCGCCATTTTCCTCTGTTTCTTCAGACCCGTTGGGTTGTTTATCATCCGCTTCGTCCGCCATGTTGTGAATCACGTGATGAAAATGTCTAGTAATATCACGTGGTTATGTCAAAAGTTCTACTTACCATGCTGGTACGACATGCTTCATACAAAACTGAAATGCGTTATATGTGAAGGACATCTACCTCCCTACATCAAATTGATTTTTTTTTTAGAATATTCAAATATGTTCTAAAAAATTAAAAGATTGTCATAAAGATATGGTTAAAAAACCTTCAGAGAACAATCAGAGTATAGGTGCTAATTAGTATTTTAGTAGCCTCTATAGTTTGTATAACATTCTATATGCTATTAAATTAAAACAGTTGGGTGGTACCTAAGGTGAGTTTTCAAAAAGCTGTTCAGGTTAATCACCGTTTTAACGACATTATAAACTTCTAGGATCCTTTTGATATAGAAGATAAAAAATACTTGTACTTTTGCCTGTAACTCGTTTTGGTATTAAATTCATAATCGTAGAAGCTGATATCGATTGTTTTGTTTTCCCGTGAGAACCATTGGATCGTATTGTTTAAGTCAGTATTTATCTGTACCTAATTGTAATTCATACTGATTGACAGGTGGAGAAATCTTGCTTAAAGATAACCAAGTGAAAAGATCGTTTTTAGACAAATATTTTTAGAAGGGTTATTTAGGAGAGTGATCATGACTTTAACAGTGCTTCCTTGAAAATTACAATAAAAAGTTTTGGGTAAAAAAGGCACAAAAAAGGGTAACAAGAAACAAATAATATTTTTAACTCACCATCATGAGATTGTGGCCTATTCAAATCACCCTTCGTCCGTGGTCCGTCCGTGGTCCGTCCGTCCTTGAACATTTCTTGTTAACCGACAGACACTCATCTTGAATTGGAGTTAAGTTTTTCCTCAGCCAGTACTCGAGGGATCTTTCTCAAATTTCAGATGAAGGTACCACATGGTCCTCATCTATGCATATCGAGTTTTGGGACTAATCACAACACCAAGATGGCCGACAGGCAGC
The DNA here is from genome assembly GCF_002113885.1 of Mizuhopecten yessoensis. NCBI lineage: Eukaryota > Metazoa > Mollusca > Bivalvia > Pectinida > Pectinidae > Mizuhopecten > Mizuhopecten yessoensis. The sequence continues at coordinate 2,371,925 of NW_018405386.1, read as the reverse complement.
CATCTTGAATTTTAGTGGTAGCGTTTGTTAGTGCTGATTTTCAGAAAATACTGGAGGGATCTTTCTCAAATTACATAGGAGGGTTCCCTATTAGGTCCATTGTTATGCAAATCAATTTTGATACTGAATGGATAGCCAAGATGGCAGTCATCTTGAATTTGAATGTTAAATTGTGTAAGCGCTATTTCTCTGGACGGACTGAATGGATCTTTCTTAAATTTCACATGAAAGAGTCATGGTCACTCTTTACAACGCGAGGGTCGCATTCTACAACAGGAGATAAATATTAGGTGTAATTTAGATCACAATCCTAAGCCGGAGGTATACATAATGTATCGGGTAAATATCAGGTATAGGGCTCTATAATAGGAGGGGAGGGTCATTCTACAACGGAGATATACATTAGGAAAAGAATCCCACCTAATCACGTGAGGGACCCCTTCTACAACAGAGAGTATATAGGAAATGTAACACTCTACAACGGGAGACATATCTTTTGCAAATTTGCTCTCCTCTTTTTTTGCACATGCATGAAGATCGAGCTCGTTGTATATGCATGTGACCAAGTGCATTTTCATTGGACGAGAGGTTAGCACGAACTCAGTTTGGTAACGAGGGGTCATTTAGGGTGTGTAGGTATTGGCAGGTACCTCTGCCGATGAAAATTTTATGAAAGATTACTTAGTGAAGAAACATTGAAATGGGTGTCTTTTATACAAGAAATATCAACCGTTTTAGTATCCCTCCTTTTTTCTCCTACATGCAACGTTACAGACTTTTTGTTCCTATACGAACCCCAGCAAAGTTTAGATGCAAAATTTATCTCTTTGTTGCACTCATTACAAAAACCAATCTTTTCTCATTTTTAACTCATTATTTGCTAGACACCATCAGACAGTGTAAATATATTGCATTTAAACCACGGACTTTGATAGCAATTTCTAATATAATTCCGTAATTTAAACAGATATAACCAGGGGTACAAAAAGTTACTAAAATGTGTCTAAATTTATGTTTTTTTTTAGTAAACACTGCATATATTGGAAACCAAAGAAAAATAAATGGTAAAAGTTTAAAAATAATGTCTATAGTAAGGAAAATCGACCGTTTGTCCGCTTCAAAAGGGGGAAATAGGCATAACGGTACATGTACATATACGTGACATTTTCATCTGTGGCCGTTTCACTTGTGATCCGATGGTACGGTAGAACACGTGGCTCCATATACATATTCATATTTAGCATGTTTAACCAATGGACGAAAATCCAGTATACAACGTCCAGCGTAGTAACTGTTTGACATCTAAAATCTGGTTTCATGCATCATGCGAAATTCCTCATGCACTATCAAATAACGTGAACCATTTTGCACAACAAATATGAAATTGTTGAAAAACCTTTGTAACTTTCTGAAATGTTTTATGCAAAAATTTCAGCCTCCGTGCTAACTTACCTATTCCATTGCTGTCTACTGTTTATTATGTTTGTTGCTCGAGTAACGTTTGTATAGATCTGAGTGTTCAATAAAGTTCCGTTCTGTTCTGTTCGTTGTGTGTCACGTGCAAAGCGTCATACCTCATGCGTCATGCTTCATGCGAAAAGCTTCTTGCGTCATGCTTCATGCGAAATGCCTTTTGCTGTATGCACGTGTTTGAGTAACCGCCTTNATTGTAGATATAGAGAGGTAGTATAGTTTACAGACAGGTTGTAGATATAGACATGTGGTAGTTACAGACAGGTGGTAGTTATAGACCGGTGGTAGTTACAGACAGGTGGTAGTTATAGACCGGTGGTAGTTACAGACAGGTGGGAGATATAGACCGGTGGTAGCTAAAGACAGGTGGTAGATATAGACAGGTGGTAGTTATAGACCGGTGGTAGTTACAGACAGGTGGTAGATATAGACCGGTGGTAGCTAAAGACAGGTGGTAGATATAGACCGGTGGTAGATATAGACAGCTGGTAGTTACAGACAGGTGGTAGTAACAGACAGGTGGTAGTTATAGACAGGTGGTAGTTATAGACAGGTGGTAGATATAGACAGCTGGTAGTTACAGACAGGTGGTAGATATAGACATGTGGTAGTTACAGACAGGTGGTAGATATAGACCGGTGGTAGTTAAAGACAGGGGGTAGATATAGACAGGTGGTAGTTATAGACAGGTGGTAGATATAGACAGGTGGTAGTTATAGACCGGTGGTAGTAACAGACAGGTGGTAGTTATAGACAGGTGGTAGATATATACAGCTAGTAGTTACAGACAGGTGGTAGATATAGACAGCTGGTAGATATAGACAGGTGGTAGTTATAGTCCGGTGGTAGTTACAGACAGGTTATAGATATAGAGAGGTGGTATAGTTTACAGATAGGTTGTAGATATAGACATGTGGTAGTTACAGACAGGTGGGAGATATAGACCGGTGGTAGTTAAAGACAGGTGGTAGGTATAGACAGGTGGTAGTTATAGACCGGGGGGAGTTACAGACAGGGGGTAGATATAGACAGCTGGTAGTTATATACCGGTGGTAGTTACAGACAGGTGGTAGATATATACCGGTGGTAGTTATAGACAGGTGGTAGTTATAGACAGGTGGTAGATATAGTCCGGTGGTAGTTACAGACAGGTTATAGATATAGAGAGGTGGTATAGTTTACAGACAGGTTGTAGATATAGACATGTGGTAGTTACAGACAGGTGGTAGTTAATGACCGATGGTAGTTACAGACAGGTGGTAGATATAGACCGGTGGTAGTTAAAGACAGGTGGTAGATATAGACCGGTGGTAGTTAAAGACAGGTGGTAGATATAGACAGGTGGTAGTTATAGACCGGTGGTAGTTACAGACAGGTGGTAGATATAGACAGCTGGTATATATAGACAGCTGGTAGTTACAGACAGGTGGTAGTTATAGACCGGTGGTAGTTACAGACAGGTGGTAGATATAGACAGCTGGTAGTTATAGAACGGTGGTAGTTAAAGACAGGTGGTAGATATAGACAGGTGGTAGTTATAGACCGGTGGTAGTTACAGACAGGTGGTAGATATAGACAGGTGGTAGATATAGACAGCTGGTAGTTACAGACAGGTGGTAGTAACAGACAGGTGGTAGATATATAACGGTGGTAGTTACAGACAGTGTTAGGTTTTAGACAGATATTTAGATAAAAACAACGAAACGCATGAGGGATACTGAGTCGCCATACTTTTAAAAACAGAAAGACGTACATGTACATTTTACGTGATCGGATCACAAATAAAAGTTAAGTGTTTGGTGTCTGTTGTGTCCTGTATCTTGAACAAGAACAATGTATATAGTAATAAAACAAACATTCAGACACGAGAACCGAACCATTGTTTGTTTGATGCTCTTTACATGAATTCCGAGCAGCCGAGTATTTTTACCAAACATGCTTCACATACTGTGTAACTTTTTTAAGGGTAAAGTCTATCTTTTTTATATTTAGTCATTTCATGAAAAAAATCTTAATGCAGGTAACGCTTTACAATAAAACCCACTTATAAGAAACGCATACGATTGTTTTTAGCCAAATTAAAACACTTTGGTTACCACAGGGGACGAACACGTGATGCGTGGAGATAGTATATTTTAATACTACCCATAGACTTACACAAGCTCAATATCTCACGTATCTTCCACTGAGTGTCTACAACAGCGGTAAGCCCGTAAACTATAATGCACTTTGTTGACCCCGGTGTGATTTTAAAGCATGAGAAATAAAAGAAATCCTGCATTCTGAACTTATATACTGAAAAAGAGAGGTGGCGGAGAAGTATTTTTTTCTAGTTCCGCCCATGCGCTTACTGCAAGATAAGTCTGCTGCACTGACACGGCCGGGCTAAGATACTCTGGAATGACAAACAATGCATTTGATGACATCACAATCACAGATGACGTCATAATTTATCACACGTGATTATGCATCGCAACCACGCACATTAAGAAGCGCGCTTGTGATTTTAACGACATTTTCGTGGGAAAATGTCGTTAACGTCTTTCCCTACGCCTGGGAAAGGCAGTTTTGCTAAACGAGATAGAATACCAAACTTAGGACAGCAACATTCACTAGACAGCTCTAGGAAATCAGGAGGTTTGAGTCAGTTGTCCACAAATTCAGACGGGACTCTCACACGCAGAAAAGCATTGGCATCTCTCAACATTGCAGAGAACGTCACAGTCCCAAACCGAGATCCTTTTAGCAAGGCCGGTAAGATTCCGGGAATATCTGGAAGCAATCTCTCTAAAACCAAGAGACATAACCACGAGGTACCAAAGAGTGCCTTACACACTGAACTCCCAAGAAAGGATCCATTCACAAAAACCGCTAAAATCCCGGAAATATTGGGAAGCGACCACGGAAAGACCAAAAGGCATGACCATGATGAACCAAAAACTGTCGTAGAAAAAGGACTTCCAACAAAAGATCCTTTCACAAAAGTCGCAAAGATTCCAGGAATTTTAGGGAGCGAAAGCAGCAAAACCAAGAGGCATGATCATGATGAACCGAAGAGTGTTTTGGAAAGTGGACTTCTCTCAACAAAAGATCCTTTCACAAAAGCCGCAAAGATTCCTGGAATATTGGGAAGCGAGTATGGAACGACCAAACGGCATGACCATGATGAACCAAAGAGTGTCTTGGACAGTGGTCTACTCTCAACAAAGGACCCTTTCACAAAAGCCGCAAAGATTCCCGGAATATTGGGAAGTGAGCATGGAACGACCAAACGGCATGACCATGATGAACCAAAGAGTGTCTTGGACAGTGGTCTACTCTCAACAATGGATCCGTTCACAAAAGCCGCTAAGATTCCTGGAATATTGGGAAGCGAACACGGAAAGACCAAGCGACACGACCAAGTCGTTCCAAGCAGTGGCTTTGATCAAGGACAGCAATTTCCATCCGATGCAGGTCAAGCATCCCTTCAGCCAGCTGAAAGCCTGGGTAAAATATCAACGGGATCAGACGGTACTCTCTTGCGTCGTAAATCCCTGGCACCCATTGGCAGTGGACATGATACAGAAGTTATATCAGGAGACTTGTCCCCGAAAGCTGTCAAAACTCTAGGTACAGTTGGAAGCGCAGCAGGTCATAAGAAACACAAGACTCAAGAGATGGACATCCGCAAAGAGCTTGGCACTCGAGTCACCGGGGACTCTGTTGGGGTAATGGGTGAAGAGGCATTCTCGTACCAAAGTACAGACGAGGAGGAGTTCTACCTGAAGCACATACTTGCACAGGAGAAGCTCAGGAATAAAGGTCTCCAACAACACGAGGTCACAGAATTACAGCAGGGTCAGGATGTAAGCACCGGAGTAGACAAGGGCACTGTCGGACAAACCAGCAAGAAAACAAAGAAAAAAGACAAGAAAAAAGGCAAGACGGATAAAGGGAAGAAGAAAGTCACATCATCAGTATGGCCAAATGTGACAAGAGGACGCAAGTTTGAAGACATGCCCTACTTCCGCCAAATTAGAATGAGGTACCCCAATGATCCTTACCATGGATTACCCCCCTGGGCCAAGTTCTTCCCCACACCACCGGGACACGAGAAAATGCCAATTCCCGAAATGTACCAGGGCGGAGCCACAGCATTCGACATGGCTGCTGAGTACGACAGAATGTATGGAGCCGGCGGGTCATCGTACGGAGGAGGCTACGAGGGAATGCAGTATGGTCAGGATGTTGGTGACGTGTACCAGGGGACGTACGGGGGAATGTAAGCAAGGGGAATCGGGACTAAAGGTGAGTTACGTTCTAGTATCATCAGTTAATGAAACAGACTTATTCGAAGATTTGCTAAGACTTTACCACAGACAAATCTATATATATTCTAAAACAAACAATTTAATTCATGTAGGAAGTTAACGTATATTTTGATAGTAATTTTTGCGATATTTATTTTAAAAGAATATCCGGAAAATATAATTATCTTACATTGATAAAATTTATTAAAACTGTGCTCATGTGTCTAAAAGCTTTTAAATAATTCTCTGACGTATCTCATTTAACGATCGTTATATGTATTTATATTTTTTGTGTGTTTCTATTAACTTCTATTGCAAAGGTATCAGAGAAAACAATAAAGAAACCGGAAAAAACAATAAGGATATTTCAGTAACAAGCAAGGATATTTCAGAAAAAAACATCGATATCAGAAAAAAGCAGCATGGATATTACAGAAAACAACAAGGATATCAGGAAAAAAACAATATGGAGATTTTAGAAAAAACAAAACACATCGATATCAGAAAAAACAGCAAGGATATTTCAGAAAAAAAGAAAGATATTTCAGAAAAAACGTGGAAATCAGAGAAAACAACAAGAATATCAGAGAAAGGCTGCAGTCCCCACAGATCGGCATGGTTCCCAAGGAAATAAAGTATACCCACTTGTTGGCCCAGAAACAAAGGTACCAGGTGCTCATCACGCGCGGGATCTCCGCGTCGTGCCGAGTGTCCATTCAACAGTATGATAGTTTAACACAATGTAAATTTTGAAGAAAACTTTTAAGCATACAAATATGAAACATGATAAATAGGATACAGAAGAAAGATAATCGGTTGATGTTAACTGAATGGTAAAAAAGGGGAAAGAAAATGAAAAAAAAAGGAGAAGATAGCGGTTTTTCGTTTGGAATTTGGAGGTGAGCTCTGTCAAGCATGGTGTTGACAAAATCTGGCTAAATTATGATGTAAACCTTACTAGATAATCGTATTAATTTGCACTCCATCAAGATAGAATCTATATCAGAGCTTGGTAGAGAATTCTTGAAGTGAGCTCTGAGAAGGTAGAGAATGTAAAAAGAGTAGCAGAAAATTTTGTCAATAATTTAGCACTGGTAATGTACAAAATGTCAATCTTGGCAGAAAAACCCTTGTTAAATATTTGCATATGATCGTACTTTGTCAATGTTGAAATATAAAGCTTCATGAATAATTATATTACGGAGATCTTTCAATTAAGAATATTTGTAAAAATGTAGAATATATATATATACATATATGTACACTTTGTCAATGTAAACAAATGTAAACCACAGTGGGAAATGAATTAACTCATTCACCCCTGAAATTTCATAATGAATTATTCCAACCTTCCAATCTTCAGGGGCTAATGAGTTATAGAGCTCTTGACAAGGTTGATAATGTAAATGAAGTTTAAATAATTGTACATCTTAAAGTTGAGCTCTGGCAATGTAGAAAATGTAAATATTGGTTGAAATGATTGTATTTGTACCATGGAGCTCTGGTAATGTAGAACATGTAAGTTTCGGTACAGCATTTTAATAATGAGCTCTGCTAAGGCAGTTGATGGTGTTGAAAAGAATTGTATTAATGTTTCTGTATGAGAATGAAAACCATGGCAGAGAATTTCCTGAGTGAACTGTTTCACAGTAGAGAGTATTCATCTGGATATATAATTACAAAAGCAAGTTCTTTCTTGATGCATATACTATATTGCATACAAACTCTTTAAATTTAGGGGTAAGATAATTGTTGGTGAAGGTGTTTACCGAGTAAGATAAATTGTATTGGTAAGTAAGTAGAAGTAAAGGTTTTACATTGTAAGATAAAGTGTAATAGTAAGATCATTAACGGGGAGGTGTTTACATAGTAAGATAATTCAAAGTGGTAATATCAGTGGTGGTGAAGGTGTTTACATAGTAAGATAACTTGCAGTGGTAAGATCATTGGTGGTAAAGCTGCTTACATTATCAGATAAATTGCAGTGGTAAGATAAGTAGAAGTAAAGGTTTACCTCGTTAGATAGATAAATTATAAGTTTAAGATCATTGGTGGTGAAGAAGTTAAGATTATGAGATAAATTGAATGGATAAGATCATTGGCAGTGAAGGAGTTAACATTAATAGATAAATTGAAGGGGTAAGATCATTGGTGGTGAAGGAGTTAACATTAATAGATAAATTGAATGGATAAGATCATTGGCGGTGAAGGAGTTAACATTAATAGATAAATTGAAGGGGTAAGATCATTGGTGGTGAAGGAGTTACCATTAATAGATCAATTGAAGGGGTAAGATCATTGGTGGTGAAGTTATTTACATAGTAAGATAAATTGAAGCGGTAAGATTTTTAGTGGTGCAGGAGTTAACATTATTAGAATATCGTGGTGGTAAGATTATTGGTGGTGAAAGGTGTTTTCATTGTAAGATCAATTGTAGTGGTAAGTTAATTGGCAGTGAAGGTGTTTATCTTGTAAGATAATTTGTAGGGGTAAGATAATTGGCAGTGAAGGTGTTTATCTTGTAAGATAATTTGGAGTGGTAAGATAATTGGGAGTGAAGGTATTTATCTTGTAAAATAATTTGTAGTGGTAAGATAATTGGCAGTGAAGGTGTTTATCTTGTAAAATAATTTGCAGGGGTAAGATAATTGGTAGTGAAGGTATTTATCTTGTAAAATAATTTGTAGTGGTAAGATAATTGGCAGTGAAGGTGTTTATCTTGTAAAATAATTTGTAGTGGTAAGATAATTGGTAGTGAAGGTGTTTATCTTGTAAGATAATTTGTAGTGGTAAGATAATTGGCAGTGAAGGTATTTATCTTGTAAAATAATTTGTAGTGGTAAGATAATTGGCAGTGAAGGTGTTTATCTTGTAAAATAATTTGTAGTGGTAAGATAATTGGTAGTGAAGGTATTTATCTTGTAAAATAATTTGTAGTGGTAAGATAATTGGCAGTGAAGGTGTTTATCTTGTAAAATAATTTGTAGTGGTAAGATAATTGGCAGTGAAGGTGTTTATCTTGTAAGATAATTTGTAGTGGTAAGATAATTCGCAGTGAAGGTATTTATCTTGTAAAATAATTTGTAGTGGTAAGATAATTGGTAGTGAAGGTATTTATCTTGTAAAATAATTTGTAGGGGTAAGATAATTGGCAGTGAAGGTGTTTATCTTGTGAAATAATTTGTAGTGGTAAGATAATTGGCAGTGAAGATGTTTATCATGTGAAATAATTTGTAGGGGTAAGATAATTGGCAGTGAAGGTGTTTATCTTGTAAGATAATTTGTAGTGGTAAGATAATTGGCAGTGAAGGTGTTTATCTTGTAAGATAATTTGTAGTGGTAAGATAATTGGCAGTGAAGGTGTTTATCTTGTAAGATAATTTGTAGTGGTAAGATAATTGGCAGTGAAGGTGTTTATCTTGTAAGATAATTTGTAGTGGTAAGATAATTGGCAGTGAAGGTGTTTATCTTGTAAGATAATTTGTAGTGGTAAGATAATTGGTAGTGAAGGTGTTTATCTTGTGAAATCATTTGTAGTGGTAAGATAATTGGCAGTGAAGGTGTTTATCTTGTAAGATAATTTGTAGTGGTAAGATAATTGGCAGTGAAGGTGTTTATCTTGTAAGATAATTTGTAGTGGTAAGATAATTGGCAGTGAAGGTGTTTATCTTGTAAGATAATTTGTAGTGGTAAGATAATTGGCAGTGAAGGTGTTTATCTTGTAAGATAATTTGTAGTGGTAAGATAATTGGCAGTGAAGGTGTTTATCTTGTAAGATAATTTGTAGTGGTAAGATAATTGGCAGTGAAGGTGTTTATCTTGTAAGATAATTTGTAGGGGTAAGATAATTGGTAGTGAAGGTGTTTATCTTGTGAAATCATTTGTAGTGGTAAGATAATTGGCAGTGAAGGTGTTTATCTTGTAAGATAATTTGTAGTGGTAAGATAATTGGCAGTGAAGGTGTTTATCTTGTAAGATAATTTGTAGTGGTAAGATAATTGGCAGTGAAGGTGTTTATCTTGTAAGATAATTTGTAGGGGTAAGATAATTGGTAGTGAAGGTGTTTATCTTGTGAAATCATTTGTAGTGGTAAGATAATTGGCAGTGAAGGTGTTTATCTTGTAAGATAATTTGTAGTGGTAAGATAATTGGCAGTGAAGGTGTTTATCTTGTAAGATAATTTGTAGTGGTAAGATAATTGGCAGTGAAGGTATTTATCTTGTAAGATAATTTGTAGTGGTAAGATAATTGGTAGTGAAGGTATTTATCTTGTAAAATAATTTGTAGTGGTAAGATAATTGGCAGTGAAGGTGTTTATCTTGTAAAATAATTTGTAGTGGTAAGATAATTGGCAGTGAAGGTGTTTATCTTGTAAGATAATTTGTAGTGGTAAGATAATTCGCAGTGAAGGTATTTATCTTGTAAAATAATTTGTAGTGGTAAGATAATTGGCAGTGAAGGTGTTTATCTTGTAAAATAATTTGTAGTGGTAAGATAATTGGCAGTGAAGGTGTTTATCTTGTAAGAAAATTTGTAGTGGTAAGATAATTCGCAGTGAAGGTATTTATCTTGTAAAATAATTTGTAGTGGTAAGATAATTGGTAGTGAAGGTATTTATCTTGTAAAATAATTTGTAGGGGTAAGATAATTGGCAGTGAAGGTGTTTATCTTGTAAAATAATTTGTAGTGGTAAGATAATTGGCAGTGAAGGTGTTTATCTTGTAAAATAATTTGTAGTGGTAAGATAATTGGCAGTGAAGGTGTTTATCTTGTAAGATAATTTGTAGTGGTAAGATAATTGGCAGTGAAGGTGTTTATCTTGTAAGATAATTTGTAGTGGTAAGATAATTGGTAGTGAAGGTGTTTATCTTGTGAAATCATTTGTAGTGGTAAGATAATTGGCAGTGAAGGTGTTTATCTTGTAAGATAATTTGTAGTGGTAAGATAATTGGCAGTGAAGGTGTTTATCTTGTAAGATAATTTGTAGTGGTAAGATAATTGGCAGTGAAGGTGTTTATCTTGTAAGATAATTTGTAGTGGTAAGATAATTGGCAGTGAAGGTGTTTATCTTGTAAGATAATTTGTAGTGGTAAGATAATTGGCAGTGAAGGTGTTTATCTTGTAAAATAATTTGTAGTGGTAAGATAATTGGCAGTGAAGGTGTTTATCTTGTAAGATAATTTGTAGTGGTAAGATAATTCGCAGTGAAGGTGTTTATCTTGTAAGATAATTTGTAGTGGTAAGATAATTGGTAGTGAAGGTATTTATCTTGTAAAATAATTTGTAGTGGTAAGATAATTGGCAGTGAAGGTGTTTATCTTGTAAAATAATTTGTAGTGGTAAGATAATTGGCAGTGAAGGTGTTTATCTTGTAAGATAATTTGTAGTGGTAAGATAATTGGCAGTGAAGGTGTTTATCTTGTAAGATAATTTGTAGTGGTAAGATAATTGGCAGTGAAGGTGTTTATCTTGTAAGATAATTTGTAGTGGTAAGATAATTGGCAGTGAAGGTGTTTATCTTGTAAGATAATTTGTAGTGGTAAGATAATTGGCAGTGAAGGTGTTTATCTTGTAAGATAATTTGTAGTGGTAAGATAATTGGCAGTGAAGGTGTTTATCTTGTAAGATAATTTGTAGGGGTAAGATAATTGGTAGTGAAGGTGTTTATCTTGTGAAATCATTTGTAGTGGTAAGATAATTGGCAGTGAAGGTGTTTATCTTGTAAGATAATTTGTAGTGGTAAGATAATTGGCAGTGAAGGTATTTATCTTGTAAGATAATTTGTAGTGGTAAGATAATTGGCAGTGAAGGTGTTTATCTTGTAAGATAATTTGTAGTGGTAAGATAATTGGCAGTGAAGGTGTTTATCTTGTAAGATAATTTGTAGGGGTAAGATAATTGGCAGTGAAGGTGTTTATCTTGTGAAATCATTTGTAGTGGTAAGATAATTGGCAGTGAAGGTGTTTATCTTGTAAGATAATTTGTAGTGGTAAGATAATTGGCAGTGAAGGTGTTTATCTTGTAAGATAATTTGTAGGGGTAAGATAATTGGCAGTGAAGGTGTTTATCTTGTGAAATAATTTGTAGTGGTAAGATAATTGGCAGTGAAGGTGTTTATCTTGTAAGATAATTTGTAGTGGTAAGATAATTGGCAGTGAAGGTGTTTATCTTGTAAGATAATTTGTAGTGGTAAGATAATTGGCAGTGAAGGTATTTATCTTGTAAGATAATTTGTAGTGGTAAGATAATTGGTAGTGAAGGTATTTATCTTGTAAAATAATTTGTAGTGGTAAGATAATTGGCAGTGAAGGTGTTTATCTTGTAAAATAATTTGTAGTGGTAAGATAATTGGCAGTGAAGGTGTTTATCTTGTAAGATAATTTGTAGTGGTAAGATAATTCGCAGTGAAGGTATTTATCTTGTAAAATAATTTGTAGTGGTAAGATAATTGGCAGTGAAGGTGTTTATCTTGTAAAATAATTTGTAGTGGTAAGATAATTGGCAGTGAAGGTGTTTATCTTGTAAGAAAATTTGTAGTGGTAAGATAATTCGCAGTGAAGGTATTTATCTTGTAAAATAATTTGTAGTGGTAAGATAATTGGTAGTGAAGGTATTTATCTTGTAAAATAATTTGTAGGGGTAAGATAATTGGCAGTGAAGGTGTTTATCTTGTGAAATAATTTGTAGTGGTAAGATAATTGGCAGTGAAGATGTTTATCATGTGAAATAATTTGTAGTGGTAAGATAATTGGCAGTGAAGGTGTTTATCTTGTAAGATAATTTGTAGTGGTAAGATAATTGGCAGTGAAGGTGTTTATCTTGTAAGATAATTTGTAGGGGTAAGATAATTGGTAGTGAAGGTGTTTATCTTGTGAAATCATTTGTAGTGGTAAGATAATTGGCAGTGAAGGTGTTTATCTTGTAAGATAATTTGTAGTGGTAAGATAATTGGCAGTGAAGGTGTTTATCTTGTAAGATAATTTGTAGTGGTAAGATAATTGGCAGTGAAGGTGTTTATCTTGTAAGATAATTTGTAGTGGTAAGATAATTGGCAGTGAAGGTGTTTATCTTGTAAGATAATTTGTAGTGGTAAGATAATTGGCAGTGAAGGTGTTTATCTTGTAAGATAATTTGTAGTGGTAAGATAATTGGCAGTGAAGGTATTTATCTTGTAAGATAATTTGTAGTGGTAGATAATTGTAGAGGTGTAGCTTCTAAGGTTGAGAATGATTATCATGGTAGATAATTGTAGAGGTGTAGCTCCGAAGGTTGAGAATGATTATCATGGTAGATAATTGTAGAGGGGGGAGCTCCTAAGGTTCAGAATGATTATCATGGTTGATAGTTGTAGAGGTGGAGCTCCTAAGGTTGAGAATGATTATCATGGTAGATGATTGTAAAGGGGGGGAGCTCATAGGGTTAAGAATGATTATCTTGGTTGATAGTTGTAGGGGTGGAGCTCCTAAGGTTGAGAATGATTATCTTGGTAGATAATTGTAGAGGTGGAGCTCCTGAGGTTAAGAATGATTATTATGGTAGATAGTTGTAGAGGTGGAGTTCCTAAGGATGAGAATGATTATCATGGTAAATAATTGTAGAGGTGGAGCTCCTAAGGTAGTGAATGATTATCTTGGTTGATAGTTGTAGGGGTGGAGCTCCTAAGGTTGAGAATGATTATCATGGTTGATAGTTGTAGACGTGGAGCTCCTGAGCATGAGAATGATTATCATGGTAAATAATTGTAGAGGTGGAGCTCCTGAGGTTAAGAATGATTATTATGGTAGATAGTTGTAGAGGTGGAGCTCCTGAGGTTAAGAATGATTATTATGGTAGATAGTTGTAGAGGTGGAGTTCCTAAGGTTGAGAATAATTATCATGGTATAATCGTAGAGGTGGAGCTCCTAAGGCTGAGAATGATTACCATGGTAGATAATTGTAGAGGGGGGAGCTCCTAAGGTTCAGAATGATTATCATGGTTGATAATTGTAGAGGGGGGAGCTCCTAAGGTTGAGAATGATTATGTTGGTAGATAATTGTAGAGATGGAGCTCCTAAGGTTGAGAATGATTATCTTGGTAGATAATTGTAGAGATGGAGCTCCTAAGGTTGAGAATAATTATCATGGTAGATAATTATAGAGGTGGAGCTCCTAAGGATGAGAATGATTATCATGGCAGATAATTGTAGAGGTGGAGCTCCTAAGATTGAGAATGATTATCATGGTAGATAATTGTAGAGGTGGAACTCCTAAGATTGAGAATGATTATCATGATGGATAATTGTAGAGGTGGGGCTCCTAATGTTGAGAATGATTATCATGGTAGATAATTGAAGAGGTGGAACTCCTAAGATTGAGAATGATTATCATGATGGATAATTGTAGAGGAGGGGCTCCTAATGTTGAGAATGATTATCATGGTAGATAATTGGAGAGGTGGAACTCCTAAGATTGAGAATGATTATCATGATGGATAATTGTAGAGGAGGGGCTCCTAATGTTGAGAATGATTATCATGGTAGATAATTGGAGAGGTGGAACTCCTAAGATTGAGAATGATTATCATGGTAGATAATTGTAAAGGTGGAGCTCCTAAGGTTGGGAATGATTATCATGGTAGATAATTGTAGAGATGGGGCTCCTAAGGAAGAGAATGATTATCATGGAAGATAATTGTAGAGGGGGGAGCTCCTAAGGTTAAGAGTATGATTATCATGGTAGATAATTGTAGAGGTGTAGCTCCTAAGGTTGAGAATGATTATCATGGGAGATAATTGTAGAGTTGGAGCTCCTAAGGTTGGGAATGATTATCATGGTAGATAATTGTAGAGGTGGAGCTCCTAAGGTTGATAATGATTATCATGGTAGATAATTGTAGAGATGGGGCTCCTAAGGAAGAGAATGATTATCATGGTAGATAATTGTAGAGGGGGGAGCTCCTAAGGTTAAGAATGATTATCTTGGTTGATAGTTGTAGAGGTGGAGCTCCTAAGGTTGAGAATGATTATGTTGGTTGATAGTTGTAGAGGTGGAGCTCCAAAGATTGAGAATGATTATCATGGTAGATAATTGTAGAGGTGGAGCTCCTAAGGTTGAGAATGATTATCATGGTAGATAATTGTAGAAGTGGAGCTCGTAAGGTTGAGAATGATTATCATGGTAGATAATTGTAGAGGTGGAGCTCCTAAGGTTGAGAATGATTATCATGGTAGATAATTGTAGAAGTGGAGCTCGTAAGGTTGAGAATGATTATCATGGTAAATAATTGTAGAGGTGGAGCTCCTCAGGTTGAAAATGATAATCTTGGTTGATATTTGTAAAGGTGGAGCTCCTCAGGTTGGGAATGATTATCATGGTAGATAGTTGTAGAGGTGGATCTCCTTAGGAAGAGAATGATTATCTTGGGTGATAGTTGTAGAGGTGGAGCTCCTAAGGTTGAGAATGATTATGTTGGTTGATAGTTGTAGAGGTGGAGCTCCTAAGGTTGAGAATGATTATGTTGGTTGATAGTTGTAGAGGTGGAGCTCCTAAGGTTGAGAATGATTATGTTGGTTGATAGTTGTAGAGGTGGAGCTCCTAAGGTTGAGAATGATTATGTTGGTTGATAGTTGTAGAGGTGGAGCTCCTAAGGTTGAGAATGATTATGTTGGTTGATAGTTGTAGAGGTGGAGCTCCTAAGGTTGAGAATGATTATCATGGTAGATAATTGCAGAGGTGGAGCTCCTAAGGTTGAGAATGATTATCATGATGGATAATTGTAGAGGGGGAGCTCTTTGGAGCGTGATAATATTTGTCCTGTCCTGGATTGATCATTAAAGAGGGGAATTATCTGGAGATGGAGTACATTTATGTCCCTGGCTGATAGTTGTAGAGGGGATCTCTTTTGAGATAGAAGATAACCTTTAAGGAGAATTCTTTGAAGCTTAGCATGTTTACTTTGTCTTAGGAGAGAAGTATGTTTATTATGTTCTTGGTTTTATATATTTTGTTAAGGCAAACTCTATGAAGGTAGGGTATGCCGACTTCATTTTTAGATGATTACAGTTGAGGAAAATCACTGGAGGTTGAGCATGTGTGCTAAGTTCTTGGTTGATAATTGCAGAGGAGCTCTTAGAAATTCGAGCATTTAAGAGGTTGAAGAATTTTTTTTATCCTATGATAGACAATGGCAGTGACAATTTTTTTCTGGATTGAGCGTGTTTAAGGTGGTATAGTATATTGTAGAGATGAACTCTTTTTTGTTGGAGTATAATATCAGGTAGAGAATTGTTGATAGGAATCTCTGCCATGGTGAAAAAATATGGTGTGAATTTGTAAGCATGCAATCTGTAAAGACATGACTGTATTTAAATGTTAAAATTAACAAAATTCATTTTATGTAAAAAAAAAATAGAATGTTAATAATAAACATTGTTGTGATGAACATTGAACCTTGTGCTTTGTGTATTTGTTAAAGCGATATCGATCAATCCTTCACTTTCATAATCAAACTAGAGACAACAGAAATATTTTCACAAAATTACTTCAAATGTCAAAATTTCATCTTTTGGTCTTGCTATGTGATAAGTTTGATTTCACATTCAAATATATAGTAGGCAGATTTAAGAGTAATATAAATTTTCTTTCTTTCACAACAACACTTTCCAACTTGTATTAATCACTCGTTTGCCCGGATGGTGCGTGCAGAGGTTGGAGCTGGAAGAAACCCATGTAGTTGGACAGGTGACTGAATCTGTTCTGGAAGTGGTTCCCCATCTTGGTGAAGGGTCGAGTGCACCGTCCACTGCGCTACCAAACTGATCCATTAATAATAATGATAATAATAACTCGAGGTTATTATATACCGCTTCATCACAACCAGGTAGTTCGTAGGTCGTCTCAAAGCAGTTATTATCCGTGGTTATAGGGCCTTTGCTACCAGTCAATATCTTTCGCAACTCCCTGGGGAGCAAAGTATCTTGCTAAAGGATGCAACACAGTGCCGTGCCACGACTCGAACCTGCAACCCTTCAGTCACGAGCCTGGCATCCTACCACTAGACTACCGTGCCTCCTAGACTACCGTGCATTGTTGGAACAATAAAAAAAAACCCACCATTGTAACTTTCTGACTGTAGGCTTTTATTACAAATTGGTGGTAAAGATTTGATCTAGATTTACAAAAACATATTCAAACAAACCTATCAAACAGCCTTTATTCAGATCAACTGCTATACAGTTACTTTTTACCCTAGCTCTGATGATTTTTTTTCAAAATACATTCTGAAATCAATGCATAGTCTAATTGATAGTTTCCAATCTGATGACTTAAGCAATTTCATTAAATTATAAAGGAGAGATAAAATAAAGCATAAAATCAATGATATATAAATGCAGTTTATAACAAAAAATGTCTGAGATATACTTAGGATAAAATTACATTAAACACACCACTATAACGTACTTGCTTATTAAATAAAAACAAGACTGGCAATTTTCTGTCTCTAAATATCTTATAGTAAATCACAGAAAATGATAAAGTTGGAATGTTTTTTCAAAGCAGATATTCTTAAAGTATTAGGGCCGTCACAATATATCAGGTATATCAAGAAAACGGGTATATCACCATGCACAGGCACCGCAATGCAGAAAGAAAATATCGCTGTATTGCAATACTTTTACAAGCTTAATTTTATGTATTTGTCAAGTATTCAATCTTTGCTAATTACTACACATTCTAACAGATAGGCCAATGACCATAAACAGGCTATAACTAGTGGTGGAAATCAGTTGCAAGGTCATGATCAATGGTTGGTTTAACAAAAATCTTTTAAATTCTGTGTGTTCCATATAATGTAGGATTCAGCTTGATAACATACTGACAATTGTTTTTGAAGTTGAGCACCTTTTTCCTACAACATATATTGAGAAAGGTATCGCATGATTCATTCCCTCTGTATTGTAATATATCGTGATACACTCTAAATATTGCAATATATCGTGATACACTCTAAATATTGCAATATATCGTGATACACTTTAAATATTGCAATATATCGTGATACACTCTAAATATTGCAATATATCGTGATACACTCTAAATATTGAAATATATCATGATACACTCTAAATATTGCAATATATCGTGATACACTCCAGGTATATTGTGACACCCTTATATATACATATTAATACATGCATATATATAATTTGACTGTCATCTATGACTAATTAGTGATGATATTGACATGTGTAAGTCATATGTACATACTGTAGGGTTTATCAAATGTACAATGCAGATACGAAATCAAAGACTCCTAGCTATCAAATCACAGGATTTTGTTTTATAAACAAACAACGTGAATTATCTCCCTTGATCCATCCTTGTTACCGTGCTAACCTTGATCGATTGTTAAACAATAAACATACATGTATATAAACCTATATCGGATGTAATCCATATCATTGTACAATAAAAAAACATTTTAATGGAAGACTGTCTTTTTTATCCAACTTATAATCTCTTAAAAATATGATATCACACAATTTGACGACAGATTTTTTTCTTCTGAATATCAAGCATACATGACACGCATAAAATCTTGATGTTTTCACAGCAAACACCCCACTCAGTTAAAAATTTGCATGATATCTAAAATAAAAAAGCACAATATTTTCTAAAACACTTCTTACACATTTTGTAGAAGATCAAAAGTTCTTCGATAAAATTAAATTTTTCGGTGGGGTTGTGCAAGAGAAACATATTGTTGTTCCCATCTATAGCTCTCGTACTGGTCGTCCAGCAGAATCAAATCTCTCTGCAACACAAGAAAAACACGAAAATTAGTGTACCTACAGCATTGTTTCAAATTCATATTTTTTTTATATTGTAAAGCATTTGACTTGTTACCAACATTGAAGCTAGCTTAGATTAAGTTCCAGAAAGACTTCATTAATAGTCTTGTACAACTGGATGATATAAATAGAGATTAACATTTGGGAGAATTCGTACTGTAGATTTGGTTCTGTTGAAAGCTCGGTAGACCCTAAGCTTTTAGACCAGGTAATATGGGTTAGGTAACTTTCATCCAGTATATATGATATCCTGAAATATTTGCATGAATTTTCATTTATAGTTCAAATCAATTTTTTAAAATTATTTCCATGGTGCATGTACATATGTTTGCTATAAGCTATAAGGTTCAGCAAAATATGGATTTTCCAGTATATACCAGCAAAAGTCACGAATATTGATTATACCACAAAGCATACATTTACCTTAACCCTTTCACCACTGTAGACCAAAATGGACTCATCCAGATCAATGCATGGTAGAGTCTTCTAAAGTTACATAGGGGTGAAAGGGTTAAAACAGCTAAATGTGCCTATGATGAACCTGATCAGGAGACCTTAATTTGTTTGGTGCAATCACAACTGGTTTGATATACATGAGAAAATTCTTTACAATTCAAAATAATTATAACTTCTTGTTGTAAGCAAGAATTTTTCATAAATATATATGCCCATTGTTGAACTGCTGCTATGATTCAGAACACAAAAACATATTTCAAAGCCAGCTTTTCATTTTTCTTCGCTGACCTTCTATTAAGCAGAATTTGGATCTCACACACTCATGTACTGGCCTCTAAATGTCTCTCTCAATAAATATCATCAAACTCCCCAATAAATGTTGATATTTTGGTAAACAAATACAGGAAGTAAATCAACATTATCAGTTAAAATCTCACAAGCTCACACCCCCTCCCCCACAGATACTGTTATTGCCCCTTGATCAAAGAAATGAGGATTGTCACAGAATTTCCTGGACCCTCGGTAGTGGTCAGGACTTACCACAGTGGGGGTTGCCCAGGATCTTTGTGTTGGCGATGTGGTTGCCGTCAAGGTCCGAGCACCAGCAGACCTTCCCAGTAGGATCACACTGTGTCTTCTCGTAGAATCCCTCGGTGGTACACCTGGGCTTGTAACCTTTAGACGGAAACAAAGAACATGTCAACTTGGGTACTTACACACAAAGCTTGAAGCTTGTACATACAACAGGACACATGTCAACTCAGATATTCACCCACAGGATCAGTGTTACAGTTAGGCTTGTAGCTTTTACACAGAAACAGAAAACAAGTCCATTCTTCAAGTACTGATACATAGGCGACTTGTTAACTCGCTAACCACCAACATATTTTTACAACCCTTTTGCTCATTTTCTGGAGAATTCTTTTATACTTTTCCCTCAATTTATTGCCAGATCTCTTTATAACGTCAACATTTCTCTAGACCAATGGTGACAGTATAATGAGACTTTACTGTCCGATATACCAGGCATGTTACTGCTGTATGCATTAATTTATATACCAAAACAGTGGAACATTTAAACAGGCATGACTTTACTTTAACAACATATAATTCAGACCCTTATATAACCAAACTTTATTATCCTCAAATAAGTCTATATGTAGAAGAATTAATTTGATACAACAGTGCTTGTGAAATGTATCTACACTTTTACGTATCATTCTTACCTTGATCATTTGTTCCGATCTTGTCTTTTTCTAAATGTTTGAAGCAGGGAGCCTCTGCAAAATGAAATTAAAAGCCTCAAAATGTTTATCTTATACCATGATGTGAAAATGTGTACAAGAGGCAATTTCTGGTTTTGTTCATTGTCGACTATTCAAACTTTCAACCTTTTTTGCAATGTGAAAATCAAATTAGTTAAAAAAGAAATTAATGAAAATTTCTACTTTTATACAGAAATTAGTGTCAAGTGTAAATTATGATTTTGAACAGAGTACCAAAATGGCCTCTTATACGAAAATTGTCTGGTTCATCAAACTGATTTCACCAAAAGGTCTCTCTTGAAGTAAAATATTTTCATCTGCTCTTCAAGATGGTCCCAAAAGACTTTCGAACAAGGACTGACTTTTTTGACAGATTGAGGTTACAGGTTTAACTGTACGTACCAGTGTCAGTAAAACAACAGCACCATTCCTTCTTGGACAGCATTTTATCTTTGTCTGTGTCACATGACTCCAGCAGCGGTGTGATACACTTCTCCTCGTGGATGTCCTCGAGGATAGCCAGCTCGGCATTGGTGAGGTAAGTATCTCCGTCTTTGTCCAGACTACGTCGCTCCCACATCACTGATGCTCCGCAGTTACACTGGCCAACTGTAACATAAAAGACACCTCTTTCAGCGTGGTATAACACTCAAGACACTTCAGATTTGGTGTCATACATAAGACACTTCAGATTTGGTGCCATACATAAGACACTTCAGATTTGGTGTCATACATAAGACACCTCAGATTTGGTGTCATACATAAGACACTTCAGATTTGGTGCCATACATAAGACACTTCAGATTTGGTGTCATACATAAGACACTTCAGATTTGGTGTCATACATAAGTCACTTCAGATTTGGTGTCATACATAAGACACTTCAATCAGAGTCAATGTAATACACAAGTCACTTTAATCAGAGTCAATGTAATACACAAGACACTTCAACCAGAGTCAATGTAATACACAAGACACTTCAATCAGAGTCACTGTAATACACAAGACACTTCAATATCAGAGTCAATGTTATACACAAGACACTTCAATATCAGAGTCAATGTTATACACAAGACACTTCAATATCAGAGTCAATGTTATACACAAGACACTTCAATATCAGAGTCAATGCAATACACAAGACACTTCAATCAGAGTCAATGTAATCCACAAGACACTTCAATATCAGAGTCAATGTAATCCACAAGACACTTCAATATCAGAGTCAATGTAATCCACAAGACACTTCAATATCAGAGTCAATGTAATAGGTAAGACACTTTAATCAGAGTCAATTTAATACACAAGACACTTCTATATCAGAGTCAATGTAATACACAAGACACTTCAATCAGAGACAATGTAATACACAAGACACTTCAATATCAGAGTCAATGTAATACATAAGACACTTCAATATCAGAGTCAATGTAATACAAAAGACACTTTAATCAGAGTCAATGTAATACACAAGACACTTCTATATCAGAGTCAATGTAATACACAAGACACTTCAACCAGAGTCAATGTAATACACAAGACACTTCAATATCAGAGACAATGAAATACACAAGACACTTCAATCAGAGTCAATGTAATCCACAAGACACTTCAATATCAGAGTCAATGTAATCCACAAGACACTTCAATATCAGAGTCAATGTAATAGGTAAGACACTTTAATCAGAGTCAATTTAATACACAAGACACTTCTATATCAGAGTCAATGTAATACACAAGACACTTCAACCAGAGTCAATGTAATACACAAGACACTTCAATATCAGAGACAATGAAATACACAAGACACTTCAATCAGAGTCAATGTAATGCACAAGACACTTCAATCAGAGTCAATGTAATACACAAGCCACTTCAATATCAGAGTCAATGTTATACACAAGACACTTCAATATCAGAGTCAATGTCATACACAAGACACTTCAATCAGAGTCAATGTAATCCACAAGACACTTCAATATCAGAGTCAATGTAATCCACAAGACACTTCAATATCAGAGTCAATGTAATCCACAAGACACTTCAATATCAGAGTCAATGTAATAGGTAAGACACTTTAATCAGAGTCAATGTAATACACAAGACACTTCAATATCAGAGACAATGAAATACACAAGACACTTCAATCAGAGTCAATGTAATGCACAAGACACTTCAATCAGAGTCAATGTAATACACAAGCCACTTCAATATCAGAGTCAATGTTATACACAAGACACTTCAATATCAGAGTCAATGTAATACATAAGACACTTCAATATCAGAGTCAATGTAATACAAAAGACACTTTAATCAGAGTCAATGTAATACACAAGACACTTCAATCAGAGTCAACGTAATACACAATACACTTCAATATCAGAGTCAATGTAATAGGTAAGACACTTTAATCAGAGTCAATTTAATACACAAGACACTTCTATATCAGAGTCAATGTAATACACAAGACACTTCAATATCAGAGTCAATGTAATAGGTAAGACACTTTAATCAGAGTCAATGTAATACACAAGACACTTCTATATCAGAGTCAATGTCATACACAAGACACTTTAATCAGAGTCAATTTAATACACAAGACACTTCCATATCAGAGTCAATGTAACACACAAGACACTTCAACCAGAGTCAATGTAATGCACAAGACACTTCAACCAGAGTCAATGTAATACACAAGACACTTCAATATCAGAGTCAATGTAATAGGTAAGACATTTCAATCAAATTCAATCTCATAGTCAATGCAGCAGGTAAAACACTTGGATCGGAGATTTGATGCAATAATCGAATCACTTCAGAGTCTTTGTATTACTCAAGAAAAATTCAAAAATAGTACTCTACCTGAGCCTGAGAGAACACTTAATTCAAAGAATTTTCTCACCTACTCTTTGATGTTTTATGGCTTATGTGAAAAAGCCCAGAATCTGTCATCCAAGTCAGACTATACAGCAGTGCAAAATTGATTTATAAAACCAATCACTCTACCTACCTTCCATATTTTGTTTTGATGGAAACACTGAAACACACTGAAACACTTCTTTTTGACAAATTTATAAGGTTTGAACACTCAATAACATCAGACATGTCTACTTACATGTTCTGAAATCCCCAAAATGCTTGGGTTTCCTAATCTGGGAATGGTTCATTCTGTACTTTTTGCTCCTGTGTTCCTTCTTCTGTGTGTGCAGACTCACAAACCAGCCATTCAATCGTCGCTTGATTTCCTCAATCTTGTTGACACATTCTGAAAAAATGGCAGATTATTTCTTACGATTGTTGAAATATTTGATTAGATAAATGATTTATCACATCAATCATGCGATTCTCAAAAACATTTATAGATCATATACCAACACATGAGACTGAAAGTCTGTAAAAACTTTTATTACCTGATATGCATAAATTAAAAACAAAAACACACATTCAGACTCTGGAAACATAGCTTTAATTATACACTGTCCCAATTTAACAATGCAACCTGTCTAATCCCAACATTCTGTTTACTACAACAAAATGCTGGTTATAATCTGACCAACATGTTGTGTCCCACAGGATGTCAGATTAGACAGGTTATTCTGACCAATATAATGTGTACTGCAGGTCAGATTCGACAGGTTAACCAATATGTTGTGTCCCACAGGATATTGGATTAGACAGGTTCTGCCCCATAACTGTGTCCCACATGGTGTCAGAATACACAGGTTTCATCGTTTATCATTTTGCAGGTAAATGAAATTGACGAGAGGTAACACATGTTTATAATCCAGTTAAAGCTTTATATGATGGCTTCTCACTTTATCTGTCGCCTCATTTTCTGCCAAATTATTCCAAGATTTAAATTATTTCACGCTACAGCTTTCCCATTATATTGGGACATTAATATTTTGCTGGACAAAGGTGTCAGTGTGATGTGGTTTCAACGTAACATAATCAGAGGAAAGTCATGAAAAAATATAATTCTTAACTCACGAGGATATTTCCTGCTGATTTCTGTCTGACTTCCTTCACCCATATGCATCAGTTCCTAAAATGAGGAATTAATTATTGTATAATATTATTTCCTTAAAGCATAAAAAGGTGAATTTGAAAAAAAATATATGTAGCTACACAGATCGTTGGTCTGAATCAAACTTATGCACACAATGTTATTATTTAAAATTGTTTGATGAAAAATGAATAAATATATGTATATAATTACAAGGAATAGGTAATCTAAAGGTATTTTTAATTTACCAGATAATTACCAAATACATTATCTCTACTTCAATTTGTCTTATAAAACATTTAACAAATACATATACATGTATACCCATAGCATTATAATAAATAGATAATCTAATGGTAATTTGTATTTTTATCATGAAAAGGATAAAATATATTCGTACAATTTTTGCATTAATCTGTAACACAACCCTAAACATGTATAAAAGTAGTCTAGTCATCACTGCAACTCACATCAACGGCGTCCATGTTCTCAATCAGTTGGTGCTGCGATAAAAAATCCCTGTTGTGTTTCTGTTAAATATTAAAGCAACCTATGTCATTTTATGAATATCTACACAAAATCCACTGTATGTGTCTGTGTTATTTCAGCCTACATGTAGAACAACTGTTCAAAGCTATAACATTTAATAATAATATGTCTAAATAAACTTCATAAAACATACTCCATTGTGTCATGTTACTTCCTTCACCCCTGAAGTTTCATAATGAACTATTCCAACCTTTGAAATTGAACATCATGAGAGCCTATGTCAATTTATAACCATTGTTTTGCCCTGATTTAGGGAATTCTACTGATTTCAAAAGTTCAAATTGGGATTTAAAAAATCTAAAGACTCCCTCAAAATTAGGACGTGTACAGTTGACAATTATGTATGATAAACAAGAACCAGCTACACTAATTATGATAACCTGCATTAATTAATGGGCACTTATGGCACCTGTCAGGATTTTTTTCATAAATACCGAAATGCACTTACAAAATCACATGCATATACGTATACATGCATAGTCGGTGATCTTAAAAGTTTACTTAAATTAGTACTGATACTCAACACTCTCACCCCTTAAGTATCATGATGCTCCAGGTTTATTTGTTACCCCCTCGCCTCCTCCATGGCCAGACCAAAAACGCATGGCCGTTATCCATGAAGCTAAAGTAATTTCTAACAGAAAAAAACCCCATCTTGTACCTTGGTCTTCTTCATTGCTTTAAGTTGCTTGTTCCTGATGGTATTAGGGCGCTCGTCCAGCTCCTTGACCCTGCTTTCCAGATGGTTATACTTTCCGTGAAAACCACGCTGCTCCTTCATCAGGTGATTGTGACGTTTGCCTCCCTTCCTGTGACGTTTATTAAACCTGGATAACTGGCGACTGCAATATATAAATGTCAGTGTTAATTCAAGCAAATGCTGACTGAAAATAATTTATGTAATGGAAAATTCTGATGACATGAAATGCTTCATATTCATATATTGCCAAACTGTACATGAAACATGGAAACTCAAATTTCTATATACAGTTAACTCGACATGCGAGTCCAATACCCTATTCTTGACTCAAATACTTTGGTCTAATAAGCCTACAAACATATTACCCTGTCCTGTTATTTTGAACAGGTTCCTCAACCAAACAGGTTCTAATTCAACATTGTTGACTGCATACTAAAAATAAAATATTTGTGTACAGACTTATCAAAGCCGTTTCTTAGCTACATATAGCTGCCTATTAGCAGAAATAGGCGAATCCACCAAATTTTTAAAAATGCAGAAACAAATTTTAACAAGAGGCCCATGGGCCTTAACGGTCACCTGATATATTTATACAGAGAGTTGATTTTGTTTTTAACATGAACAGAAATATTATTCAAAGTGACAAAAAACAATAAAACCACCTTACTCAATATCTAGCATACAGATTTCAGACTGAAAAGGATTTGAAACTAGCACCTCTGATTCTTAACAAGGAAAATGAAGAAATTTTAGCACACTGACTCCTTTGAGCCCCACCCTACAGCCCTTGGGGGTAGGGCTGGCTCAAAATTTTCAAAGTATCAAACTGTCAATTCAAGGTTATAATTCCAATCAAGTTATTAACATGTAATATT
>NW_018405386.1:2325624-2344286 GCF_002113885.1 Mizuhopecten yessoensis | reverse complement strand
TTTTGTTGACCTTTGTCCATGGAAGGTCCCTGCAAAATTTCATTGAAATTGGTTCAGGGGTTTTGGAGAAGAAGTCGAAAATGTAAATTGTTTACGGACGCACGACGGACGACGACGGACAAAAGGTGATCGCAATAGGTCACTTGAGACTTTGTCTCAGGTGACCTAAAAAAGCTGCTAGTAGCACACCGAATGTGTTTCTAGAAATTATGTACATTTATATAATTATATGCTGATCAATATAAAATACAGTTAAACACATTGTTTTATTGTAACTAGAATGTCTCAATTTTGCAATTACTTTGTGCGATTTACACTGTGGATGCTAAATTATCCCGAGACAGAAAGGATATAAAAATTTCGTATATCCATTCTGGGCAAGAGCTTGGTACGCCCAGACACGTAATTATGTATGACATAGCTGGTGACTTCTAATTCATATGCACAGGTATGTCTTACTTTACCTCATTGAAAATAAATGAGGAATTCAACGAGAATTTTAACTATGGATGGGTGTAGCCATCTGCACAACACTGTTGTCATGTGATAAATCTGTTAATTATAACTATACACAAACTTTTTGTATGTAACTTCGGAATTACACAAAAATTGTGAATAATGAGTATGTAAATTATGACCTGTATTTTGTCTTGGTTTATCATGTTCAGTATTCCAAGATTTTGTAATTAGGACATAAATGTAGGACGTCCGTTATAAATCATTATGGGCCTAGCACCACGGAAACAATTAAATAATGTCTCTGTTAACGTAACCATGCATGTCTCCTACAGCCGAACCATATCACCCAGAGTCACGTGAAATTTACCAAACATGATGCCACTTCTTGTATCAGAGAAATGTTAACAGAACTAGGAAATTATTTCAAATTAAAAAGCTAGGTTATAATCTGTATCTCGCATACTTTGTGATTTCAATAATTGGGATAAAAAAAAACACACCACAGATATAGGTTCTTAAATCTAGGGTAGGTAGAGAAAGCAGAAAAAGATTTATTTTTTTCGGACTAAATTAATATACCTATAGTTTCAACTGTTTCAACCAGTAAGGTAGACCAGTGCAATCTGATAACCTGTACCATAGGTACTCAACGCTGTAATATTTGTGAAACTTTCATCAATGTATTATAGGATCCTGGTACTTGTATCATCAATCGACAATTTGTCACGACAATCATGTTGAGGGTTATGGTCCACTGCAGCCAAAGCAATATATGACGGCTTCTGTATTTGCGGGGAGATTTAGTGGTGTACTGTGTATCTATCATACCTTCACTTCAATGTGATACATTAGAACTATGTCAGATGTGCCGATATTGTACTGTGCTGTATATATGTGTGAACTGAACATGTATATATGCTACGTACACAGACACCTGGTTTTATAACAAGGGTACCGTATATGTAAATATCACAGTTCACCAACAGGTGAAAGCATGTACCTGGTACACAAATAAGGTAGATTCCTATAAAATTCCATAGATTTTAAGATAAAAAGCGTATAATTTGAAAAAAATTAAGCACCAATGAATCCCATTCAAAAATAGTTGTTTGACACTGTACATATATTATAACAACTTTGTAAATATTACCGCCAATTAATGTATAAGTATGATATAGCCACAGGTATGTTTATATTTAATACTGGCTAAGTTGCTATATGCAGGTATGTCAACTATAGCCCCGAGGCAAAACCAGACACTTGGTGTGACACAGGTCAATATCCACGGAACCCAGACACACGTATACATAGGTACAATCAAAAGAAGGCCATCCTGAAAATTTAAATAAACTGTATGGACGGATGAACAAAACTTCAGTATGATAGATGTTGACTGTAGATGCAAATGAGATATACCTGACATTTTAAACGGTCATGTGTGTACATATGTCAGGTTACTGACATAAACAGTTGTTGTTCTTTGGGTAATCTAAAATCTATCATTTTCTTGATATTCTTCCTTTTTTTTTTTTTTAAATGAATAGCTTTATCAAGTTAATTTTTTAATTGATAAAGACCCAATTCCAACTTCATGTACGCATTTTAAAACTAATTTTGAACATAAAGGTGAACCATGCTTTGATGTAAAATTGTATCTATTCAATCATGTTTTGATTGATAAACGTATAGGTAAAAAGGTTGAAAATATGTATATTTGCTTGTAAACATTTGATGTTTGCCAGCAAATAGTAAGACCTCTAGCTCAACTCATGTGTGATTTTTGGAATAACAAAATGAATACATAATAATAGGGTTGACCTGAAAGAGTGTGATTATTAAAATCAAAAGCTATAGCTCAGAACCTTTTGAAAATGTCAAGATATTTTAAAATCAAATGCAAGAAAAATAAACACTTTTCACGAACAACAGTCCTTTCTTTGTTCACAGGACTGCTTTGTTCCTTCCTGAGTTGATGAAACTTTTTTGCCCAGGATTATGAATGAGTGACATTGTTGAAAGGTGAAATTATTATAGTGATTAAAAATTTGGGTGAATTCGATGCACAACTCTTTTATAATTTGTACTCAATAATGCTGTTAGCTTAAAAACACTTGGACTTGGTTAAATCTGTGATTATATCACTCAATTTACTTTAATCTTAAATCTTGGAACATGGACATTTATAAAATAAAGTATGATGTTTGTCTTCATTTGTACCAGAATTACAAGTAAGGTAGAAAAACTTCAAATAGTGCTCATTGTACTGTACAAAAAACTTAACCTACGAAATACACACAAGTTTCACTGGATTTGAGATGTTTACGACAGAAAATGTTCAACTTGTGTGGGAAACCACTTTGTCATATTAAAAACACTTGACAGATGACCTGTCTCCTCTGTCTATGCAATCTAGTGCCCTAATCACGTGGTACGTACGCGCAGCAAAACAACTTTCTGTGACATTTTATTGTTATCGTGGAAATGTCAAGATTTGAAACAATTAAGCTGTAAGAGAAATTTTAGCCTTTCAAAATGAGTACTTTTCTTATAATTTCTTTAGTATACAAAGCTCAAACATTCTGGACGAGACTCAAGTTCCTCCATCTGTCTGTCAACTTTTCATGCACATGCAAACTTATATATTGCACACATCATGGTGTCAACAAAATTTAAATGGAAAAATTATATATATATATATATACTGTATAACACATAAAACAGAAGTCAGACTATTGCAGGCTCTGAGTGCTTTCACTCCTCCTAAAAAAACAGAATGGCCAAAAAAACTATCTATTAAAGACATGATTTTCTAATTTTTGTTTTATGCTATATACCTTTCTATTTTTAGAAAATCATTATCTGGCAATGGAAAGTACTATAAAAAACAACCTTTTGTGGTGTAGCACATGTACACAATATTTTTTCAGAAAGTTCTGTAAATTGCTGACAATTTAACAATTTTGACAATTTCGCTGGCCAATGATCATGCATCCGATCTAAGAAAGTGTCAGAAAAAATGAAAAGACAATCATGGGTACAGCGCACAAGCAGTCTCAATGTGACTACTACTTCACATGTACCTGGCCAGGGCTAAAATTGATTTTAAAATCCACTAGTCATGCAGTCCGGCTAGTATAGTTTCCAATTTTACAAGTATATGTATACTTATATGCGCAAGTCCACTATAACACAAAATGATTCATGATCAAGACGACAAGGAATATAAAACACTGGCTGGCGATCACGGGCAGTTTTTAAAACCACTAGCTATATTAAGTCCAGCTATAGATTCACTAGTTTAAGACTATTGGGCTACCCTTATTGTCTAGACCTGCAATGCCAGCCGACAGAAATTTAGGATATAGGTGTCACTGTTAGTGCAGGTGTTACAAGATAAATTGCATGTAGATATATGGGCACAAGAAACATAGCCGTTTTGTGTCCGGATGTTTGAAAGGTTTTCTTTTAAACCTTGATAAAAGTCTATGTAGCTAATGCATAATGTTTCCACATCACAGGGCCATATCTACAAGGTAGGATCCCGGAGTGGACGTTTGTCAGGGGATTATCCCCCCCCCCCACCTCCGAATTAGTGGTGAGGAAATCGTGTAATGAAAAACAAGCAAATTTGAGAGAAAAAAATAATGGAAAAGCCAGAAATATACAATTAATCAAAAGCAAGACACACCCACATATTTCCATAAATACAAAATCTGAAACTAATTGGTAATGTAACATTATAAAATACCAGTGTAGGCCCCCCTTCATCCACCGTTCGTTGAAATTTCTTGATTTGCCCCTGAATTACATCTTATTATGGAGAACCGACTACATGTACATCTTTTAATTGTCAGGTTTTCACATCTTATATAAGGATGTGGAACATCATTATTATACATGTATTTTAATTATCAATCATGTAATAATCACAAATATGATGATATTGAGCGACATATCTGAAGAGATAAATCTAACTGGGACATGTACAGTAAGCTAGGATTTGCAGAGAGTCCACTATAAACTGACTATAATAACAGGCTTCAATATTTTGCCACTAACAGGATGTGACCATCTTTTGCCACTAACAGGACGTGACCAATCATCATTTGGAACCTGTGATTATGGCCTGTAATATAAGCTGATTTAGGATTGGTACATCACAACTATATACAACACACTAATAGATCACCACCCACATACATGATGTGCATGTACCTGATCCGTCGGAAATGATGGTCATATTTATATACATGGTATGTGCATATATACATGTACATACATAAATATGCAGAACTAGAAGCTCAAAGTATGGTCATCCATCTAAATGGCCACACAGTCAAACAATAAATATCATAAACATGGACAGAAAACGAACAGAAACTAGATATTTTTTTTAATAAATAAACAAAAAATTGAATAAATATTTTCTGAATTTACCCATTTTTTTTATATGTGACTGTGTTATTTGATGATATTGCAACAAAAAGAAAGATTCGCTGTCACAAAGCTGACTGTATTTCATACATGCAATATTGATAAATGTTTCTCAAATCTATATATGTTGCAAATGAATTTATAACAATTTGAACTTGAAACACAAGCAAGATTGAAACTTTCCCAGAACCAAAATGACAAGGTATTGTAATTGCACTATGTCCGCAGCCAACAATATTATAGTGACCACACACCACCAAAATGCCTGACCACAAGGTGCGACACCACTGACCAATCACTCGTGGCTCTATATACATCACTGGTAGAGTAACATAAATCACAAGGACATTAAATGTGTACCTACGTGTATATATGGTCAGCGTGGAGGAAGTATCGGTACTTACAATGTTTAAGGATATCAGCAATAGATATATATTATACCTATATATGTAATTATTGAGTCAAGTGAATATAGACTAACACTTCAGGAATTTTTATTTGGTATTTTTGTGAATTTATGCCTAAATTCTTAGTTGGGAAAATTGTAGCACATTGAAACATCTTACCTCACAATTCTCCTCTTTTTTCTCTCTCTCTCTCTCTCTCTCTCTCTTAAATAACATTGATTTTCCTGATATCCTTGTTATAAATTAAAGCATCTCTAAGAAAATTGGTGAAAGCTATTGAATTTTGCGAGAACAAAAAATATTTTGTTGCTAAAAATTAGGAAGAAAGAAAAATGTCTTAACCTCATCATTGGAAATAGTTCTGAATTTCAGCCTGAATATATAGGTATATATATATATAGAAAAGCCCCATCATACATAAGTTGTAAAACATTGTACCTTAAAGCAGGGCATTTCTGATGTCAAATACAATGTGTAAGAAGTTTGTTAGATCTTTATTGCGAAGATATATCACTATGAGTGACTACATAAAAAACACCATTAACATGAAGGTAAACAGTTTATGTGTGTATGTAACATTCTCCAGTGGTTTTATATATATGTATGTACTGTATCATGTATAGCACTTAAATTAAAATAATTCTGTTCCTGGAACAAATTTACTGGGTATAACATAAAGGAAGAACCAATCAGGCCCACATGCGGCCAATGATAAGTACTAGGGTATAGTCCCCGGTATATCAACCAAGTCCACTTCCGCTATACATTCCACCCAGTCCCTCCTTCAAAAACGTCTTTGATCCCGAAGACACTATACATCCTTTCTTGGGTACATTTAGTTGGGTGCCAAGGCAAATGTAAGAGGAAAGGAAAAATGCAAAGGCTACACTGAGATTCGAACCTGGGACCTTAGAACTAATTAACTCTAAACAGACGCTCCAGCTCTAACCAATTGAGTTACCTAGCTGGCTGACATGTGATAACCTAGTCGAGTTCAACTACAATTGTTACAGAATGTACACCTTTTCCAATACTTCCTATAACTTCTCCATTTCTTTGTAGAAAAAGATCGACCCTTTCTCTCAGTTCTTACCTTTCCTTAAGAAACTTCTTGTGGACACACTTGGTGTTCCCTGTGCCTGTGTGTTTGACACACACCTCGTGACGGGCACATTCAACACTGCATTCTGTGTGGTAAAACAACCAAGGTTATATTTTATCAATACTGCAAGTACAGCCTCACTATATCAAACACAGAGTAACATGTTAGTTTTGTACCTATTTTTGTAAAAAAAAATGTACATTACTTTGATATCAAGCTTGTTTTCTGGTCTCAACACAAGCAGATTCCAATACAAGCTTTAATAACATTGTAATAAGACAAAAACCTTGCCCACTACTGTATTTATCCTGCAATATGCCCAGAATGCAACATCAACAAATCTTTTTCAATGCAAGCTTTTATCAGTTTCTCTGTAAAAATGTATAAGTAGTGTCTCTTTTAAGTTATAGCAATTATCTAGAATATTTCACAAAACACATCAATGTCATTATCTATTACTCATCAAAACTAAGTTATCAGTAATATAATAATCTCTAATTAATAATCTTACGTTTTGCGTATGTAAATTCCATGTGTTTCTTCTTGATGACATCATCCTGGTCTATCATAAGGGCACTATGTTTTCCCTGCATAAAAAAAATCAAGATGTACATAATACTGATCATGATCAAAGCTCAATTTATCTACTTCCTAGATTGTACTTGCATCGTTCGCTCACTCAGAAGCTCTCCAATATTTCTTTATATATGAAAACATGAAAGCTTTCTTCAGCATTCATTGTAACTTGATCAAATGTATTGATCCCCACAACGGGGTTGAAAAAGAATTATTTTACATTGTGCTTAAAACGGAAGTTACTAGGTGAAAGAAATTTGACAATAAATGATAAATAACTATTTATGGTATGTGTTGAAACAGTGTAAAATATTCCTTTGTTATTAATGGTACCTGTACAGAATTTTTGGAAATATAGGTCACAGTGACCTAGTTATTGTGCATGGCACATCTTTTCCCTATAGATGTTATTATGACAGCAGAATTTGAAACTACGGTCTGTAAATTAAATCTCATGTTTTCCTAAGCTTGTTCCTGTTCAGTTGATCATGATGAGTAGTAGATATAGATCACATTGTGCTAAACCTAGTTAATGTTATGTTGTGAAACAGAGTTGGTATGTAGTGTATATATATAAACATGATCATGAGGTAACTGTGGCCACCTGAACAATTTCTTTTGATGCTCATGATCAGTGGAATGGAAAATATATGTCACTTATAATGACATGCAGGACACATTTTTATCCCAAGAGCTATAGCTACTGTGACAAATTACTATATAGCAGCTGGTAGATATAACATAAGCCTGCATGAAAAGGTGAATAAACTAACCATATATATGGTCAAAACAAACTTCATTCACCCTAATATGCAGATTACTTAACTTGAGTGAAACAAATCCACAACCATGCAACTGTCACTCATTGGGTAAACTTTTTTTTCATTTGATGATCAATGGTTTCAAATATACAGCATGTATCTAGATGTTGGTATTAATTAGCATTTCTTTAAAAGTTATACTTTGGGCTGTTAGGTTGGGATTCAGGTTTTTGTTACTTGCTATAGTTTTAGATTTAATTTAATTTCTTTTTTGAAGGTGCATGAGTGAGTCACATATTTGCATACAGGACATAAAATTTATAACACTGAGACAGACAGGGGACAGAAACCAACAACCTGTACCTAACAACATAGATACCGTAAATGACACATTCAGCAGGACTTTACATTATTTATTTTAGTGTATTCTGGCCGACGTGTGCATGCTAGTGCCGGAGCAAAGCTACCTGAAAATGTTTGGCCACACAGTATACGTGTCCCCAATCCTTTCTATTCAGGACAATATTTGGTTTGTGTGCTTTATGTCCTATTAACAGCTATATGGTCATTTAACATAAGGACGTGCCAGGTTTTAGTGGTGGAAGAAAGCCGGAGTTTTAAGGGGAAAAACAACCGACTTATGGCCAGTAT
Source organism: Mizuhopecten yessoensis (assembly GCF_002113885.1). Classification (NCBI taxonomy): domain Eukaryota; kingdom Metazoa; phylum Mollusca; class Bivalvia; order Pectinida; family Pectinidae; genus Mizuhopecten; species Mizuhopecten yessoensis. The sequence continues at coordinate 2,335,896 of NW_018405386.1, read as the reverse complement.
CTGGCGACTGCCCCACGTAGGTCTCGAACCTGCGGCCCAGTGGTGGAAGGCTAGCTAGTGGTAGTGTGTTTTTTTATCAAAAAGTAGGTAGGACAGAAGAGAAAAGAGAGCCCTCAATTAAGTGTTACTATGGAGATCTAGACAGCAGATCAATTTTGGTTACTTCTATGTCCTCCAGCAGACAAAGAAGAACCCCCACCCCCTTCCGATTCTGCAAGAGAAGCGAGATGGTGTTGAGGAAGGTTGGGGGACTCATATATAGCTGCGAATACGTAGCTATCTCAGCCTTTCTGATGACGAGAGATTTTTTTTGTCATCAGAGGAGGCTGGGTATTAATATTAGTACTAGGGGACTCGTACAGTCAACCAGTGGGATACAGTAAGCATAAATGCTTATTACAATTTTATACTTGCCAACTCTCCCTAAAGTGGAGCATTTTCAACCAGTGAATTTGCTAAGCTATTCCTATATTCTAACATCTAATGATTTCATCTGTTGTTTTTACCCTAGAGTGTATACATACTCACATTTTATTTCTGCTTTAAATTCTGATCACGATTACGAAATTTCAAAATGTTGGTAAGTATGCAATTTAAGGAGATCGGAAAGGATATTTAATATTTAGATCCTTTCCTAATGATAATTTTGTTAAATTTCCTTCGGATCTTTTGATTACATTTTCCCCCACAGTAGTTTCAAAAGATGAACTTTCCATATGTACGCCGTATTACAGGTATAGTTATTAATATACACAAAGACAGACATATATACCTATCTGACAAAGATGGTTTCACTCCGTGCATATTTTTGCTCTGTCACATTGTATATTAAAATTGTTTGTGTGTTGCTTAAATAAACGGGAATTTACTAAGAAATAAATAACGCATATGAAATTATGAACTATAATAACTTCAATAAAAATAATTTGCACATATCTTACACAGTTGAACCACAGAATTAGATTAGATGTTATCTAAGTCTGTGGTTGAACATTGTTTTGACTTTAAAATTCAACATGAATTGTTCCTTATTATTTACAATAATAACTTCCTTTTCAAATTAAATACATCTTAATTGATTTAATGCCAAATTTTAATCTTAGATCAGATCTAAGTTTGTGATAGCCTAATACAGAATACACGCTTACATTAGCCATGATGCAATATAAAGTAGGACAATTTTTTGGATAGGTGCCAAAATTTAACATTCATATGAAGTACATTTCCATAACTTATGACATTAATGGGAATATGTTTGTTTATATCTCCGTCACATAGCAAAATGTGTATAACATGAAATATATATATATAGTGCCTTGTACATGATCAACCTTCCATCCGATTTCTTGAAATTTCTTTGATCGTAGCTAGAATACATTTTTCTATACTTGTTATATATAATTATTTTAAAGTTTATTAGGAAATCTATTTAAAGCAAAGAAAGAAGAAAAGAAACAATCCTTTAATATTTATAGACAATCACCTTATGTAATGATTTACTCGGACCACACTGATCACGCGATACCTGTAATTCTAAACAGGTAAATACAGGTGGTACCATCCCGTGTTGTCACTTACCATGAAATGGTGTGTTCGGCTGTGTAACTTTCCTTTTGCTTCACGGCGAAGATTTTTGAAATCTCCCAAATTTAAACGTTGCATTTTGCTATGGACGCGACTTTTTAAATGTTCTGCATCTACGTTCCATACCATAATAGCCAGCACCAAAATCGGTGCTAAACGTGATCCGACCATCTTAGCTGTCCTCGAAAAGTTTACAACACTATAAGCTTACTCGCATAACTTCTATTATTAGTGGGAGTGTTTATTCTGTCCTTCAGGTAAATCAGGTAGGACAAAATGGCGATACGACGCGTCAATTATCAAAACAAAGATTTGAATAAAAGTGTCAGCATTGTAAATTTGAAGAGTCAATCAAGTGTCACTACATTTCTGCTTTGATATTTCTCTGAGCTATAATACTCACAAATCTGTATTATGGGCTTGTACTTTTATCCCGATAATAATAGACCCGTCCAAAAGTTTTGACAATGATTCACTGACACCTAGCGGAAGTACTTACCTGTACAGGTGATTTGGGGAACAAACCTGTGGGAGTTATCGCCCTTATGACGTAGTTTTCGACACCACATTAGTACGTGCCAATTACACAGGGACCTGCTAACTTGTTTAAGTGGGTACGTTTGGACCTATCCTGTTGTGAAGTGTAATGTAAGACGTTATTGGGCTTTCCTAAATATTACAATCTTTACGTCAGGATGGTTTCAAACAAGTTCTCAGGTCCCTACATGTGGTCATAGTGAGGGAAAAAATCGCCATGAATTCCAGGGGGAAAGGCGAACATGGTCTTCATTTTTAACTCGTTCTTGCAGTATTTAAGTGATTCTTGTATAATTATGATATCAGGTCTTATTGAAAAATAACGGGATTCCAATTTTCAAAAGAATAAATAACTTGATTTCAATATTTTATGATACTGATAAATAAAGAAAAAATGAAGATATTTCAGAAAATCGCATGCCGCACTTCCTTGATTTCCACTAGTTGATATTATGAAAATTTAAAAGATAAATTATCAATCAATTTAGCCTATGTACTTTTTGGACAAATGATGTGAAGATCCACGCCCCTTCTTTTTGGAAAAAAAGTATAAAGTATTTAGAGAAAAACGCAATAAAACAGGAGGAAAGAATTGGTAAAACCCGAAATTTCTGATAATTATAAACCGAGACGCGTCTATTACTATCAATATTAAGTTAGGTGAAGGAGGCGGTATATTTCAGGATATCCGAAAAAAGTGACATCCCACCATTTTGTTCATGTTTTTATGACATCAATGGTATTATTTGAGTCAATTTGATATATAATTGACGCTGAGAGTACTCTAGGCGTGAACCCCACCCCCCTTTTGCCATGACTTCAGGATATTTTCATAACATCAATAGTAATTCATTTGAGTCAATTTGACGTAATTGTTGACGCACAGTCAAGTTAGTTATGCTGGATAATCATATGAAAACATATTTTACCTTAGATAAACAAAAAATCCCATAATGCCACCATTAAAAAGTACAGATATAGTCCAGTATATATTGCTATCGCATCTATAGTCTGTTCTAATAAAGTTCGTTAACATTTACATTCACCTGATTACAAGTAAATGTAGATATTAGCTGTATTTCATAAAAAAACATGTAATTATTACTTAATTTCCCTTTTTTTATTTAATGCCCCTCTTTCTTTCAATAAAAAAAGCATCATAAAAACAAAATACAAATGATAAGGTGTTCAAAATTAATGTATTATATAATGGAAAGATTCTATCTTATTGAATATATATATATATACTCTACAGACATAAAAATTCAACCGATAATCATGTCAATGTCCAATTTATGGTGGTAAAAATGTATAAAAATAAATGTGTAGGTTACAATAGAATGGCACTCTTTAGCTGACAGAAGAAAAGATCGAAGACTTACTAGTACCACTCTCTACAACATTAAAATTACTTAATAGCTATAAGGAAAACAACTCTCATCCCTCCAAATCGCCCCTTCCGCTTTTCTCACCGAAATTCTTGCCAAATACCATCATGCAAAACACAGTATGGAAAACAAAAAATTCCTAAGAGCTTTTTCCGACTGGAACAACTTACCGCGATATCTCATCTCTATTGATTCTCTTACCTCATCTCTATTGATTCTCTTACCTCATCTCTATTGATTCTCTAATCTCATCTCTATTGATTCTCTTATCTCATCTCTATTGATTCTCTAATCTCATCTCTATTGATTCTCTTGATTCCTCCAAATTAGCACTTTCTCACATTTATTAGACCACTTTTGTTATCCAGATTTTTTTAATGAGCGGTAACTCTCTCTCTTGCCATTTATCATCAACTTGTTGAAGTTGTGCAGTATCCCATAGACATCCTATTGGATGTTATACTGGTTCTAAACTTATAATGATATAAGTGATTTTTAGGGAGGGTTATTTAATACATAAGAATAATAAACATAATAAATACCTGGAAAAGAAGATTGTTGACTCCTATTGGTAGGATACATATCATAAAATCATTATTAATTTCACAATTCAACCACCTTTTTATCTCTTTACCAAATCCAGATGATTGTTTTCTTAAAAAATTAAATATAGAGCTTTTTAATTTTCTGTGGAATAGTAAAATAGATAAAGCTAAGAGAGATGTCATTGTTAAAGATTATGTAAAAGGGGGTCTTAAAATGTTACATGTACAGTCGTTTATTGACTCGTTAAAATTAACGTGGGTTAGGAGGTTATATATGAATTCTGGTAAATGGCAAGTGATCTTAAAATTATATTGTGATAAAAACATTCTGGCAAATTGTGGAACTGATTATATTTCAAAATGTCAAAATAAAACTAAAAATCTATTTTGGATTGATGTATTTAGGGCATGGAGAAAAATTNAATCATGTAAATGTCCAATTTATGGTGGTAAAAATGTATAAAAATAAATGTGTAGGTTACAATAGAATGGCACTATTTAGCTGATAGAAGAAAAGATCGAAGACTTACTAGTACCACTCTCTACAAAATTAAAATTACTTAATAGCTATAAGGAAAACAACACTCATCCCTCCAAATCGCCCCTTCCGCTTTTCTCACCGAAATTCTTGCCAAATACCATCATGCAAAACACAGTATAGAAAACAAAAAATTCCCAAGAGCTTTTTCCGACTGGAACAACTTACCGCGATATCTCATCTCTATTGATTCTCTTGATTCCTCCAAATTAGCACTTTCTCACATTTATTAGACCACTTTTGTTATCCAGATTTTTTTAATGAGCGGTAACTCTCTCTCTTGCCATTTATCATCAACTTGTTGAAGTTGTGCAGTATCCCATAGACATCCTATTGGATGTTATACTGGTTCTAAACTTATAATGATATAAGTGATTTTTAGGGAGGGTTATTTAATACATAAGAATAATAAACTAGTTTATTAGAGTGTCACATATTGATCAACAGTCATACTTAGTGGAATTCGCTTACATGAGATCGATATCCAGCCAATTATTTCGACTTATGAGACACTTAAAAGACATTCTATATACATGTATGTATATACATACACATGTTAAAATTCATCATTACTTAATTAAAAATAATCAAAAATCACAGCTTGCATTAAAGTCGTATTGCCTCATTATTACCTCACAACTGTTCCATTGCGTCCGAGGTTAATATATCTTTTCTCGGGTCGATGAATTACTGGAATTATTTCTATACATGCGGTAATACGTATGACTGAATTGAATATTTACCTAAGTAAATTACAAACCATCGCCTAGCATTGATAATTAAGATTTACCGATTGGGGCCTAAACAAACCTATTTCTTGACACATTAAGAATTGCATAAATTTATCTACGTCCTAACAATGTTTAATTTTCTGTACTGTAGTACCCTTCATCCAAGCAAGTTACATAACATCCTGACCCAGACATTGTGGTTCTTGGAAAAGACGTTGTGATATTGAATGCGTTTGAACGTCATTTTGAAACAAACTTGACAGCCCTTGATCTTTGCAAAAACATGAAGCAGATAAAGTAACTGTTATGGTCTATTGGAAGATCTTAACACATTTGACTCATGTAAACTTGAATGTTGGTCAAAGTTAATTTCAGAAGCCACGTGATAAATCTCAAGAATCAGAGCCTTATGGTTTTGAGAGGTCGTTTGAAATTCTGGACAACTCTTGAACGTATTCACCCCGGAATGTTATATGTAATATATAATGATCCTAATTCGTAATAAGGTTCTTCAGAATAGTGTCGTTGAAAGAAAAAGGTTGACAACGGATGGGCGCCGAAGTATGTCGAGGGTTGTCCAGATCCAGCTCCTGTTCAGCATCCAAATCGAACTAAAATGACCCCTGTAAGTCCTGGTGGTCAGGTGACGCAGTGGATAGCACAATTGCCTTTCACCAGGGCGGCCAGAGTTCGATTCTCCGATCGGATGTGAAAAGTTTATACACTAGATCTGATTGGCGATAATGGGCTTTGTTATACACTCCAGTATCATGGCGCAAATGAAAAGCCACCCAATCTGGATAGAGGCTCAGTTTCGATTCCGAGGTAGAAGATCCTACGAGACCTTGTTTCCATGAGTTGCCAAAGACTTTGCCGAGGGCCAACAGTTGAAAGTATCCTATCAGATATTCCCCAAATTTTTCGACAATGTTTCATTATGAAGTCCATAGCAGCCCCCTGGCATGGCGTAAGAGCACCCACAAGGATGAAAACAAGTATTCTTAAACTGGACCTCATTGGAACCAAAATTAAGTTTTAAAGGTAAGAAGTCGTTATTAGTTACAGCCGACTTTGGAGTACTACAAAGGGCAGTCCTGGACACGTTTCGCTTTTGTTTTTGTTTTTACGTTTATTAACGATTTCTACGGCGTGTGGTCCAGTCACCAAGGAACCTTTAATCTTATAGTGACTGTTGTCTGATCATCAAAAGAGAAGACTCTTTCATGATAGTTAGCCATGTCACAGTTGATTTCATCTAATGCCCAGGCAAAAGGTGACGGAAGAAGAGTCAGTACATGTATATGGTATGGGGTTATGGAAATGCTACCTCCGGGTGTAGACCTTTGGCTCAGAACTTCTACAGACTCGGTAGGGTTTCCATACTCACCAATGGTACGTGCTATTGCTAACTTAAAGAACAGACTTTGTTCTTGTGCATTGACTCTATGCCTTTTTGTATTTTTCACGACATAACTATACAAAACATGCATTGAATTGATATCATAACTAAATGGAACATAATACGTCCACGTTGCCAGTTTTCTTGTCAAAAGCTTGGCATTGTTCCCGAATATGTACAAAATTAAACCGGAACTTCATATTGAAAATATACGTATTTATTTTTTCGTTTAAATGGTATACACACAAGCATAATACAGTCATGATATGTATATTGAATATACCTCTGTATATTATCTAATAGTTGAACAACTTTCTAAAACTGAAATAGAATATGCATGTACACGAAGCGATTTTTACAGTCTGGAATATATTTAAAACGGTGATATCTAAAACCTGTTGGACTGTCGTCTGTTTCCATTATAAAACATTGTACACAACAATACCCGTCCATTATATACGTCGGTCCCTTCTTAGTGTAAATCACCACTTATAGCATCGTTTGTATCGGGGTACGTCTACCACTTAACCTTGCCAGGGATGTATTTCTCCATGAGCGCGCTGTAGTAGGCCTGGAGCTCATCCACATTAGGCGTCACAGCGCTCTTGGTGTAAAGGTCAAACTTGTTGAACTCGTTGATCCAATCCTTCATCTCCTCGTCCTTATTGTTACACAGGTATCCGTAGGCCCCACTAGTGTGCCAGGGGTAGAACGAGTGGTACCGGATCATGTACAGACCCTCTTCCGGTAGCCTGCACGTGTTGAGGTCAGAGGTTAGAACACGGTACAAGTATTCATCATGGCCCCATGACATAAGAACTTTGTCCAACCCACAGTTTTCCTCATACATACCGAGCCTTGTGTTGAATTTTTCATCCTTCATGTCGGGGTTGTCCTTAAAACTCTCGCGTCCGAATACGATTCTGTCGTCAGGGAGACAGCCAACAGGAAAAGTGTCACCCACCGTGGACCATTGTGGCTCCCCCCAGTGAGCCATTACCTTTCCCGCGTCATGAATCAGTCCTACTACGTGGAACCAGTCTTTGTCCGGGTGTTTCCTTCGGATAGCTTCGGCAGTTTGGTAGCCATGTAAGGAATTCGGAATATCAACATCAGGATCACTCTCGTCCAAAAACGCGTCAAGAGAATTCAGTGCTTCCATCATGGTCATTTCGGCGTGATTGAATTTGCAATAATGTTCGATCTTACCACGAACATACTCCACAGTCTGGAAAGTGTGCATACTCTTGTATGTGTCAATCACTCGGGCCGGACACGTGTGGATGTTAAAATCCCGATACGATGCCTTGTCCCTGTATTCCGGCCGATATTCCGAGGGGTCGGTTAAAACAATCCGTTTCTGCTCTGTCGAAGTCATTGTGTCTCCAGTTACAACGTAGCAGTGCCTGCTCCGAATGCAATACAGTTGTGTGAACGAGCCGTGATAGTCGCTTCAATTTTAAATGTCTCCCGTCCCAGATAAACCCAGGGTTGACCTCGGGGCGCTCGACCTCAATGATAAAAATTCATATCCCGCCCTGAATAAAATACAGAACATTTGACATTTCAGCCCTACTACTGTCGCGTATATATAGACTATTCATGATAAACTCCGGTTAGCTTACTGACTAGACTATGTTTGGTTTCATTTCCTATATACAACACGTGGGTGAGCAAATAGCTTTGAATTGTCAAGGTCGGCTAATGTCCTACCGCGTTGTCCGTCCGTCGTCTGCTGTCCGTTGTCCGTCATCTGTCAAAAACTTCCTAAAACCGTTCTTATGCTCAAACTCAGATTCTGTGCTCAAGCCTAATTTCTTTTCTTGTTCCTTTGATCAAATTCTATTTTAAAATGTCGACGATATGGAAGATTTTTGGATATAAAGCCGAATACAGTGTCGAGTATTTTACCATGGTTTGAGCACATAATCATGTTTTTAAAGCATAAGAACAGTTTCATGAATACGGAGTATATGTGGCGTTAATAGGGATAAAAGAAAACTCTTTCAGAAATAGAACTTTTACGAAGCTTAAACAAAACATGTTCGGTGGATTTGTACAGAGTTGATGCTTTTATTTTATGGAGGAAAATTTGATAATTTTAAACACATACTTTATCCACCTCTCGTTCCACTGCTTAACTGTGATGGTCTCCGGTATTAGACAGAACAAGTTGTTTTCTAGAGAGGCTTCATTTGGTGAGCCTTTTTTTTTTTTTTTTACTGCAGTATGAATAGAACAGGTTTTAGGCTTTACCGGGTTCCCATCTCTTAATCAGCCCCGCTACACGCCCCTATAGATTCTAGCGTCATTTCAGTTAGGTATTTTTGTTCCTGTCCTTGAAAACTTCTGTTGATAGAAATGTTGCAACCTTTTATATCTAAAACTACAAGTTAAGCCATGCGATTACAACATACGTAGCGGTCCGGGTAGTTTGAACAGGATACTGCTTGAGAAAATAAGCGACAGCTCATTTTCCATACCCGATGTTTTTAAATCCATTTAACTTGTGTAAGATTTGGGTATTCACGCATGCGACAAATTTTACCCAGATTTCATAGAGTTGATTTCTTACATCCCTGTTCATGCTTAGATATATAAAGTATATACGTTCGGTGTGTTCTCCTTTCTCCCACTTTTTAAAAAAAAACATAGAGGCAGTAATGTTGTGATAGCAGTTATAGTCTGTTTCATATATATTTTACCTGGTTTTTACCTGTGTTCTCCCACATTATCTGTATCATGTATACAGTACTGTCATATACATGTAGCTTTGAGCCATTTTTTTCATATCATATACCATTTTCATCAGCTAGATCGTACAAAACAGTAAGGCCACCATACACAAGGTTTTTTTTATTCATTTTATAGTATATATAAAGATGATAATGCTTTGATAAATTCATTTTTTTTAAATTGAAATTGAAATTGATTTAATTTAGGGTAATCAAATTCATATTGGAGCATTATTTTCAGAGATTTTTTTTTACCAATAAATGCGTCTTCAGTGTAATTATTAACTAGTACTAATTGTAACGGATGGCCGTTACAGAAGTCCCCCAACCCCTGTTGGACTTAGGAACTTTGGCAAAATCAGACAACAGCTAAATTGCGATCAATGAAAGGACTCCGTTTTGTTACCATGGCAACTGAGTTGTTCGAAACTGTTAATATTGTGTTCTGCATCCTTTCAAACCCCTATGTACCAATTCTGGGCAGATTCAGACCACAGCTAAATTTCGACCAATCACAGGCCTCTATTTCATTACCATGGCAACTAAATTTTTCGAAACTGTTACCATTGTGTTTGGCATCCCTCAAAACCCCTATGTACCAATTCCGGGGAGAATCAGACAACATCTATATTTCGACCAATCAGAACCAGTATATGGCAGCCATTTTGTTTAATTATAAAACGGATGTCATAGTTGAGTTCGCGGTACCATCATACACCTACATGCAAAATTTGGAATGCATTGGAAAATATCTATAAAACATGTAAAATAGGATAGGTGGCATAGGCTATCTTTGGCGAACACCTTTAGAAATT
>NW_018405386.1:2323746-2324939 GCF_002113885.1 Mizuhopecten yessoensis | reverse complement strand
AAAACCCCTATGTACCAATTTTGGGCAGAATCAGAAAACAACTAAATTTCGACCAATCAGAGGCCTCCATTTCGGTTACCATGGCAACTGAACTTTTTAAATCTGTTACCATTGTGTTCGGAATCCCTAAAAACCCCTATGTACCAATTTGTGGCAGAATCAGACAACAGCTAAATTTCGACCAGTCAGAGGCCTCCATTTTCGACAAATCAGAGGCTTCCATTTCGTTAACATGACAACTGAGCTGTTCAAAACTATTTCCATTGTTTTCGGCAGCCCTGAAAACCCTTTTGTACCAATTTTCTATGAAATCAGAGCCAAAAACTCCAAAACCGGAAGTAAGGTTCTGGCGGCCATCTTTGACTTCCGGTCGTGATGAAAATAGCCTGTTGCACACCTAGACTCCCTAATGAGTATGTGTGTGAAATTTCATGATGATCCGCTGAATAGTTTCTGAGAAAACCTCTGGACAAGTTCATGGCTGAAGAAGAAGAGGAAGAAGAAAAAGAACACAGAGGAATAAAAACAATAAGTCCCCAAACCATGTTTGGGGGACTTAATAATAAGAAACGGAGTAAAAACAATAAGTCCCCAAAACTTTGTTTTGGGGGACTTAATAACTTAGTATCACTCATTAGAATATTTTCCCCTAAAACATAATCATTAGTTATGTTACTATTTGATAACCCCATATGGCTTGGGTCCACTGATATTTCTAGTTGATAATAATGTTAGTCTGAAGGGCTGTTTCTTCCAATATACACAGTGTATCTGGCGGAAAGTCCAGCAGACCGGACTTCAACAATTCTACGCCAACAACGACGATGTCAGACAACTTGTACGGCGTGCCGATGTACTACCCCTTGTTTCGTTAGACCATGTAGAAGATGTCTGGTTCAATGCGCCGGAGGACATAGACGATGCTGATGTACCACAGGACACCACTCTATTTACAGATTACGTTGTGACACAGTGGATTGACTGAGATCAACAACTCTGGAACCACTTTGAGACCGAGGGACCCAGAACAACCAACCACAAAGAGGGATGGCACAGAAAAACTGAAGAAGAAAGTTGAACACGCCCCCCATCTACAGCATCATCCGCGTCTTCCATGAAATACAAGCCAGCAACGCGATAACGCGCATCCGCATATTTAACAATGTAATACATGATCTCTGTCTTTACTGATT
>NW_018405386.1:2320957-2322853 GCF_002113885.1 Mizuhopecten yessoensis | reverse complement strand
GTGTGTGGGTGTGTGAGGGTGTGTGATTCGTTTGTGAGACACGATGTGTGCGGGTGTGTGCGGGTGTGGGTGTGTGCGGGGGTGTGCGTGTGTGAGGGTGTGTGATTCGTTTGTGAGACTGCGTCTCTGTGTGTGTGTGTGGGGGGGGGGGGGGGGGGGGGGGGGGGGGGGGGGGGGGGGGTGCGTGTGTGCGTGTGTGCGAAGGTATATGTGTGACTGTATGTGTACTTGTTGATACATATCCAATGAATTAACTTACTTACTTTAATTCGATTTCAAATAATAATCGCTTTAGTGAGTTTTTTTTTCTTTCATATTGAATATCGGTATTGAAGGTTAATGGTTTCTCCAATACGTAAATGTATATAAAAGAGAAAATCGTGTGCTAGAGAAACGCTATCGCGGATTATATAGATAAACTTAATTAATTTTATAAAAATTATGAAAACGAGTTTTTTCAACTTTTATTAATCACTCTTGTTGGCCAGGATCGAAACAGATTGTGGATTTTTAAATATGTATAATTTTAAACGTAGTGGCATTTGTTCTGAACGGTACACGTGATTCTCCTCGTGACTCTTATCTGTAGGCTGAGGTCAAACAATCGTATCTTCAGGTAGCTACATATATAGTGTCCAGCTTTCCTAAAACTATCGTTAGAGTCAAAATCAAGGTTGATGTAAGAAACACGTGACTATAAGTAACGTTACAGGGTTACACAAACAGGTACGTGTGTGGTAGTGACACACACAAACAATAGGTATAGAGCTTAATAGTCGCAGGCATCACGACAATCCCCTACCTCGTTCCTGATGAAAAATAAAGAAGATAAAAGCAAAACAACAAACAAGAAGAAATTACCAAAAAAGGGCCCATCAATAGTCCCATCCAATCCCCACCCACCGAAAATAGCCTGACCCTAATAACGAGCCTATTAGGGAATATGCTACAGGATACAGTATACAACATGAGAGTTATCTCCCTTTAGAGCGTTTTTAATTCAGAATTACGTGCTCATTATAAATACGACCATTCTGGAGTACATTTTAAATTTGTCATCAACGAATGGAATACGTCCACGCGTTACTATTTATAGTTACATGTGCTTGAATCGATTGACTATCATGTCCTGACTACGGATCAGTATTGCTGACGTCACGTTGACATGTACGCACACTAAAATATTAGATTAAAAAAAAAAGTCTGTAGTTTACAGCAATTATGAAACAAATTTATCAACTTATAAGTTATATCAATCACTCTTGTTGGCATATATGTTAGCGCGGAGGGTTCTTAATGTGTGAGGAAACCGGAGTAAACCCACGTGGTTGGGTAGGTGACCCAATATACTTTTCACGTCCGATCGGGGAATCGAACCCCGACCACCTTGGTGAAAGAAGATTGCGCTATCTGCAGCGCCAGCAGCTCAACCATAATATATGAATATTATTTTGCCTTATAATTGGTGTCTGATCATTTAAAAGTAGACCTGGTTTTGCCAAATAATCTATAAACACATAATCCCTGAACAATTAACAAAAGGTCGAAACCAATAGTTAATTAATTTCTTCACACATTCGTAGTCTAAAGCAAAAATATTACAGGTCGAAAAAACATTAATGACTGGTAATTACGGTCATACACGGACGGAAATATAGATGAGTCGTTTGTCGTTTTCCTATATGTCATACATCTATCCTCTCCGTGACAAATAGTATTTGAAACATTTAACACTCACAGCATTATTTAGTCTTTGATTTAATTCTACTAAAAAATAGGTTTGTTTTATCAACTGGTCTTCTTATTCGTACAATGGAACCTCGTTGGTCCGGAGATTGACTTCACAAATAACAAGAATCAATCACTCCTCCCCCCCCCCCCCCCCCCCCCCCCCCC
>NW_018405386.1:2270133-2317083 GCF_002113885.1 Mizuhopecten yessoensis | reverse complement strand
TGTAGCACGATCTTCGCCTCCACCTATAGTAATAACTACCAAAGGGGACTGTAGCACGATCTTCGCCTCCACCTATAGTAATAACTACCAAAGGGGACTGTAGCACGATCTTCACTTCCCCTATAGTACTTACTACCAAAGGGGATTGTAGCACGATCTTCGCCTCCACCTATAGTAATAACTACCAAAGGGGACTGTAGCACGATCTTCGCCTCCACCTATAGTACTAACTACCAAAAGGGACTGAAGCACGATCTTCACCTCCCCCTTTAGTGCTAACTATCAAAGGGACTGTAGCACGATCTTCACCTCCCCCTTTAGATTTTACTCCTTTGAAAATGAAGAGCAGACAAGGTCACAATATCACTTTCGTTGGCTCACGCACAGGAAGTCCTCGACCTACATCGGGAAATAAAGCCTAATCTAAGGTCGTTACGTCCTCCAGAAAGTAAATACCTACATATATATGTATCTACTCGACAACCCCAGCAAAACACACATACATGTATATTATGTACTGTAAAACGTTATTCAAACCGAATGCAGAAAAAGAAATCGTCCTCCTATTAGAAAGTAGTACACAGACCGATATGAAAAAAAGTCAATAAAACGTCGGAATAATTCGGACTAGCACATATCTAATCATCATCGGTCCATTATTTTAAAAAGTGCAAGTGCGATTTTCCCCTGGGAACGAGGATGAAATCTAGTATCTGACTAAACTTGACTTCTCATCCCAATATTATTCGAAGTTGCTTTGTTGACTTACGACCGTGGTCTGTATGTGCATTAGTTAAGTACAGCAATGTGTTACTGTAAAAGTAGTTATTTTAGCAGACTCAAATTACCGAATTTAAAAGATAAGCGCTTTTATGAATTGGCATACTCACACTATATATGCCATTGGAAACTATATAAGAAACTCCAATCAGCGCAGTAGTAATTTGATGCAACACTTAAAGTGCAAAATGCGCAAAAATTCGAATACCTCTAAAATATGTACGCTTACAGTATCCAAACATTCTGCAAATGACCAGATTTAATATGGTTTTTCACAGTTTTGAAGAAATCCGAAACGTGACCACCAGTAAGAAAGTTTACGATCTTCTCCCAATAAATTCATATGATATAAAGGAATGATGAATGTATGGAGAAATGAAATATCATGACCAATGTAAACACTGCTTTCAAAGCAATAGTTCAGTATAAATATGGTTAGATTCTGTTAGTTAGATGCTGACACAAATAGAAGACATAAAAAATGACGAGCAAATATTCTTATAGATAAAGTTTATTCAATTAAAACTGAAGTAAAATATTGATTAAAACCGCACATGTAAGACACCTGAGGCACTTGATTTTAAAGCGTTAAATGCAATCTAATGGCACTTTTGATTGATTAGAAACACTTATTCTGTTTTCACACGTTGATGACTTACAAAATATTTAATATCTTTTGATATGTAAGTAGATATATATTGTAAAGATCTGTGAAAGACTACTTTTCCTCAAGAGGAAAGCGTAATATCGTTTCATAGGAGGAGTAACTTCCCTTGCCCTGGATGACAAGTCGGTCGTTGTAAAGGTATGCTGTTGCATATGAATCTACTTCAAGACTTTCAACTGTTCCGGGAAATGTTACGTGCAGTATACCCGAACTGTCCACACTACTTCCGCCCTCGTGATCATGTCCGGCCAAGTAGCAGACAACACATTCGCTGTATTCAGTAACGACATCCATAGCGTCCGGGAAGTTTAATAAAAGATTCATGCTTTCAGCACTGAGTTCAAATATAGGACAGTGGCCTGAAATACAAAATAAACAAATTAAAGATTGGTTTGTTTGCCTTTCCCACCGACAGAATTAGATAAAGGGCTAAACGGCTTTTGTCACTAAAAATTGCCAGTCGTTTCGTCTTCCCAACATCAAGTACTCGTGTACTTTTATAAGCTTTTATTTATATAAACAAATTGAGCCCGGACTACGCTAGCGTTTTTATATTAAAAAGCTTTTTAAAATCTGTGATGCAATTATATATAATTTAAAATGTGTAAATTATGGTTTGTTTAATAAAGGGTATTGTTAAAAGAAGGGTTCCCTTTCTCCCAATACACGTTTCGTTTACGGAAATGCCGAAGGTTCCCGATAGAACCAATGGCTCAGGAGAGTTATGAAGGTATGCACAACGATATTTACATTTTTCCGACATGATTGTAACAGCCAGATTGTTGCAACTTTGAATAATTGATTTTCCCGTTGTTTTCTTACCCATGACAATAACATTCACTCTGTTTGCCGTGGCCTCTCGAAGATGCGCTTTCAGCCAATCCAACTGTGACGCCGATATTGCACCATTAAACTTAAGGAAACGACGGTTTGTTCCCTGAAGTCCGTCTGGATCGTTCAAATTCTTTTTAGGGTTATTTCCCTTAATTATCGCCTCTGCTACTTTATACTCAGGCGAGTCTTCCGGTAGTCCCAACATGCTTATTTCATAACAGTTCAGCACTACAACTTTCAACTTCCGGTGAATGTTGAATGAGAAGTAGGATTTTCCCTTTGGGCATGCGCATTGAGGCATGTTACCACTGAATAAATCGGATTGAATGAGTTCTTCCTGAGAAAAGTTGTACAGCTCATGGTTTCCCCACGTGTGATAAACCGGACCCGGAAACAGTTTAAGTGCCTCAACAACTTTACCTAAGGCACATTTCGAAGCGTTCTCATCTTTGTTGAATCCATCGATGACGTCACCAAGTTGAAAAACACAATCAACCTCCTCCGCTGTCCAGTCTATGACGGCCCTTTTTAACAAGGTCAAGGCCTTGCGATAAAACCGTAAACGTGTCTTCCGGAAGTTGTACCTATCATCTATATCAGCGTACTGTACATCTGCGATTATGCCTATCTTACATACTGCTTCCTTCCCCACGATTAACTCTGTGTTTCCGTTACAATCCATGCTGGTAGTTTTGGAACCTGTAAGTAATATGTCAGTAATATTGGCTATCAAATCTGTTTTCATATATTGATTCTAGCAGCACATGTATCATCATAAACGATATGTTTATGATATTTATATGAATATATGTTTATAAATATGTATATGCTATCACATTTACAGTGATACAATGAATATTGAAATTATAGTGTGCATTAGTATGGAGTTGACCCGTCTTTTCTCGTTCTCATCTGTACTTATCATTATACCTGCTTCTTATTGTGGATAAGCTTTTTATTTTGTTTTATGGTATGGATAACATAAACAAATAAGAAAGGTAAAATTTATATTGATAGTATTTCCTTCATTATTACCCTCCTTCGTGTTTGTCCACGTCAATGTTGTAAAAACAAAAAAAATAAAAAAGGAAAAAAAAACTACGATCAAGTTTAGTTATCAAAACTAGAACCATGTTGCTGAACAAAAATGTTGAAATCTAGAATTAAACATCCAAAATTATCATATATACAACAACAAAAATATTCATAATTCCTCAGATACTTTTCAAAAATAGTATTTAGGAAATTTGTGTTGAGAAGACAGATTAAGTTCATCATAATTTGAACAACCGGATACTTCAACTAAATAAACGTTTCATAATTTGCAACATCACTCCCTCCATTAATTAATTGTGTTTGGACTTGTGCAAGTCTATGCGAATATACTTGTGTATACATGTACACACTGTTAATAGTGTATCTGCCCTATTATATTCGTTATATCTTATGCATAACTGATCATAGAGAATAAAAACATGGTTGGCTCACCATGTATAAAAGTTATGGATTCAACAAAAAATGTAATTAAAACCTAGAGTGAAAGTAGACAATTACAGTTGGCCTATTTACCAAGAACATTTAAAACCACTAGGTCATGCTTACGTGCAGCGTTACCCCTATACCTGTGTCAAGTTGATCTCGTTTGTTTATCTTGCCATTGTTGGCGACCTCTATCTCCTGTTCTGATGGGACGTCTCTGTCTGTCTCTGTCGATACAATTATTAATGTAAGCGACAAGAATCGGTTTATGACTTTTGATGTCGTCGTTTAAAGTCGTTGCAATGCTTGTTAACAACTAAGCTTTCCCTAATGACAGTCACTAATGACTCGGTGTGTGTTAAAACCGATACAGGGAGATAACTCTAATAAAAAATACACACGGAAGCACTTAGTAACCGGATCAGGGTGAGCCATATATATATATATATATACATTGTCCAAGCTACACACACGTGCAGTTATATTGTTCGTAGTGCCACCGGTGTATGTATCATTGACGTAAAAGATACCTAGAATCTGAATAATTAAATAAGTTTATTTAATACAATTGGCTCATACAGCGAGTATGCTGTGCACAAGTCTATTGCATACGTGTGAGAGACTGATAATTAGTACTCGTTCCAGCAACAATCCAGTTTCTAACGTACTTAACACATTACATTTCCGGATCACATTCAACAATGCCTCAATTATATCGCTTAGGGACATTCTGATAACACAGGCTTTTCTTTTTAAAATACACTCAAAAGACTTTTTATTCTCTCCTAATAAATGAAGGGCATGCTTTGGGTTAAATGAGAAAATAAGTTAAAAGGAAAGAGAGAATGCCGCCTCTAGGTACTTTAGAACTCTTTCAGATGTTCACGCATGACCCATTTTTTCGCAAGTGTAGCATGCACAGTAAAAGTTTGAATGATTTTTGGTCCCAAAATAGAAGTAATTTGTATAGACTTCTTATGATTAAGACCAATCTGATTAAAAAAATGTGTTACGTGACTTCGATTGATCACTACGTCCAGGCGTAGTATATACTGGACGTAGTACAAAGTAAACAAAACCATGTAACAGGTGACTTTAATCAGATTGGTTTACGAACAACAAGCAACAGGGCTAGCTTCGACGTACACAAAACATGTGTATATGTGTATAACACTGCATGTGTGTCAGCGTTTCATCACACAATGAAAGCTGAAGTAAGTAGTTATCTTGAATTGTTTAAGAAACCCAGCAGCAAAATAGGCACGTTAGTTATTATGAAAAAAGAATACACTGCACCATTTCTATATCTTTGGGATATTTATATCGCTTGAACGAAAATTGGGATATTTTTATCGCTTGAACGAAAATTGGGATATTTTTGCTACTTGAACGAAAATCAATTAACAAACTAACCACACAGTTTTGTATTTCCCTTTGATTGACTGACAGGAAAGTCAAATCTCGAATCAATGGATAAAAAATGAGTTTATAATCAAGTCAAGTTGAATGCTATCCTCGATACTCCAGGGGTTAGCTCCCTTGCGCTCTCTAGCATGCACATGGCTAGAAAGGACGCGATTCAAATCCTTATTGTTACCAATTCTGAAATGAAAAATTGAGCTTTACAAGTCTCAAAGAAAAATGAGGATTTTCGTTGGCGACATGATGGAGAGGTTGGATGATATAAATTGTGAAAACTCTCTGGCAAGCCACAGGAAAAAGGCGAAATGTCATCTCCGTGTGTAAGCGGGGGCACTGAAGGCATACAGGTAATTTGCAGTATTATTCAATTCGATGTACATTTTAAAACTCGTTATTAACGCTCTACATTGAAACTTTTAAAATCCCTGAAAAGTTACTGTATAAATAAACCATGTGATGATGGTCCCTAGTACCTTGTAGTTTTATTTAGACTTTTGAATAGTAATTTCTATGGAACACAGGGGTTTCCTGCATTAAATTAGATGTCAATATTAATATTTTTATGATTAAAACGTGATGTTATTTTTTGCCAGGCAGAAAGACCATTGAACAGTCTTAAAATGGTACAACATTGTACATGTGATAGAGAAAGAGATGGCAGTACATTAAAGAGGTAACAAATATTTTATTGAAAACAATAGGGATTTGAGCACAACTTCTCACAACAAAATAGATCTTACTCCAATAATACAATATACAATAATTTCATATAACACTTTGATGCAATGTTTAAACATATACTCATTATAATTTTATAATATCAAAAAACAAAAAAACAGCAAAATGCTAAGGAGGAGGGCGGAAAGGGGAATAGGAGGGACCTTGAAATGTTTAGGTTGTAAAGTTGTATGCGATTTTGGGTTTAATCCCTTTTGTTCACTTTATGAACAGCTGTACAGCAAGTAAAATATCGACATTTGTTTGGAACCGAAGATCTGCATCTCACCACAGAATAGTATCGAGACGAATGTATGGCTGATTACCAATGTTCAAAATATTTTGAAATATCTGACTTTTATAGGACTGAACATCACTATACATGTAAAACATTGAGATATATTTGGCAGTTCAGTAAACATGAAACAATGTTACATTTGTAATAAAGTATGGTATACATATATTCCTTTCAAAATTTCATGAGTTAGAAATCGCGCGGCAAAATCCAAAATATCTTAAAAAGTACATTCAAACATACATATTTGACAAGGTTACATTGTTATTTGAAAAATCGAAAAAGGTGGGTCAAACTTGAGCGCTTAGTTCACATTCAACAAAAATGACAAGACTCGGCAAATAGGAGATTTGGCATACAATTCAAAAACAAAACAAGACTAAGTTGGCAAGTTTATGTAGACTTCAAAATATGGTCACACACGTATTAAAATATAGCTCCGTCACAAATAACATTTTGTGAGTGACAGCTGTCACTGTTTTGAATTCGCCGACTGGCCTTCTCGTCGATAGCGCGTCAAACGACTGTGTGCCAGACTATACGATTATGACATAACGTCTAAAACCAAGTAATATTTTCCTATATTTTTTTATACTATATATACAAATGCTTTGCTTGAGTAGTTTGCTATAAATAACAACAGTATTTTTTTTATCACGATAGAAAAATATAAAACTTATGTATTGACCATAAAACCGTATACACTGTACAGTCAAACCTGTTTATGTGACCAACTCCATTAAGGGACCACCTGTGTTTAGAAACAACTTTAAAAGTTCCCCATTGTAATGATTTTATTTTAAAAGAATCTATATTAAGAGACAACCCGTGTTAAGAGAACACCGGACATGTTCCTTGTAGTGATTCAACTATTAAGGAACCTGTATTAAGAGAACACTTGTATTAAACGACAATTTGTTAAACTTCCTAAAGGTGATCTCTTAATACAGGTTTGAAAGTATCTCATTTGTAAAATTTACACTTAATCGGTTGTTCAACATTACTCGGTGTTAGTAAAGTATATTCACAGATCTAGAGCTATACATTGTTTGTAAAGTATATTCACAGATCTAGAGCTATACATTGTTTGTAAAGTATATTCACAGTTCTAGAGCTATACATTGTTGCAAGGAAATTTGAGTTTTGTTTCGTAGGAAGAGTAACTTCCCTTGCCTTGTATGACAAGTCGGTCGTTGTAAAGGTATGCTGTTGCATAGGCGTCCATTTCTTGACTTTCTATTATCCCGGCAAATGTCACGTGCAGTATACCGGAACTGTCAACATGACTTCCGCCCTCGTGATAATGGCCAGCAAAGTAGCAGAGAACGCACGTGTTGTATGTAGATATTGTTGCCATGATTTCTGTGTAGTTCAAACATAGAAACATGCCGTCTGCACTCTGTTCACAGATAGGGACGTGACCTAAAAGGAAAAAAATAATTATCGAGCATTTTTCTGAGACAAGACGATATCCTGAGTTTTAAATTTATTCTCTCTCAATGTTTGATAATATCAAATATTTCATGATGGAATCTGTTAATTAACAATTTATGCCAGGAAGCAATGTTGTCCTTTCTGCGTTTGTCCGTCATGGTGGTTCTATTACCGTAATCAAAACACGTTGTGACTGTAATCAAAATAAGAACAGACCCCGTATGTTGTATTTACAACTACAGGTGCTATGATCAGACGTTGTGGTCGTAATCAAATACAACTAATATTTATTGCTACATTGCTATGATGGCTTATAATGAAACTGTTACAGAATACAGGGTCAGTACACACCTGTGTAAAATCCATGACCAGGGCCTGGGCTGATAAGCCTTGACACGAGTGCAGTTGATTAAGATACAGACCTGTCTCACTCAGATCTTATAACATTCGTAATGTATAATGACTGGACATTGGATCTGTGATCCAAATTGTTACTATCACTGTCAAGCTTACTAATTAAACGTGGCTTTGAATACTAAAATTCTTATACCTACTAAATACTAAGCCTTACCCATTATGATCACGTTTTCTTGTTCTTCAGTAGCTCTTTGTAGGGTTTCCTTCAGCCATTCCAGTTGAGAATCGGACACCAGTCCATTCAATTTGACGAACCGACGTCTTGTTCCATCTAATCCATCTGGGTTGCATAAACTCTTATTTGGATTATGCTTTAGAATAAGTTCGTTGGCTTGTTTGTACTCGGCAGAGTCTTCTGGTAGTCCCAGCATGCTTATTTCATAACAATTCAGCACCACAACTTTCAACTTCCGGTGTAGGTTGAAAGAATAATAGGACTTTCCCTCTGGGCATGCGCACTGAGGCATGCTACCACTGAACAGAACGGATTTCATGAGTTCTTCCTGTGTGAAGTTGCATAATTCGTGGTTACCCCACGTGTGGTAAACCGGACCCGGAAACACGTTTAAAACATCAATAACTGACGACAGCGCACTTTCGGAGGCTTTCTGTGGCTTGTTGAAACCGTCGATAATGTCACCAAGCTGAAGAACACAATCCACACCATCGGCTGTCCAGTTGGTGACCGCACGTTCAAGTAAATCGAGAGATTTCCTGTAATTTCTCAGTCGAGTTTTGTGGAAATTGTACTTCTCCTCCAAATCGCCATACTGGACATCAGCAATGATACCGAATGTACATAAGGGGTCACTAGAGCTACTGGGTGATTTTGGGCAATGCTGTGCCATGCTTCTGGAAAACAATTTTGAAAAGTTATATACAATTAGAAATTATACAAATTCTAAATAAATCATGGTAAGATATTCTAGATATATGCTAATATATATACATTTTACATGTCCATCCCTACAAGTAAATATAACGTTACTTCTCTACAGCTCTTAACTGGCATTGTACTCTATGTATATTGCAGTGGTCAGGTCACCACGCTCTGTTGGTCATAGAAATAACTTTTCTATATTTATCACATTTTCGGAAAACAACCGACATACGATAGACTACATCTCAAAGATAATACCGATGTCGGCAATCCGAAATCAAACACAGACTAAACATGTGTTTGGATAATCTAAATCTTACATGTTTGAGAGGATCCGAGACAGCTATACAGGGTCTTATATGTCTGTAGAGATATGGTCATGTTTACGAGTGTTTATTTATATACCTTATACACCACACAAATTCCACTGCCACGTCACTGAAAATGATTCAACGACAGGTAGATTTCACAATCGTTTGGCAATTGAAGGGAGACAACTCTTATCCGCTAATGGATAAGTGCGTGTTTGAAACCGGATTTTCCCTGTACCATGCCAATTATATCATTACATTGTTCGTGTGTTTTAAAGTCCGCTTCACTGCCCTGTAGTTCGGTTCAAACCACGATATTAACACAGAAAATACTCAAAAGTCTTCATCGTGTTTGGTTTAAGCGGAGACCGGGGTTTGGTCAGGGACTCGAGCTAAAGAATGTTGTCATTTAGAGATAACTTATTGAATAACTCGTCAACATTGTCAGCACTGCTTGCTAACTGGTCATTTTCGGCCTTACCAGTTGAAAATTATTAAACGTTGATTTGGTCCCAAAATTTGAGTGTTTATTGGGACTTATTGACCTATCATACAGTTTTTAGTTATAAATTGTAACAAAGTCAACATGCAGTTTGTCAATGGATTTCATACCCATCATTTCTTATGTTATTTCAATACGTCAAAGATCTTGCAGTGGTAACAAAAAAAACAACACTTCTGGATACATAAATACGTGTATATATTAGACACTTCATATTTTAAACCTCCGGATCAACATACACGTGTTTTCTCTATTAAACCTACACAAGAGTGCTACCATCTGACATTATAAATCACACATATAAACAAGACTCACACGAGACGGCATTTAAATCAACATTAAAACAACTTTATTTTCATTTAACACGAATTTAACAGTACGTATAATTTTCATTGGGTAAAGGATTTCTTACAAAACATTTGAAAGACAACTACATATCACTACCGTTATGACAATGTACAATAATACCTGATGTATATCACATAGCTATACAATACATAGTCTCTTGAGTAAATCTGTTATGTTGGATATGACTTGGGCGTAGATTGATTTATTTGTAATACAAAAAAAAACCCACCCTGGTCTCCTCTACTAAAAATCTATAGAGACCAGAATTTCTTTATATTGCAAATAAGGCGATTCAATCCCCTGTTGATATGTTATATAATAAAATATCTTGGGGTATGTTTACACAACCATCGACGATTATTTCAACCATGCCTACCTCAAATGTTAACCGCATGGAGAAATTTTGATTAAAACATAATAAAACTCCGGTAGTCAGTGAGGAGGGGAGATGTGGGTCTAATTTTTAAAGATAGTAAAATGTTTGAAATAATTTAAAATGTTCACTTACTGCAAAACTAGGACAGATACAAATCTGCTGCCCTACTCCACCCCCTAACGAAGTTTTCAAACTGAAGGAAACAAGTATACATGTATTTTGGTAGGCCTGGAGTTAAATCATATAATCAACTCATTCTTTCTTGGCTATCATAAAAGTCAAATAATGGTTTCTTACCTGATGTATTGCAAATTCAGCCAAACAAAAATATTGTTAGAATTTAAAGGCTGAGGGAGGTTTAAACGTTAAAGACTGAGGGAGGTTCAAACATAGATAAAACATTAAACTTCACAATGTTCAAGACTTAATTACAGCGGTAAAATTAGATAACTACTAATTACACGAAACTGAAAATTTAGGTATATGGTAAGAAACATACACACAAGTAAGTTCATGTCAAGGTAGTGAAACGTTTTATATATTTGGCCTGTGAATTTTAATAAGGAAATTTCTTAATAAGTACAATACATCTCCAGCACACACGCAGGCATACACACATAGGGAGATATTAGCCAGGTGGCGTAGGACTAGTAGTTAGCGCATGTTAAGGCAGTTCCTGCGAATTCCTCAAATTGTATTGACTGTAAAATAAATTGTATCTATGTACTGTAAAGCGCTTTAGAGTGGCTTAGGTTAGCTAGATAGGGCGCTATATCAAATTCTGTATATTATTATAAACACCTAACGTATTACTGTGAGATAGTTTTGCCATATTTCTACAATAAGCCACATGAAAGAACAAATTACAATACTTTGAACTTAAGAAATACTGACACGAATGGGAATGAAATTAATTATTGGAGTGTTCTGAAATGAGATCACGAATAAATAGAAATGCTATAATAAATGTAATACCTGTAAAATAACACTCAACAACCACTCTCATTACAGTTATCATTGACGACACTTACACACTCATACTGAATAATCCATCTAAAAGTCAGTACCAACACCTATACAGATACTTCTAGTTTCAGATGTCTGTGTCAATACAAAGGAACATAGAACATTTTGATTTGTTAAGAACAAATTTGGGTTTAAATACGTAAGCTTTCAAAATAGCTTTGATGTAAATCTGTAAATCAAAAATAACTGTTCTTAAAACAGAATCGGCAATTTAAAATGAAAATCGAATTTTTAAAATTAGTTTTTTTTTTATGATCCTGTAAAATATAAATAACACTGTTGCTCTTTTATTGATGAATATGTAGTTGGTATCATCATAATACATTCCAAACCAGACTACTATACCGTAACATATTCTATGAATTCGAATCACCAATAGGATATCTGAGTTTTGTTTCGAAGGACGGGTAGCTCCCTTTGCCTCGTATTACAAAGCTGTCGTTATAGAGGTAGGCTGTTGCATGAGCTTCCGATTCCAGACTTTCCACGGTTCCCGGAAATGTCGCGTGAAGAATTCCGGAAGTGTCAACACAACTTCCGCCTTCGTGGTCGTGTCCGGCAAGGTAACATATTACACACTCGCTGTGAGTTGACAGTATTTCCTTAACGTCTTTATAGCCGTAACATAAACACACAGTGTCTGCACTCTCCTCGTGTACGGATAAATGACCTATAAAATAAAAATGTGCATGGTTTTAACGTTTTATTGTAATCCGTTTAATACCATTATATTTGTATGAACCATTCATCAATTTCTTGAAATAAATAGCGATAGTTTTTAAATAAAAGTTATACCGCCATTACAATCTTTATTCTTTAGGGCAAATATTTTCCGGATTCAAAGCTCAATTTTCTTCTCTATTTTTACCGACTATTTCTAATGTTTGGGCCATTTTAAACATGCTTTCTTGCTTTTAAAACAGGCATTGTGCCTGTATACATGGACATTTCCGGTACAGATTTGGCTAAATGAAACATGTTACACTGTTTTTGTATCTTTCACCACTGTATACCCAAACGGACTTATCCAGATCAATGTATGGTAGAGTTTACTAAAGTTAAATATGGGTGAAATGGTTAAAATAAATTACCATGAACATGATACTGACTCTCCGACAGCACATATTCAGGACCTATTCAGGACCAAAAGAAATGCTCTTAATATGTTAACTGTCTGATTATGTGAGTCATATACTAAAAAAGCAAAAAATATAACGATTATATAATTTATATCCATACCCATAACGATGACATTTGTTTCGCTTTCTCTGGCCTCTTGTAGGTTCTCTGCCAGCCATTGTAGTTGTGTGTCGGACGGGGTACCGTTGAACTTCACAAACCGTCGTTCTGTTCCTATTAGCCCTTCTGGTGAATTAAGATCGCTGTTCGGATTTCTTTCTCTTAATAATGTTTCTGCTTCTGTGTGCTCTACAGATCCTTCCGGTAGTCCCAGCATGCTTATTTCGTAACAATTCAGAACTAAAACTTTCAACTTCCGGTGTATATCGAATGAGTAATATGATTTTCCCTTTGGGCATACGCAATCAGGTATGTTACCACTGAATAGAACGGATCTAATGAGTTCTTCCTGTGTGAAGTTGTATAGTTCATGGTTTCCCCACGTGTGATAAACCGGACCCGGAACCAGTTTAAGCACTTCAATAACCGTTGCTAGGGCACTGTCAGAGGCATTCTCAGCTTTGTTAAACCCGTCGATGATGTCACCAAGTTGAAGGACACAATCGACCTTTTGCGCTGTCCAGTCTGTGACGGCCCGTTGTAACAAGGTCAAGGCCTTTCGATAAAACCGTAAACGTGTTTTGGAGAAATTGTAGCGATCCTCCAAATCGGCATATTGAACATCAGCGATAATGCCAACTTTGCAAACGGGTGCTTTGTCATTTTGAGGTGTAGAGGCAGGTGAACAGTTTGTTAACATATCCCAGACTGCTTTGCCCTGAAATAAAGAACAGAATTCTTTCAGAAGATCGCAAGACCGAGAACCCCTTTCGCTACAAAACAATGGCAATGATGTACGGACATCAGCAGACTACGTGTAGGTCAATACACTTCCTTTTGTGGGATGTAATGATCAATGTATAATATATATGTTTCTAGTCTCATGCTTCATGACGTTTGTAACGTTTATGTGTATAAAATCCCGTTATAGATTGATAATCCAATTGTCAGCTGTATATACAATAACAATACAATAAATAATAAAGTAGGCTACCTGAGTATGCTTACATGTGTGAGCCAGTGAACACATCAGCAGTACTAGAACTCTGATTAAAGATGCCATAAGATCGGTTAGAATTTGGTTGGGAATTTGTGAGACACTGTGACCTCACCGGTTCGTTGTATTTTTGGACAATTACTGGTACCATGACTGTAATATCATGTAGTTCCCGAATCTTGTAACATTTTGCTTGCTTACAATTTTAAGATCTAGCAACAGTATACTGGTGGGTAGGCATCATATGCTACTGTTGTAGAAATAATAAACTAATATTATTCGTATCGTATTACTAAACTAATATATTATTCGTATAGTTCCATGTGTATATCTTTTGTATTATCTCTAATGTTTGTCAGAGATGTTAAATTTAATAATCTTGATGAATGTCTATGTGTGGTACTGCTACTGCCGTATTTTTACCATCTCAGTGAAATTTAACAAATTATTTCGGTCAAATTTTCACAATTTTCTGACAAGACAAACACCTTCCAAATACTGGTTCCTGTCTCTAGAAAGATCTAGAAAAATCTATCCCAAGTTTCAAACTAGGAGGAGAAAGAGGCTGGTCGAAAAAATAAAGCTTCAAAATTCTTTAAAATAACTTAGGGGCGTGTAGACAGTCTACTTTCAAATTGTCTCGTTCAGTTTTTCTTAGATTTCACACAGAAAATACTTGCATACAGTTGTTTTTGTATCTTCTATTTAGAATCCGCTCATCCGAATCGCTTGACGTTTTTTGACAGCAGAATAAGCGGGCGATATTTGAACATTTATCAGAAATTTCTGACGCGTATGACACGAAGTCTATCAGTGAGGGTTAGACCACAGGAACTTGAATTTCTATCAGAATGGTCTATTTAAGCTCAGCGAACTGATTAAGCCCAATATATACCCCCCTTACTGTAGTATGATTTGCTGTTAAAGTATATAGGGACATTTTGACATGGGACTAACAAAGGTTATTTCTCTTCCCATCATCAGTATCAGTCCCTTGATTCACCGAGACAATTACATTCAATCTCAGCCCGACTTGTACTAGGAGTGAGAAGATATATATATATCTGACCTTTGAAATACCTGTAGCAGACTGTGATATACACATCTTCAAACGTAACTGTAAGCTTATATAACAGGAAGCTAGAAATATTCACTTATCAACAACAAACTCCTTTTATATCAGATTTGAAAAACAGGATGGAATTAACTCACCTGTTTACGTATTTGGTACAACAGTACAACTCAACTCGACATTCAGTACGATGTACGACATACCTGACAAGGAGACTGTGGATTTCCCCGGACGTTACGGTAGAGTTCGGACACACCCTGACGTACACACACAAACAACAGCGGGAGTTCAGATGTGACAGCTGCCCTACACACCCACTTCATTCAAAGTTCACTACCCCAACTCTCAAATCGGAGTTTGTTATGGTTGCTTGCTAAAGGTCGGTAGTGTTCCGGTAAAGGGAGGTAACTCTAACATCTTTATGTGCCCAGTGAGTTTGACAGGCCATTGATGAGTGATAGTCTTGAGTGACATTATTATGCGTCTGCCACTGATTGCTAAAGTTATTCATTTTTTCGAGTCATTATCATATCAGATAATACGATTCCGCTTCAATAAACTCTGTTATAGTTGAGAATTAAGAAGATATATAGATTTATTTAAGCCCTTTATTTTACAACTTATCAGATAATACACATACATACACATTTGTACATTAAAGTCAATCAAAATCAACAACAAACAAGAACTGTTTTGTAAAGAAAATTGTTTAAATACTATAACTTTACCGTGCCTGAACCACAGTGCGCTGTTTATTTGATTGTCTTACCTAACTTACCAAGTATTATTCAGTTCTTTAATTTTCACAATCTTTAGGAGTTCAATGAATGTTTCGATAATATTTTTACAAACATAGTCTCCTCAATCCATCATATTTTTTGAAGAATAAAATATGGTTAGTACACGAGGAAGAGAAGGTTGGGTATGCATATACTATTTCATCAAAATCAAAAACAATTAAAACAAATAAATAAATTTCAGAAATTAAACGTAATGTTCATCTTTGTGGAGGGCGCAGACTACCACACACACAATTTAAAAAAAAAAGTTACCCGTCAAGAAAGTTTGAAACGAATTATGTCAAGCTAATTAGATGTAAATGATATAAAATAATAGTAAAAAAAACCTGCACCATGCACCATTAGAAGTTAAAAACAGAGTTCAACTGATTGGCGCTTCAGATATAATAATTTCAAAAATTCTTCAAAATATTACTAAACGGTATAAAATGGTGAACTTTTATAGAAACCTTGGAAAACCGGCGGTTAGGTTTTTTTCAATTTCGAGGATGTGTTAATGGGTTGGACATACGAAAACAATGAAAGATTGCATTAAATCTGACAGTGCAAGTTAAAAAGCTTTCAATTGGGATTTAAAAAAAATTGTTTTAGAATGCACTTGATTGATAACAAATATGGGTTCATTTTTTTTTCTTTTTTTCTTCATGCTAATATTCTTATAGTAGATTATTTTGTTTCAGGCGTAATGTAAAACTCATTTGCTAATTTTTCAACGATATTTTTCTACTTGTATGTTAGGATTCTAGTTCGGTTATATAGAAGCACTTGACGCGTGTGTCCTTTTCAGTATGGTACAATGTAATATATAAGCCCGCTTACATGGTATGTAAGTCTTCTCGTCCCCTCAAGACATGCAGCTACAGTAGAACCCCGCAAACTCGAACTCGTGGGGTCTAGATCAAAAGTTCGAGGAATACATGGTATTCGACGAATCAGAGGTACGTCCGACATCGCCATTTTTTTTTCTGGAACGACAGACAGTACGAGCACTGTAAATATCACGGATAGTAGATGATAGAAGTGAAAAGGGAGTTTAAAAAAGATGACAACATTACATAAGATATGAAATATCTGAACAATGGAAAAATGTAGACATAGGTATTAAGAAAGGAAATAAAATAAAAAAGCTGCATGTGTAACGTACTTGTCGTTCCGACATAGTCCGCCATACTGTCATTGGATAGGTTAATTTTACAAAATATCAAAACGAGAGGAACTCTTTGATCATTTTCAAATGAAGAAAATCTTGAATCCTTGTATATTAAAACAATCATAAGCACAGTTTTAGGTTGCCCTTTGTATATGGGTCCATGCAAAATAGGTGTGCTAATTCCCAAATTCGAAAACATGATGCATTTTTACTATATTATTTTTAGCATTCATCCTGCATCGATTTTATTGCATTTATTTAAAATGTCTGTTTTAGCTTTACTGTATTAAGAAACGGTGACTTATTATGACAAATATGTTTTACAGTTTTTTTAACTTCTAAAAAGAATAGCATACACGTTATTCAATCATTCGTTCAACCAACCTCGTAGACTGACAAGTTCACCTCAGTTACAATATACAAGACAAGATGACAGAGCATTTAGTATGCATCGTAAATAGAGAATCTAACACCAGTATCCACGTCATATTTAATTTATTAAACGAGTTCAATAGTTTGATATGACACGAACATTTAATGCTAAATTCTATTTATCACATAACATTCATAATTTAAAAACACCCTTCAAACATAATTATGTTTTCTCAGCTGACTCCATATAGTTAAAACCAAAGTACTCAGATCATAATATTGTGGTTCCGCGCAGTGCAAAGTAGTTTCCGATTTTTGAATTAAAATTTTTAAATGCAACAAAAATAATATTAAAAAAATAAACATTTCAAATTCACTTAAAATAACAATAAATGTATCGTGTGGTATAGTAAATAAAAGTAGTACCTTAAGTGGCGTAGGAATATGTTCCCACGGTTTTGACCAATCGCAGCACCTTTAGGTTTTATACCGTACTTACGATATGGCCGTATAACATAGTAAAATGGATCAGCTTGTTGATAAATCATATATATAAACATAATCTATATAGGGTTGTTCCGTCACCACAGGAAGACTTACTAAAAACAATGCGACTGATGAGGATTGAGGTGGTAGAGGCACGGAAAATAACTTTGAAGAGAAAATACACAATGTCTGGCTACAGAATTTTCCATAATCGCCTTCAACACAGATGACTTTTTTTACAAAAATCTATGGTAGGTAACGTGCAGACTGCTATTTCGCTTGGGAACGATTATCGCGATGGCGTTATCCTTTGATCCTAGTGGGATTACCACGCGTGTAGCTGTCTGATGTTTTCAATCGCTAAATGTACCTTTACACGTCAGTATCGACTATATTCATAGAAACAGACAGATCGAAAATAAGACCATTTTGTGAGTGTTGCAGTTGTTTATACTCTTCACATAAAAGTCCCTTTGGTTTCCTTTCATTTGGTTATTGCAGGACGTGCCTCCATGTGTGTCACCATTTAATAAGTGAAACTCAATATATCAACACACAGAGCAACTTCGGCAATTACGGCTCTCCATGAAAGAAATTTATTGACGGAACGAACCAAATCATTTTCGATATTGTTCGCCTTACACAGTTAACGCAGAGCAGATGTCGATTGTAAACATAAACGGCCCCTCCGATGCGATCCTAATCAGATATAGGACGTTTAAGATAAAATAAGTGACAGTGACTTGCCCATCGAGAGCATGCCTTGTTGAAGAATAATAGTTAGTCCGCAGACGTTGTGCAGAGTCTATAATAAAATCGCTCCCGTCGAGCTTGGCTCATCAGAATATTGATTTGTTATCATTTTGAAAGCAATTCGAAGTTTTTGCTTTTTATTGTTGACAGTTCGATAAAATATATGACCGATCTAAGCAAATAACCACGGCTAAGTTACCATATGTAATTCCAATACTTTTATACTGGCTCTAGATTGGGCATTTGGCGAGCAACTGTAAAATTTATGTCCACCATATATAATTGTATTCTAGATATGCCAGAAGGAAAACGTCGGCTAGGTTTTTGATATTGTATGATGCCTTATTATCGTACGATATCATTCCTACAACAGTAAACGAATCCAGGATTGGTTGGTTGGTTGTACTGGGTTATACATCCTATCAATAGCTAAGGTCATTTAAGCACTAGTCCGAATTATTCTGACGTTTTATCGACTTTTTTCATCGGTCTGTCGTCGATTAACGTCAGAACTCCGGCCCTCTATAATATGCGCGAAATATGAGACACGCGCCCGGAGCGCACTTCAAACTGATATTTTAGAAACAAATCGTCACTTTCACACTCATGTCGAACATGGATCGAAAGATCTATTTTTTATGCACGAGGTGGTATCAATAACATGTTACGAAAAGTATTTTCCAACGTTTTCTATACCAACCCATGTTTTTAATGGAAATAAGGCCATGAGCAATGTCACATGACTTGACGAGATCTCGCGTTACCGAAGGTATTTCCCAACGTTATGACGTAGGCCGGCGAGATTTTAGTCACGTGGCATTAGAAGGCGGGGCTATCAAAAAACTAGAGTAAACCAGAGCAAGTTTGAAAAAATATATTTTTAGTGATGGTATTGGTTGTTTGAGGCATGTTATGTATGTTCATCTTGTGCATAAAGAATAGATCTTTCGTTCCATGTGCGACATGTGTGTGAAAGTGACGATTTGTTTCTATATTATAAGTTTGAAGTGCGCTCCGGGCGCGGGTCGCATATTTCCCGCATATTATAGAGGGCCGGAGTTCCGACGTTAATCGACGACAGACCGATATGAAAAAAGTCGATAAAACGTCAGAATAATTCGGACTATTTAAGAACGTGCTTCGATGTGTGTATGTTGGGGTATTTGCCTCCTGGTGATAGCACGGATCTGATGCCGACTTTATAGTGTTACCTCACTGAAACACCATGCCGAAGGCACAGAGGACAGCATACTGCCCGGTGATATTATACTGACAACGGGTGAACCAGTTGTTGACATTATCCTAAATGCTGAACCATCGTTCCTATGAATCATAGTTCTACCGACAGAAAACCGCTTCTGCAACTATAGTTCTACCAACAAGAAAGTTTCATTTGAACCATATATCCACTAACTGACAACACCTCATTGAACGGTAGTTCCACCGAAAAACCCCCACTTACCATGGGAACCATAGTTCCACCTCAAAGAACATTTTTAAAATAATTCTTCCACCGACAGAACATTTTAACCTCATTTAATCAGCAAAGAACTTCTTGTGGAATAATACTTCCACCGACTGACAGCATTTCACGGAACCGCAGTTCAACCCGCAGAAAACGTCTTCATGGAAACTTAGCTTTACCGACAGTTAGCATCTTTTTGTAAAATACTTCGACCGACATAGAACGTTCACGGGAAAATCGCAGAAAATTAAGAGAAATATATGTAGCCGGGTTCCTCTACAGGGCCATTACATAATACTCCAACACCGGCGTTAGAGTTCTCTTATGTTGTTTATCGCTGTTTAACAGCAAAATGCAACTGTCTTGCCAATACTAGCGGGCTCAAGTGGACACGGCATATACGTCCTTCTCCGTCGACGTATTTGGCAAGAGATGCCCAAATACGATACCCGACCCCAACTCTCTGGGACATGAATATAGGACACCACGTGACAAACACGACACGCACGTGAATAGGACATTAACACGGGTAAAACGCATAACT
Organism: Mizuhopecten yessoensis; assembly: GCF_002113885.1. Lineage (NCBI taxonomy): Eukaryota > Metazoa > Mollusca > Bivalvia > Pectinida > Pectinidae > Mizuhopecten > Mizuhopecten yessoensis. The sequence goes on along the minus strand of NW_018405386.1, from coordinate 2,296,717 downwards.
CGCACAAATTGGACACGGACGTATAAAAAGTAAATGAATGGAGTAAATGAAATACAAGATAAAGAATGTAAAAGATATACAGAAGAAGAATGAAAAGGAGAATTTATATACTTAAAGCTTTAATTGACCAAGCACTTAATAGGTGCCTGCCACATATAGATAAAAGAGCTTTTGTTAATTTATACCCAAACTTTCCATGATCTGTGAATTATCACCCTCGAAATTCCAGAGGTTAGGCTCGTTAAGTAAATAAAGAGAATAAGACTGCATGTATCCCGAGAGAGTAAGGATCTTGTGCCTCATCAACGACGCCTGCCATGTCAATCTCAGTCAGATTTAAGTACAATAGTCTCTGTTACATGTAAGGTCTCACTGAACCAGTGTTCTACCGACGGTTAACGCGTCATGGAGCTATAGTTTCACCGACAAAGTCTTATAGAAGCCTAGTTCCATCGACAGACAACACCCTTAGAAAACTGAATTCCGGGAGTTTGAAAATGGCAGGCTTTCATTGACACAACACATTTTCATGTTGGAGATCCATTGGTATATTTGCGGGTAGTATTGGTAACACTAAAGGCTCCCCCCCCCCCCCCCCCCCCCCCCCCAAAAAAACCCAACAAAAAACCATTTAGAATGCATGACGGATATTCAAAAATAACAAAACCGAAGAACTTTGATAAGTGATAAATGAATGTTTTGTTGAGTGGTTATACACCTTTTTAGATAGTATTGACACAGTTGACATTTAATCTATCTTATTTAGGTTACATGTACTTCTATGAAACAGTTTGGTAATTACAACACTTCACGAGAGCAATACTCACACTAAACACCTATTGCTAAACAAGCCTTCTTTAGTGTCTTTGTATTTAACAATTAAAAAAAATGATGCTGAACAACCTATGTACTTGTTTACGTCCACTTATCACCTCAACGCTCGTGACAAACGGCACAGCTATCTTGACTGCCGCCATCTTGTCAACCACCGACTTGATAAAAACATAATAGACTCGAAGTTGGTTTTACCGAGGATTATCAAAGTTCGAGAATGTGCGACTGCAGGATGAGTTGTGTAACAGCTATATTATGTTTTAAGGGTATGTTGTACAACATAACAGACGTTTGTTTCACAAGACGGGGATTGTAACATTATCTCTATAGTTACACAAAACAGATAAAATACTTCTGTACTTTTAGTTATAAAAACACATTAAGTGAACGAGAACTTTTTATACACTGTTAAAGTAGCGCACATTTTAATACCATGTTCCTTGATTTGTTTGACACAGAAGACAGGTGTTACTGGCATGTTTTTTTCCCCCTTCCTGTCGAACCAATCCCATTCGCCCTTGCAGACGCTAGCGTTTTAATGGAGCAAGCTTTAAGTTTAACGCTGAGGAAGTTGTTTACCGATTGTTAATGACTTGTCCGTATGGTCTAGACGAATCCCATGTTCTTAATACTCCACTGCCATCGATTGTTACTATACTTGTCTTAACAAAATTTATGGAAATTCAACTTCCGGTTAATTTTGTTTTATTTACTATACACAGTTACTCTAACAACGACGAAAGTGTTGTTTCGTTGCCATGGATATTTCACCCCAAGGATACATATATATAAACAGCAATACTTAGAATGTAACTGAAATATTATAAACATTATGCGTGTCTTACGTTCACCTTACATATCTCGATCTCGACTTACATGTTGTCAATCTCGCTTCCTGGCACCCCTGCAGGTCAGAAAAAAAGAAAATACTTGCTGATACCAACCGGATGTTGTGAAAGGCAACTTATGTGGGGATACATTGCATAATTGTAGATTTGACTCTGTGCCGTTCCCCTGGGAGACACAAAAGCAACATTTACAAGTCTGCTTCACCCATTGCAACATTTAGGATATTTATATTTCTCCCAAGAAACTTCCCCTTTTGTTTCCATGCACCTTGCTTGACAACACCTCACTTTGGTGTTTGGACAAAATTAAAAGAAGGGACCTTTTTTCATACTTAAAATCGAAAAAATATTGTATTTATTGTCTACAGGACACTCATTTTACTGAAGAGAACCAGAATGTTATCAGAAATGAATGGGGGTTCGACTGTTTTTTTTAATTCATTCAAGTCCAATGCCAGGGGGGTAGCTATTCTTATAAATAATAATTTTGAAATTAAGGTGAAAAGGGAAAGGAAAGAAATGTCAGGATTTTTTTTAGCCCTTGATATTGAATTAGAGGGTTCACATGTTACATTGATCACGCTATATGGCCCAAACACAGACACACCTAATTTTTTTGATATTTTAACTGACACAATTGACGACTTTGGAAATGACAAATTTATTATATGTGGAGATTTCAACTTAGTATTAGATCCTGAGTTAGATTATGACAAAAGCTATAAGAACATTAATAATAAAAAAGCAAGAGAAAAAGTTATTGAAATTATGGAAAACTATTCAATGGTAGACATTTTTAGAGAATTGCATCAAGATAGTAAAAGATATACCTGGAGAAAGAAGAACCCATTAAAACAGTCTCGTTTAGATTTTTTTCTTATTTCAGAAAATTTGTTATCTAGTATTCATAAATCAGCTATTGAGTCAGGTTACAGGTCCGACCACTCATTCCCTATAATTGTTTTAAAATTGAATGAATTCAAGCGGGGAAAGGGATTGTGGAAATTTAATTCATCTCTTTTATATGAGGAAGAATATCATCAAATGGTGAAAAATATTATTTTAGAAACAAAAACTCAGTACTCTTTGCCAGTGTATAATCTGAATGCTATAATGAATATACCAGATACAGAAATAGAATTTGTAATTGATGACCAGCTTTTTCTTGAAACATTATTAATGGAAATCAGAGGTAAAAGTATATCTTATTCATCTTATAGAAAGAAACAGCAAAGTAGGGAGGAAGATGATCTTAAGAGAAAAATACAAACTATTGAAGAGCAGGAACATGTAGACATAGAAGATTTAGAAATTAAGAAAAGGGAATTGGAAAATATTAGGTTGAGGAAGGTAAGAGGTAGTATAATTAGATCTAGGGCAAGATGGCAAGAGGAAGGAGAAAAGCCAACAAATTATTTTTTCAAGTTAGAAAATAGGAATTATACTTCCAAGATTATACCAAAGATACAGAAAGATGATAATGTTATTATTACACAACAGAATGAAATTTTAGAAGAAGTTCGTTTATTTTATGAAAAATTATATGATAATAATACTGATATTGATGATATAGATTTAGCAGATTTTTTGAATACATGTGATGTTAAAATTAGAAAATAACGATTATTTTGGTCTAGAAGGGTTCATTACTTTAGATGAAGCAACAAAAACTTTGAAAAATATGAAAAATAACAAAAGTCCTGGTTCTGATGGGTTTACTGTAGAATTTTTTAAGTGTTTCTGGAAACAGCTAGGGGGGTTCATTGTTAGATCTATAAATTGTGGGTATAGGGAAGGTTTGCTATCAGTAACACAAAGGCAAGGTATTATAACATGTATTCCCAAGGGAGATAAACCTAGGCAGTTCATAAAAAGTTGGCGACCCATACCATTATTGAACATAGTCTATAAAATAGCGTCCGGATCGATAGCATGTAGAATTAGAACAGTTTTAGATAAATTAATTAGTGAAGATCAAACAGGATTTCTTTCAGGCCGATATATAGGGGATAATACTAGATTAGTTTATGACATTATGCAATATGCAGAAGAAAGATATATTCCAGGTATGTTATTAATGGTAGATTTGGAGAAAGCATTCGACTCAGTCTCATGGGAATTTGTTGATAAAGTTTTTAATTATTTTAATTTTGGTTCTGATATTAGATGCTGGGTAAAACTACTACACACCAATGTAAGTTCAACTATAAACCAAGGTGGTAATCTTTCATCATTCCTAAACATAAAAAGAGGCTGTCGCCAAGGTGATCCAATCGCCCCCTACATTTTCATCTTGTGTGTTGAAATACCAGGCATAAGACTTAGAAATAACAATAAGATTAAAAGGGTATAGAAGTAAATAAAAGTCTAATCCTTATTTCTCAATATGCTGATGATACTTCTCTCATTTTAGATGGTTCAGAAAGGTCTTTAAAAGAGTCGATAGCAGAATTGAATACTTTCGCTAAAATATCTGGTTTGAAGTTAAATATAGACAAAACCCAGGTGGTTTGGATAGGGAGCAAAATACATAGTGAAGATACATTTTTACCTGATCTAAAATTGCAGTGGGGTAGGACAAAATTCATGCTTCTGGGAATAGAATTTAGTGTCAATCTTCATGAAATCCCAAAATTAAATTTTGATAAAAAATTAATTAAACTTAAAGCACTTATCATGGCATGGAACAGAAGATCACTTACTCCTATAGGTAGAATCCATCTGATAAAATCTTTAATGATATCACAATTTAACCATTTATTTATTGCATTGCCAAATCCTGATGATCTTTTTTTGAATCAATTAAATAATGTTCTCTTTAACTTTTTATGGAACAGTAAAACTGATAAAATAAGGAGAGATGTGATATTTCAAAATTATTTTGAAGGAGGTCTTAAAATGGTTAATATAAGGTCATTCATTGATTCCTTAAAATTAGGGTGGATACGGAGATTATATCAGAAGTCGGGCAAGTGGCAAGTTATCTTAGAAACACATCTTGACTTACATATGCTATCTCATTGTGGAAGTGATTACATTTCAATATGTCTTAATAAGTGCACAAATTATTTTTGGAAAGATGTCTTTAAAGCATGGAGAAGGTTTAATGAAAAGGAGCGGGTGAAACAAATTAATGAAAGTTGCATCTGGAAAATGCCATTATGGTACAATAGGAATTTTACTATTGGGGGAAAATCAATATTTTTCAAGACATGGTATAATAAAGGAGTGACTATAATTTATGACTTAATAAAAGACATTGAGACTTGCACTTTTTACACATTTCAAGAATTTGCTCAAATTTATCAGGTAAATACAAATTTTCTCCAATATCATGGTGTATTAACTACAATAAGGAAATATTCAGCTAAAATTGATTGTAAAAAGGATGCTATTGTATACCCTATCATACCCTGTAATGTTATTTTTTTCTTAAAAACAGTAAAAGGGATAAAAGATTTTTATAATCTTATGGTAAAAAAAGATAATATTGTTACTGGGAGGAGAAAATGGGAAGAAAAATTAGATTTGAATAATTTTAATTGGAATGATATATATAAGACCCCTTTTAGAATAACAAAAAGTTTAAGACTACAATGGTTTCAGTATAGAATTGTTCATCATATTTTGACAACAAATTCATCCATGTTTAAAGTAGGATTAGTGACAAGTCCACTCTGGACACTTTGTAATTTAGAACAAGAAACAATCATTCATATTTTGTGGGAATGTAGAGAAGTACAGACATTTTTACAAAGTTTTGAAATATTGTTAGATGCATTTTTTATCCCATTTTCATTTAATAAAATCAGTTTTCTTTTTGGACTATTGGTACCAAACGTGAATATGACATATAATAGAATTGACAATGAAATTTTAATTATTATTAAGTTTTATATTTATAAAACAAGATGTCGACATCAAACGTTGAGCCCAAATGCCTTAGTTAACATGATTAAAGAACATTATACTGTTCAAAAATATATTGTAAACAGTCAAGGTGATTCTGCACAGGATAGGTTTGAGAAAGAATGGAGAAAATGGATAAAAATATTAGACTATGCGGAAGTGTAATTTAAATAATACCAAGGTAAAAACAGCTTTTAATATTTTTCATGTTCTCCGTCTCTCCTCGATTCCTTGATAATTCTTCTTAATTAACTTATTTAAATCTTTTTTTATTTTACTGGCCCAGATCTCTCTCTCTGATGATGATGATGATGATGATGATAAGATGATGATGATGATGATGATAAGATGATGATGATGATGATGATGATGATGATGATGATGATGATTATTGTCAATGTGTATGGACAACGATGATGATGATGATAATGATGATGATGATGATGATGATGATGATGATGATGATGATGATGATGATGATGATGATTATTGTCAATGTGTATGGACGATGATGATGATGATGATAATGATGATGATGATGATGATGATGATGATGATGATGATGATGATGATGATGATGATGATGATGATGATGATGATGATGATGGATGATGATGATGATGATGATGATGATGACGACGACAACGATGATGATGATGATGATGATGATGTGTATAAATGACTATGATTGAGAAACGCATGCTTCTGTCTACAAGTGAGAGTTTGTGTGTAATGTCTGTTTGATGTAGATGTAACAAAAAACTTGAAAAAATAAAACAATATAAAAAAAAACAAAAAAAAACTCACTTTGGTTTTATCGTCCTATAAACAGATCTGCGCTTTGCCCTACTTTACTGCTAATGAGCCAACACCATGTTGAATTGCAAATTTACTTTAAGGTTCTTCCGGTTGTAGGTTAAGTGCTGTTCTACTGCCTCCTTTCCAGTTATTCTTCCAATCAAGGCCAGATACAAAATGAAGATAAGGTGACAACATTAAAAAAAATTAAAAGAAACAACAACAATGTATTGGTAATTCCATTGGTTTACTGGGTTTAGCGTCCTATTAACAGCTAAGGTATTTATATGACATAGTAGTACTGTATGAAATGTTCTAAACGTCCTGATTTTCCCATACTTTGTAGTACTAGCTACGAGTCTGGGCTGCTTACTGTTTTTAGTTCCGAATGAAAAATTCACAACAATGATGGATATTGCCAGGAATTAATGGGATATCATCATGAAACAGCTATAGGAAAAAGGGTTAGTACAGCAGTACCTAGAAAGGCCAGGGAAGAGTTGATTCAGCATTCAAGTATCTCGGTTTTGTTTTGGTTTTATTAGGTTTAACGCCCTATTTACCGCTGCTATGGTCAATTAGGGACATGCCTCCATGTGTGTAATGTATGCGTGCATGTGTGTATATGTGCTGCAACCCGGGTATGTTGGTGTATTTTCCTCCTTGCGATAGCGCGGATCTGATGCCGACTTTAGACTGCTATCTGACTGAAAAAAAACATGCTAAAGGCACCAAGCACAATACACCACCGGTTACCTGACAGTTGGTAGCACAGTTTCCATTACTCTGAATGTCGAATGGCTTGGGGAGAGAACCCACTGACTACCCTACTTGGATGAACGTTTAACACTAAGGCCAAAAGTGAGGTATTGCCAAGCAAGGCACTAGAAAATAGAAAGGCTGTTTGATTGAAGAGAGAAAATAGAGATACTAAATGTTTAAATCGGTGATCGATGATCGATGATCGCTTCGCAGAAGTGGCAGAAGACAACCCCGATTCTTCAGGGGACCCCACATAAATCGCCTTCTACGACATGCAAGTGAGATACACCAGGCCTATTTTCCCCGCAAACCTGCGGGGGTATCAAGTCTCGGATATCAAGTCTCGGAGTCGTCAAAGATGGAAGTAAGGAAACCAGTCGGCATTTAAATATGGGGGCACCTCCGATAATACGTTTTAATGGTCAAAATAACTAAAGAGGATAACGCCTCGGAACAATGGCTTCGACTACGCCCGTCACTTACTAAAGGTGACAAAAATGTACAGAAGAAAATGAATCAAATGCAGATATCATAATAATGCAGAGGAAGCGTGGAACGTGTTTCAGATGAAAGGAGGGAATTATCAAGAGAAGCAAGGGGAATGAAATAAGAGAAAAGGAGAGGTCTGAGGGAAAAAGACGAAAAGTGTCAAGAAACTAGGAAAGGCGTTAATAAATAGAGGAATGAAGTAAGCAACAATAGATTAAAGCTATAGTAGAGTGGAACATGTACAGAATATCGCTATAATGTTATCCCTAGTTAACATTAACCACTAGCAGTTAAACATGGAGTGATGGAATCGGACAGGTCTTTTTGTTACGTTTATTTTCCATATTTGTTTCCTAACACAAATTAACAAAATTGACACATTGTACTGATGTGGATGTTTCTTATTTTATTTTTACATAAAATGTTTGACTGTAAATGACTGATCACATGCGTTACAATAACGCGAGTATTCCTTACGTAAAATGTAACCATGTGCGGTGTAGGTATGCTTATGCGGTCTGGTCTACTTGTTGTACATGAACCCACATTTGGTTCCGTTTGTAGTGAATATGGGAAATGACGATGTTTTATATGTTAATGTCTCGGGTATTAAACGATGGATTGTATATTTTTGTGTTTGTATCGAGGTCTGTAGATAATGATTTCACGATTTTGACTCATACTTTGGTGGCTTCACATAAGTTGGTATACATCTGAAGAAATCTGGGTCGATGGAGTTCGTGCTCTGATTGAATCATGGGAATTGACCTTTCCTTGTCCATGTTCTACTAACCTGCTCAAATCCATTTCGACACCTTAAAAGGTTGATGTCTAAGTTGATGATAAAACTTTTCGTTTGGAATCATAAAGCAATCAGCAAACGAAAACACTCACCCACAGCTAACCGTAAAACTCACTGAATCCCTAACAAACGAAGGATATCCAAAAGTAGCGATTTTTCTTAATATTACATCAAGGAGAAAATAACGTGTTTTCTTAGAAATACTAAATCTTCGGTTATTTTCTTCTTTAAAAAATATAAAAATAAGTGTTTATTTTCGACCAACAATAAATCTCCTTATGGCCTTGGACTTTCGACCAGGCGAGTTGATTGACTGTATCCGACAGTATCAGAGTCGGCCGCTTGAAATGTGTCAAGCTGTTCAATCGATTCCGACAATGGCTACAGGCTGCATCCTCTAATGAGACAGTTCTCTTACTAGGTCACGTTAATGCTGATGATTGGGTCATGCTTGGTCCCTCGCGAACAAATAGAGGAATTATCGCATTTACGGGATTGACGCACTAGAACCATTATGAAAGTAATATCATTTACACTATGTAAGGGGAGAGCTAACCGTTACATAAGTCTCAGCATGTTGTTGCGTAAATGATTTCCCCGTCACAGTGTTTTCAACGCATGTACTGCGTTGCACAATATTTCGTTGTGAAATGTTGTCGAAATGTATTATTCTTCATTTTATATAATACGCTATTCGTAAATAATATACTAGGTATGAAATTACAGAAAACGATTATTTTGTTCCATTTCACACCTAACCTATATTGAGTGCAAGTCAGTGATAAAATACGATATTATATTGGCATATACGAAACTGACCATTTTGAGAGATAATCCTGTACGGTTAGTTGACATTCCTGTTGAAAAAACTCTCACATACCTAGTATTTTTAAATGAATGCATGCGTAATTCACATTTTCTTTCCTACTGTATAGTTGTTCTGTTTCGCGGTGTTTTGTTTTGTTTTACTTTAACGGCATTATATCCGCGCTATCACAAGGCGGCAAATACACCAACATACCCTGTCTTTGTCACACACACATACACACACACACACACACACACACACACGCGCACCCAGGCACGCATACACAACACACATGGATGCACATCCTTAAATTACCTAAGCTGTTAAAAGGACGTTATTTAACGGCCGATTAGCAGCTGATGGTGTTGAAGGACTTCCCTGCATGTGTGTAATGCTTCCAAAAATGCAATTATCTAACAGGATATTGGTAAACCACATTTTCATTTCAAATGAGTTTTGATGTAGGTAATGATCCACGACAATTCTAAATCGACCTACTGCTGGAGTCCCTGTCCTAATCACCATGGAGAGCGTGGCTGTGGCAGTTACAACTAAGGAGTTCGATATCCTAGACGGATACGTGGTGTACATCGAAGACAAGATGATGTTAATATACCTACCATTGTATTTATCCTGGCGTTTATTGTCGACGTCCAGCAGAGGCCGGAAATGGTACCGCACTTGTATTGTTCATCTTCGATCGATCCCGGTCGATGTACCGGATGTGGTCGTATACAGCGCCTCCTAGAGATACAGGCATTCACACATAAACAGGATGAGGGCATCATTGCACCAATCCATCACACGTTAGATAAAATCAAAGGGGGGAAGATATATGTGATGGTGTTACGACCTTCCCTGGCCTGTCCCATCATTTGTCTAGACTCAACCCAGAAATCGACGCAAGCATTGAAGGATGTCTGGGTATAAATGGCGGCTTACACCTTATGGCTAGCGCTGTGGGCTTCACTTCATCAACAAACATCGATATGCCCCCTAAAATACCCTCCGGGCAGGGTATCAGTCATTGGAAAGTTTAATCCTTTAGAGGTGGGACCGATTATAACCTTTTGTCTGGACGATGGAATCTTTTTTGTAGGGAATCGGTTCTTCAAATTTACACCCAATATTTGGATGAAGGTTTTGTAAGGTTTGTGTTTACCCTTGCTGCTTAATTTTTTGATCACCTCAGCGTCGAAATTGTTTGTAATTATTGCAACCTTATTCAGTAATCTATATGAACTTTGTGTTCACTGAATAATATAGTCTACCTAAGCAGACGAAACGGAAACGCATACATAACGGCGAGCCGAAGTGGCGGATGATTGATGACCCGACACCAGTAGTGTCACGTGACTATTTGATTGGTATAGTCGTATATAGACACGCCATATAAACTGCTACGGCGTTTCTAATGAGGCAAACAACTATGTGATAGATCATAGTAAAAAAAACCGATGCATCATCAATGTCACAGCTCCCCCTATCAGTGTTCCTTACGACAAAACAATACTGCTAGGCCATATTTATTTTCACAAGACATTTACATGGAGAACGTAATACAATCTTTAAAACTCTTTACAATTCCGAAATATATATTGGTCTCTTGACCCAAAATCATTCGTTGAAATGGCCGTTTCCGGTTCGTGATAACTATTAATATTAATATATTGACGTCAGGGCAAGGTTACTTGCCGGACCGGAAGTACACGACAGCTATAATACCGTCCCATTTGTCAAGGATAAACTGGACCAAAGCACGGTAAACAACGTAGCGTGATAACCATCTAAATAGTAGATAAATTATATTATTAGGTAGCGCAGAATTGATGTTGAAAGATGTAATTAAGAGCACGGCAAATTGGTATGAGCTCCTAATTAGTACACTCAGTATTCATTTTGGACTATATTGTTTGTTTGTTAGGGGTTTAACGTCATCACAATATCTCAGGTCAAATGAAGCCGATCAAAATAGAAAGAAAGTGATAAAACAAAGATATAAATCTCAAGTGTTGCAATTTGGCAGATATCAAATCATTTTTGATTTCGGAAGTGTCTCCTAAGCAGAAAAGCCTTACGAAGAACTCCAGATTCTGCATTCTGTAGAGCCCACATTAGTCGCCTCTCATAGTGTGTAGTGGGACATACGAGGCCTACTTTTTGGTTGAACCTGCATTTGAGCGATCGTTTGAAAATAAGATAAATTGTAGGAAAATTGCATCACTAATTAACAGCATACAGACATATTTTCTGTCATTCATCTTGGTTTGTTATTGGAGTAAATTTGACACTGCCAGGCCCATCACATTATCGCTATTTGTTTGATTTGGCACATTTCATATAAAAAGCACCAAAGAAATGTATTTATTGTCATTTTTTTTATCATTTTGAATGCATATTAATACAATTTTAGTTTAAAGATACGTTAATTTTTGGCCTCCGTCAACATACATAAGACACTACCTGAATGATGTTTACATTTCATTGGAATGGTTACCTACACACATACAATTATTCAGAAGAAAAGAAATATTGAAATTGAGTTTGAATCTTTGAACTTTTGGGGTATTCCAGCAGCGTACAAATAGCCAATCGGCCATATGTTTTTGAATCATATGATCGAATTGATTAATAGAATCTTCCCCTACCTTGAGGGTGTGATAGAGAAATGTCCAACCCGAGGGGTGATGTTTTTGGTTGTCTAACCCGAGGCTCTGCCGAGGATAAGACAACCCAAAAAATCACCCCGAGGGTTGGAGATTTCTCTGTCACACCCTCAAGGTAGGGGGTGATTGTTTTTCTCCCATCCTATTATTTCAGCCACAACTCCACCAACAGTAGTGTAAACAAAAACACATGTGGGGTATCGTCATTCACTTTTGATGACGTCATAATTACCGGTGACGCATTTTAATGACGTCACAATTGAACACGTGCTAATCGGCACGAGGCTATCTCCCCCTAGGGGGTGACAAGCTGATCTTTCCCGGCTTAAACGGGAGACACACCTGCGAAGGTAGGGAAGATGTTTATCGTTGCCAGACAACTTTGTTCATTCACCGTTTAATAGGTCATTGCGATTGAAAAGTGTAACCTTTATGATTATTATGAATTATTTTCAGATATGCTTTAAACATTTTCTTTCATTCATAACGTACGTCCGCTAAAAAATGCCCGTATAAACGAAAACAGAACACTACTTACGTTAATCTCTACCGAGAGTTGTCGTACTTTATACTCAATACATGTTAGTTAGTGTTAGGAACGACAACTCTGGGTAGAGATTGGCTAGATGCAACTTATAAGGCCCCCTGTAGGATCGGGGTTTTTCTTTTATCTTTCGCTTAGGGAAAATTGATGAAACCAGAACTGATCTGATACCCTCTATGTAACATTTTTGTTTTGTTTTTTCTCTTTCTCGTTTTTCTACCCTATCTTTTGGGTGGAGCCAGGGTGAAAGCGCTCATGGAGTCTTAATATCGGAGAAAATCGGAGAACAGTCCACGTTGTCGTACAGGTGACGCCATACATTTTTAACCTTCAGTCGGGAACCTAACCCTCTCAGTGGAAGGCGAGTGCACTAGCCATGTACTGCGCCACTGGAACTTTACATTCTGGTATGTTCTCTTCCGTTATCAGCTTTCAAGCACAACATATAAATGAAAATATCACCATCATCCATTGATAGCGAAATTACATTAATTCGAGACATATTTATAATGCTCCTTACCTAAATGGATTCGCTATCGATCTTCGTACTCCTTAGTAATGTATTTGGGGACTAGACAGACTGGTTTATATTTAGACATAATGATATTATTGCGTAAGTTCTGGACAAGACAACAAACATCCAATGTTAATATATACAAATTGCATAATAGATTTCGAGATCATTGTGCTGAAGAATTATTCAAATGGTAGCAATAACCTGTTACATTTTGTAGATGAATACGGTCTGTGATGTTCAGAAAACTAATCGGTTCTTACCACATGTAGGGGGTACATCAGTGTCTGTCCGTTATTACCACATGTAGGGGATATAACAGTGTCTGTCCGATCTTACCACATGTAGGGGGATACAGCAGTGTCTGTCCGTTCTTACCATATGCAGGGTGATATAAGTGTCTGTCCGTTATTACCACATGTAGGGGGATATAACAGTGTCTCACCGTTCTTACCACATGTAGGGTGATATAAGTGTCTGTCTGTTATAACCATATGTAGGGGGATACAGCAGTGTCTGTCTGTTATTACCACATGTAGGGTGATATAAGTGTCTGTCCGTTATTGACACATGTAGGGGATACAGCAGTGTCTGTCCGTTCTTACCAAATGCATGGGATATAGCAGTGTATGTCCATTATTACCACATGTATGGGGATACAGCAGTGTCTGTCCGTTCTTATCACATGTAGGGGGTACAGCAGTGTCGGTCCGTTGTTACCACATTTATGGGGATACAGCAGTGTCGGTCCGTTCTTATCACATGTAGGGGGTACATCAGTGTCGGTCCGTTGTTACCACATTGATGGGGATACAGCAGTGTCGGTCCGATCTTACCACATGTAGGGGATATAACAGTGTCTGTCCGATCTTACCACATGTAGGGGGAACAGCAGTGTCTGTCCGTTCTTAACACATGTAGGGGGATACAGCAGTGTCGGTCCGTTCTTACCACATTTATGGGGATACAGCAGTGTCTGTCCGATCTTACCACATGTAGGGGGAACAGTAGTGTCTGTCCGTTCTTACCACATGTAGGGGGATACAGCAGAGTCGGTCAGTTCTTACCACATGTAGGGGGATACAGCAGTGTCGGTCCGTTCTTATCACATGTAGGGGGTACAGCAGTGTCGATCCGTCCCTATCACATGTACGGGGTACAGCAGTGTATGTCCGTTCTTACCATATTTAGGGGGTACAGCAGTGTTGGTCTGTTCTGACCACATGTAGGGGGTACAGCAGTGTCGATCCGTCCCTACACATGTACGGGGTACAGCAGTGTATGTCAGTTAATACCACATGTATGGGGATACATCAGTGTCTGTCCGTTTTTACCACATGAAGGGGGATACAGCAGTGTCGGTCTGTTCTGACCACATGTAGGGGATATAGCAGTGTATGTCCGTTATTACCACATGTATGGGGATACATCAGTGTCTGTCTGTTCTAACCACATGAAGGGGGATACAGCAGTGTCTGTCCGTTCTTTTCACATGTAGGGGTACAGCAGTGTCGGTCCGTTCTTAATACATGTAGGGGGTACAGCAGTGTCGGTCTGTTCTTACCACATCTAGGGGGTACAGCAGTGTCTGTCCGTTCTTACCATATGCAGGGGATATAGCAGTGTCGGTCAGTTGTTACCACATTTATGGGGATATATCAGTGTCAGTCCGTTCTTACCACATGAAGGGGGATACAGCAGTGTCTGTCAGTTCTTATCACATGTAGGGGGTACAGCAGTGTCGGTCAGTTGTTACCACATTTATGGGGATACAGCAGTGTCGGTCCGTTCTTATCGCAGGTAGGGGGTACGGCAGTGTCGGTCCGTTCTTATCACATTTATGGGGGACAGCAGTGTCGGTCTGTTCTTACCACATGTAGGGGATATAGCAGTGTCTGTCCGATCTTACCACATGTAGGGGGTACAGCAGTGTCGGTCCGTTCTTATCACATTTATGGGGTACAGCAGTGTCGGTCTGTTCTTACCACATGTAGGGGATATAGCAGTGTCTGTCCGATCTTACCACATGTAGGGGATACAGCAGTGTCGGTCCGATCTTACCACATGTAGGGGTACAGCAGTGTCTGTCCGTTCTTACCACATGTAGGGGGATACAGCAGTGTCGGTCAGTTCTTACCACATGTATGGGGATACAGCAGTGTCGGTCCGTTCTTATCACATGTACGGGGTGCAGCAGTGTATGTCCGTTCTTACCACATGTAGGGGGTACAGCAGTGTCGGTCCGTTCTTATCACATGTAAGGGGATACAGCAGTGTCGGTCCGTTCTTACCACATGTAAGGGGTACAGTAGTGTCGGTCCGTTCTTATCACATGTAAGGGGTACAGCAGTGTCGGTCCGTTCTTACCACATGTAGGGGGTACAGCAGTGTCTGTCCGTTCTTACCACATGTAGTGGGATATAACAGTGTCATTCCGATCTAACCACATGTAGGGGGATATAACAGTGTTTGTCCGATCTTACCACATGTAGGGGGATACAGCAGTGTCTGTCCGTTCTTACCACATGTAGGGGGTACAGCAGTGTCCGTCTGTTCTTACCACATCTAGGGTGATACAGCAGTGTCGGTCCGTTCTTATCACATGTAAAAGAAAGCGAAAGCACTGAAAAGAAAGCGTATTCAAGCAGACTTATTCTTTACCCCAAACCTACAGTGTTTCATTTCTATGGAGTAGTGATGTTGTATACTTTAATATACTGAAGTAAGTTACAGTTAAGTCAGTACAACACGTCAGGTCAGTAGTGTGTCCCACAAACAATGTTACCATGTGCACCAGTGTATTACGTCACATCTTTCTGTGTAGATGAGTATGTTTGTCTGTGACCTGTGGAGATGTACGGCCCGGTACACTTCACAAACGACACTGAATAGATATTCAAATATGGAATTGTTTTCAGTTTGAAATATATTGGCTCTGAAAGATTTATATTGTCGATAGGTCGTACAACATATAAGATATATGAATGACAACTTAACAAAGGCAAATGTTGAAGTTTCCAAACAAAAGTTTTTATTTGTCAAATATTAGTGAAATATCAGCAGCATTAATCTTGAACAATGATTTCACAAGTATAGCCCTTCGGGTTATTATGTATCGCATGGACCTGCTTCTTCACTTATACCGGAAGTTTGTTGACGTCATCTGTTTAACGCTTTCGCTCGCGTCTACAACGAAGACAAGGAACTGAGGAAGAAACACGTCTGCTTTGATAGGGTTTTGTGTTCTATTAACAGCTGAGGCCACAAAGTGTGGAATGTGTGCGTGCATATATTCTTAAGGAGGGCAGGCATGTTGTTATGATTGCCTCCTTGTGATTACCACCATGTCAAGGTATCAGGTCCCTGTGGCCATAAAACCATAAATTAACTGACTAAACGGATAAACACAACAAATTAATTGCAACATTTGTTACACTTATTTGTATAATTTATTGTACTCATTATTCCTGACACTTAAATCACATCATTTGCAATTATTTGCAATGCAATAATCAATGATTCATTCATCTAGATTTCCCGATAAAACTATTTGTATCACGCAACAATAGATGCTTGTCTTTTACATCATTGATATTGACATCTTTTGAATGCGCCGACCTGGTCATGTGTGTTTGGTTACCTCTGCTATTTTTGTTGTTTTGTGTTTATACTGTCAGTCCCCTTGCGTCAGTGTCTCCTTGGTTCCTATTGCCTATTTTGGATTCGAATTTGACTTTCTATTTTGTTATTGTATGTTGGCTTTATGACCATTTAATGCTTTATCTTTGCTCTGTGTTATGTAAGGAGCTTCACTCGTTCGCACAAAGTGATTTGACGAGAAACAAACAATATTTCAATTTGGCCTTGTCTCGATATCGATGGCACCCTTAACCACTGCTTGAAGTATCAAAAAGCACCCCGTGTGTCGTAATGTTAACGCTTTGGGAAGATGCAGACTCTTTGGTATGCTTGTGATCAAAATGTCATATAGAATGATGTGTCTGAAAATAAAAAACGTTATCAGACTATTGGTAAAAGAGAAATCTTAGAAAAAGCATATCCGCTGCAACGAAATGGCAGACCAACATGCAATATATATAACCGAAATATGATTGTTAAGTACATGTTTGAACAGGATCAGACAGAAAGAACATATATTGTGAAGGATTCAGAAAGCTCATGCTAAATCTTCTCAATGATAACATATGTGTATTTACAACTGGAAATATTGAAACCTTTTTGTTTATGAAATGATTGATGGCACATATAACGGTTATGCATGTCTACAGGTATTAAGCTGAAATACCATGCCGAAGGCACCCAGCACAGCATTCCGCCCGATCACATTATACTGACAACGGGTGAACCAGTTGTTGCCATTACCCTAAATGCTCAACGTTAAGCGGGGAATTATTACTTCCATTTCTAAAGACTTTAGTATGTCCCGGCCTAGGGACAGAACCCATTACCTTCCTCACCTTGGCGAACGTTCAACATAAAAGCCAAAAGTGATGGTTGCAGCAGATTTATAAAGGGCACAAAAGCACATCCCCAATTCTGTAGGGTTTCCCACGTTAATCCCCTCTTACGATACATGCAGTGGGTAACAGCAGGTGTATTCTTTTCTCGATCACCGACCTGTAGGGGTGTGTTTGAGGAGTACATATTCAGCAATATACAAATACATGCATAAAGCATGTTTGAAAAGCTCACTTCATTGTAACTTAATAAACACAAAGTAACTCTTTGGAAATCTCTAACCTACTTAATAGTTTACATTGAGAGCGGCAAAGATAAGTGTCGCACTATACAACTACACTATGCAGTTTTATGTAACCGTGACTGCAAATCATTGTGTGTGGTATGCTACAGACCCACAAGTTCTTGTATGCATAACTTCCTAGTTTCAGGAAAAATGTTGACTTTTTTAAAAGCTACACAGTTCGGCCAATCATATCACTTATTTGGCTTCCGACAGTTTGATGTGACAGTTATATTGGAGATAAGGATAATCAGTTTTATATAAATGCCTGTGAAGTTTCATGAAATATATATTCGGTAGTCAAGAATCTGTGGTCCGGACAAGTGATTTGATCATTTACCCCTCATTGCGATTCATGATGTTTTGATAAGTTTTCGGGCAAATCATTGTTTATCTTGGGGAAATAATTAAAACACCTCGGAAATATGTTTTTAATCGTTTCATATAACAGTATGTTTCATATAAACAGACTAAACCAATTAAAAATATATATACACTACATAATGTGATGCGAAAAAACAAAAGTACCTTGATGTCAGGTATCAACGTCATCCAACGATGAATATCATTAACAGTTTGTTGATAGTTTCGCTCGTTTTGTCGATAAAAGCTGGAAAATACCAATACATCTCTACTACATATTCATGTGAAATATTATCGCATATATGTCTGACGCATATTACATGATAATTATTCATTAGAATATTCCTTTAATATGCGACATGTTGTTTGTAGCAGATGTTGGCCTTGTAACTCAAACAACAGCCGGGTACTTGAGTACGCATGCGTATGGTAGAGGAAGTGATTTTGTTCAAGGAAGACATCACAGAAACCTGTTGCAGAATACGTTTCATTTTAAATATATGTCCATATGTAGTTCCTCATACATTTAGCAGTTGGAAATTTCATTTTAAGTTACATATAGTTATGTATATTGATATCAGATTTTATATCTCTGTCTGTTCCCTTAATTATGGTCTGGGATATACAATCTGTACGTAACGTCACACGATGTGTATGGAGTAAAACTGATTCAATCAGTGTATGTATTCAATGTTATGTATATTTGCTTAAAGTTATAGAGTATCTTCATGTTTCCACAAAACGAAAAATGTATATTTGAGAAGTTATACTAACCCTATAGGTTGGGGATTGAGAACAAATATATCCGCTGTTACCCACTGTGATCCCTTTATTTGAAGGGAAGACATAATAAATTAAAAAAAATACGATGAACCAAGCACTAGTAAGTAGCGCTTAAACATAGGCGTTTACCCATATATGATGCAAAGTGAAATTTTGCGTTTTGAATCTTCCGGCTTATGCTACTGGAGGATACATTCTGAGTGCACCAACATTATTCGCGAGTGCATAGTTTTGCACTGTGGTGTTTGTGACCAAAAATGCCTCCTTTCGCGACATTGAGACCATTATCAAGGTAAATGCCTAAAAACTACAGAGGCCATACGTAATACGTTTGATGGAAGTAGAAACATATTTTTCCTTTCTTTGATGACAAGCATACGACTTACATGTGTTCTACAAATTCAATTTGATTCACACAGACAAGCAAATACAATATTAGCGCATTTGATCTGTAGAACGTGTGTTCATACTCATTTAAAGATGTGGGAAATTAATTTGCTATGCCGGTCGCGTGTTGCACATACTTTAGACATTATTACATTTTGAGATGCATGTAGGAATATCATGACACACATCTGAATCTTCCTCTTAACTGTCCATAGTTCGACGTTTCTTGTTTATGATGAGAAAACATAACACCGGTGTCCACCCTGGTTCTAGTATTTCATTTTCGTGATCGATACCTGGATAGAACAAATCAGATCCATTCTCATTTGCTCGAAGAAATTGCTTTAAAATTACGTTCTGGGTCAGCTATTAGTTTGTTTCGAAGCATACTGACCTTCTAAGCACATCTCCATCAACAAAATCAGATCGCATAAATTACAGAAAAGTGTCTTGCCAGAAGGCGATACGTTCGGTCTGGATCCTGCTCAAAACATAATATTTTTCTCGTGTATTACAGAGCTACAACTGTTTAATTTGTATAAGCAGTTTTTTTCTTCTATTTTGGTTTAGTTTTATCGGGTTAAGCGTCTTATAAACAGTTAGGCCTATGAAATGATGTGTCTCCATGTGTGTAATGTATTCGAGTGTGCGGGAGGCGGTATGTTGTTGTTTTGCCTCATTGTAATTGCACAGATCCAATGCTGACTTATATGATAAGCAATTAAAAGTTAGTATTCATTTTATTTTATTTCATATACTTACCTAGCACTTTTTATTATCTCCCATAGCATCATCGTAAGAGGCGACTAAGGTGGGACCATAGCATCCTCGTAAGAGGCTACTAAGGTGGGACCATAACATCATCGTAAGAGGCTACTAAGGTGGGACTATAGAATCATCGTAAGAGGCTACTAAGGTGGGACTATAGAATCATCGTAAGAGGCTACTAAGGTGGGACCATAACATCATCGTAAGAGGCTACTAAGGGGGGACCATAGCATCATCGTAAGAGGCTACTAAGTTAGGACCATAGCATCATCGTAAGAGGCTACTAAGATGGAACCATAGCATCATCCTAAGAGGCCACTAAGGTGGGACCATGCATCATCGTAAGAGGCTCCTAAGGTGGGACCATGCATCATCGTAAGAGGCTACTAAGATGGAACCATAGCATCATCCTAAGAGGCCACTAAGGTGGGACCATGCATCATCGTAAGAGGCTCCTAAGGTGGGACCATGCATCATCGTAAGAGGATACTAAGGTGGGACTATAGCATCATCGTAAGAGGCTACTAAGGAGGGACCATAGCATCATCGTAAGAGGCTACTAAGGTGGGACCATAGCATCACCGTAAGACGCTACTAAGGTGGGACTATAGCATCATCGTAAGAGGCTACTAAGGTGGGACTATAGCATCATCGTAAGAGGCTACTAAGGTAGGACCATAGCATCATCGTAAGAGGCTACTACGGTGGGACCATAGTATCATCGTAAGAGGCTACTAAGGTGGGACCATAGCATTTTACTGCATATCCTCTTATTGACGACACACCAACGATATCAACATTGTTTGGCTGCTCCCATTTTAACACTTCGGGTTGAATATAACCTCATCGCAACAGCAAGGATCATATGATCTTATATGATCATATGACTTACGTCCTTAATTTCGTTTATTGTTAATATGATAGTAAATCCAATAAACTTAACAAAAGTATATATGGTCATGGATGATTTTTCAGTGAAATGATATGACCTCTGACCTTTAAGTGACATGTCTGTATATGCCTTAGCAGTTACAAAGATATCAAGCCCAATCAGCAATAGTCTATAAATCATTCATTTCATCATTTTATCAAAGAACTTCAAACACACGTTTTATCAATAAATGTGATAACTGTTCGTTCTTTCTTTTTCTCGTATACGTTTGGGGGAAAGAAAAGCTTTTTCTCTCATTTCTCATAGAGCTGTCCAGGGTAAGAAACGGGTGTAGGAAATTTCTATCTTACACCCAATTTCACTTGACGTGACGTCACAATGTCACAGCCTCGGGTTTACCAAATTTGAAAACCCCTCGGGTGGAATTTCCCTATCCTAAGCCCCTGGACACGAAAGAGTCTTATAATCCCACTGCATTTGAATCATTAAAGGCGACTGATGTTAAGCCCCAGAATTTTTCGGTGTCTTCTCATTAGAGGTCATAGAAGATACTAAAATTGTTTTGCTGCCCCTATTGCAACACTTCAGATTCATTTTTTCGTTTCCTCCCTTTCCTGTCTACTTTCGCCGACCTCGTATTAGCCTTGCTGTTGCGGGAACATTCGATGAACTTAAGAGCTATGCTAGATGGGTACAAACACACCAGACTGGTCCAGACGAAGAGAAATCCGTCGATCTTATTCTTTAACCATGGACGTTCTTATGTGCCCTTGGCGACAGAAATGAATTTAACGCATCCGACAGCGACAGTTGGAATCTTATCTTTTCCTATCCAATCTCTATTTGTATTTCTTTTCTTGATCTTTATATTCTTAGTAATGCTTATTTCTCTTCATCATAAGCATTTTGAAATGAATTATAAATGTCCTCCCCCCCCCCCCCCCCCCCCCACGAATCATGTATCTTATATTATTCGTATATTATTGTATGTATTGTCAAAAAACAATATTTTATGTATACGTAACTAGAGTAAAACTGTTTAAATAAAAGAACTTCTTGTGTGCATTTTGCATAAACAACAATCCAGCCCTCGCAAATGAATGGTGTTTGAAACTCCAAGGTTTGTGACTACGCAGTGTGTCTGTCAGCTGTCAGTGCAAGTTGGTTAGCCTATACCATTGGTCATTGGCCTTAAGTTTATGACTACATAACGATATGATAATTTCCTCATCATTATCGCATGATACATCCGGTTATGGTCAGACACCAATCTGATGAAAATCATATGTTACATGGCTTCGTTAACTTCGCACTACGCCTGAACATCTGAGTGTGCCGCGGCCAGGGTCAGGTTCAGGTGATCTTTATATTTATAAATACTCATTAAATTTTGATCAATCAGAGACCCTCTTTCAAAAGGGCGCTCGTAGTCATAACAAATATGGCGAACATTGATGAGAATGATGCGAAAGTTCTGAAGTTATTTGAGATTGATCGTCTGAAACCCGACCAGAATTTTCGAAGCGTTAACAGAGAAGAAAGACTGTATGGCGGTGTTGCCTACGCAATTATTACCCAATGGATACGTTTTCCTTGGCGTCGTAGAAACGTCAGTTCTCGCTGCCATATTTGTTTTGGAAAACTAATCTGTTCGATACCCCTCGCTATTTATCTATCAACCATGATATTCCGATTCGCTGGCAAACTTTTGCCAGCGCGCCTCTGATTGGTTCATCTAAAGGTCGCTTGAACGTGACCCTGACCGCGGCACATTCAGATGTTCAGGCGGAGCCATGAAACAGATGATTTTAATCAGATTGGGTTACACACCTGCCAATTTGAGAACATTACGCTCGTAAGTCATTATCACATCATAACTAATAAAGAACCTAAAGCAAATACATTGGAACCGAACCAAACCAAACCGTTAACCATCTTCAACAACTGTAAAATAGATACAAAAGTATTCAAGTTCTAAATTTCTAACCCATGAAGGCATGCTGTATCCCACTGCATGGTTGTAGGGGGCGACTTATGTGTCCCAAGGATACCGGGTGTATCCCACTACATATACATCGTAAGATGCCATTAATATGGGGCCCCTGCAGAAGCGTACTAAACCTACTAAGAAGCGTGGAAAAGATAACATTGGATGTGCTGCCCCATTGTAACACGTGGGATCTTTTTCGTTTCCCACCTTTCTGTCTACTATCTTCCTTTGCTATCTAATTTATTCCGGCGGTATCTCCAAAAGCATCCTCATGTGACCGAGGCTAATCTAACCAAGGACGTTGAACCTAAAACAACTTTATGTCTGGACCCTCATTCATGAAGAACAGCTGGTTTGAGAGGTTGGCCTCTGTCATTATTGACCGAAGAACTGTCTTTACCAGTTTAGGGAAAAGACTATGCTGCTGTATCCGACTGCATTTCCTACAAGGCGACCTTTGGGGGGCACCTGCGAAAGAAAGTTTTCGGTGCCTATATGGGGACATCGAAGAAACCTAAATTGATCTTCTACCCCTACTGCAAATAACGATCTTATATCTTGTCTTTGCTTTTCTAACTTTCCATCACTCTCTTTTCGGTAGCATTTGCCTAGCATCCATCTTCATATTAAGCTGTTCAGGTTAAACCTTAAACAAACTTTTTAACGGTGTCTATCCATTATCTTAGTTCTTGCTATCGCGCAGGGTAAAATAGTCAGCAGATAGTTGATACGTTTAGCATTGAACGAAACTTGGAAGGCAACAACTTTCAACACAACTAAGGAAAAAATATTCTGTGATGTTCTGAATAAGTATGACATGCTGAAAATATTGAATTGAAGTGATATACTGTTTATAACATGTCGTCTGGTGCTCTTCTCATACAAGTTTGGTTTGGTTTAGTGTTGTTTAACGTTCTATCTATCAACAGCTATGGTCATTTAAGGACGGACTCCCATGTGTGCAAGATGCATGCGTGTAGTGTATGCGTGTGTGTTTTGGGAGGCTGCGATATGTTTGTGTTTGTCTCCTTGTGATAGCGCTAATGCCGACTTTATAGTGCTACCTCACTGAAACATACTGCCGTTTCGCAGGCAGCTTGCAACCGACGAACTGGGTACGACTAGTTTTGTCGGCATTAGTATTATTGTAAAACAACATTCAACACTTAATTGCACTAAAGGGGTAATCAGGTGCTCGGACTGGCAAAGTGACACTGATGCCGACATATCGGCGTGTTTCCAGGAGGAGAAGGTCCCGGTCTCTGAGCTTAGACTGATCAATGACAACATAAACAGTACCAACACATTTGTAGTCACATTTTCCATCCCCATACTTCCATCAAATGTAACCATTGATGTCAACGGTAAAACGGTTCCCATCCCTGCAGGTCGGGAATTGAACAATGAATACACCTGCTGTTACCCACTGCATGTATCGGGAATGCCGACTTAAGTGGGAACCCCTGCAGTATTTGGGATTTGCTTCTGTTCCTTCTACTTGGATGCACAAAAGCGACCAAAATCAATCTGCTGCACCCAATGTATTAATTGGGATCTTTAATACAGCTCTACTTCTAATCAACCTTTATTCCCTAATGCCTTGCTTAGCAATACCTCACATTTGACTCTAATGTTGAACGCACGCCCAGGTGTGGAAGGCAATGGGTTCTGTCCCCAAGCCATTCGGGACGTACCAAACTCCATAAAAATGATAGTTTCAGCCCCTGTTTAATGTTGAGGTGGGGAACGGCAACAAATGGTTCCCCCGTTGTCAGTATAATGTGACTGGCAACATGCTGAGTTTGGTGCATATAATGACGGCATCAGATCCGCGTTATCAAAAAGGCGGCAAGTACACCAGCATTCCCTCACTCCTGCACACACCAAAACCAAACCAAACTTAGATGCTCTTAAATGACCATAATTGCCCTGCTACCCCAATTGCAAATGGTTTTTTTTTTTTATTTTTTTTTTTTTTTTTTTTTTTTTTTTTTTNGAATAGACCATATTTGCTCTGCTGCCCCCATTTGAACATTTTGGATCTTATTTTGAATAGACTATACTTGATATTCTGCCCCCATTGCAACACTTTAGATCCTATTTGAAACAGACTATAATTGACCTACTGCCCCCAATGCAACACTTGAAATTTCTCTTTTATATTTTTTCTTACCTGCTGTTTCGTTTCTGAGGTGTTTCGTTGAGCACCCGTCTTCGTGTGCCACCAGCAGTTGTGAGGACGTTAAACACAACAAACAAAACGAGAAGCTCTTTTATCAGTAAAAAAGCTAAAGTAAATCGTCCATACATTAATAACATCTTCAAATCAAGCTAATAGAGATCGCATGTCCCTTAAACAGACGCGATCAATGCAATGTACTACGTAATTTCTATGGGTTTTAATTATCGCCATAACGATCGTTCCGTACTGGGATTATTGGAAATATCATCAGGAAACATGGCTACCCAATCGATGGTAGACGTGTGAAGCAGAATGGATTCCTCACGAGGCTTTTTTTATTCCAACAAATCTTGCCACCTGAATTAGTCGCCTGACTTATACGGTCCATTACAGCTTTGATACAATTCTCAAAAAGACTAGTGAGCTTTACAATGCGATTTTAATATTTCATCCAACAATATATATAATCGTTAACAGTACCTTGTTCAGAATTCAAAATAATAATTCAAAACAAGATACATACCAGATATTGTCAAAATGAAATATCAAAACCAGTAATAAGAATAAAAAACGTAAAGAATTATCATAGAAACAATTGAACAAGCGTCATGACTGTTTTTTTTCTTTAAAGACACGTTTTCCTGAAAATACTGTTAGAGATAAGAGTTTCCCAAGTGAAGGAAAAACAACTTCATTATTACATTAAAGAAAAAGGAAGCCCTGCGAGGAACATGTAGAAAGCCTCTCCAATACCGATATTTCAAACCTTAAAAACAGTAAAATGCAATGCGATTGCATAACATTGAATATTACACAAGGCTTAAGAGTTTCTGAGGCTATATAAAATGGATAGAAGTTTATCGATCGAAAAAAAGGTGTGATGGTATTCGACATAATTTTTAAAGACTGAACAAGAATTGTTTCCATGTTTAATCTTACAAATCGTAATAGGATTTTTCTCCGTGTGTACATTAAAAAAAGGCAAATGCAAAGGGTTATTTTCCGAAGTCCAGTCTGAGAAACATTATTGTCCATCTTGTGGAATATTTCTGAAAATTGACGACACTTTTTTTTTTATCTCTCCTCATTTTGACAAGTCAAAATCTATTGTAACAAGAATGAACTCATTTATTCATTTATATATCTTAACAGACTAATGTACATGTACATGCTGCGTACTCTTCAAAAACCCATCTGATATTCATAAATATTTATTTAACAAATCACATGCTTGTGGTCTTTGTTCCCTGTGCACGTTCAAGAAAAAAATGGGCATGTTTTATCCTGTAGGATGTGGATAACGTGTATCCCCTTGCAGAATCGGGCTTTTTCTTCTCTGACTTCTGTTCAGCTGCTACTAGATACGAGACTGCTCACTTTACTTCTCTGAGTTCTGTTCAGCTGCTACTAGATACGAGACTGCTCACTTTACTTCTCTGAGTTCTGTTCAGCTGCTACTAGATACGAGACTGCTCACTTTACT
>NW_018405386.1:2257767-2269011 GCF_002113885.1 Mizuhopecten yessoensis | reverse complement strand
ACTGCTCACTTTACTACTCTGACTTCTGTTCAGCTGATACTAGATAAGACACTGCTCACTTTACTACTCTTTCTTTACGGTGGTGTATCCTAAGACACCCATTTCGTATGACCTTATCGGTTTCAAGGTTATTAAACCAGAAACAAATCGTAATGGGATTTTCTCCGTGTGTACATTAAAAAAAGGCAATTGCAATGGGTTATTTTCCGAAGTCCAGTCTGAGAAACATTATTGTCCTTCTTGTCGAAAATTTCTGAAAATTGACGACACTTTTTTTTTTATCTCTCCTCATTTTGACAAGTCAAAATCTATTGTAACAAGAATGAACTCATTTATTCATTTATATATCTTAACAGACTAATGTACATGTACATGCTGCGTACTCTTAAAAACCCATCTGATAGTCATAAATATTTATTTAACAAATCACATGCATGCGGTCTTTGTTCCCTGTGCACGTTCAAGAAAAAAATGGGCATGTTTTATCCTGTAGGATGTGGATAACGTGTATCCTCTTGCAGAATCGGGCTTTTTCTTCTCTGACTTCTGTTCAGCTGATACTAGATACGAGACTGCTCACTTTACTTCTCTGACTTCTGTTCAGCTGCTACTAGATACGAGGCTGCTNGATACTAGATAAGACACTGCTCACTTTACTACTCTGACTTCTGTTCAGCTGATACTAGATAAGACACTGCTCACTTTACTACTCTGACTTCTGTTCAGCTGATACTAGATAAGACACTGCTCACTTTACTACTCTGACTTCTGTTCAGCTGATACTAGATAAGACACTGCTCACTTTACTACTCTGACTTCTGTTCAGCTGATACTAGATAAGACACTGCTCACTTTACTACTCTGACTTCTGTTCAGCTGATACTAGATAAGACACTGCTCACTTTACTACTCTGACTTCTGTTCAGCTGATACTAGATAAGACACTGCTCACTTTACTACTCTGACTTCTGTTCAGCTGATACTAGATAAGACACTGCTCACTTTACTACTCTGACTTCTGTTCAGCTGATACTAGATAAGACACTGCTCACTTTACTACTCTGACTTCTGTTCAGCTGATACTAGATAAGACACTGCTCACTTTACTACTCTGACTTCTGTTCAGCTGATACTAGATAAGACACTGCTCACTTTACTACTCTTTCTTTACGGTGGTGTATCCCAAGACACTTATTTCGTATGACCTTATCGGTTTGAAGGTTATTAAACCAGAAACAAACAATCATAGTCTTAGGGATAAAATTTAAAATAGTATCAACATGTTATCTGTGTAACAGGCAGCAAATAGTGACTTATAATACGGCGACATAAAACCGATGTGATGCCCCCCAATAATCTTTCTTGCTATTTCGAACTTTTCCCGCGGTTTTGAAGGTTTTATTATTTACAAAACTATAGTATCTCTGTGCTATAGTTAGATCAACTGAAAGGTTGGTCGTTTTGACCGATGCAGTCAGGATTAGCTACGTTAGGTCAATGATATAACATCAGCGTTTCCATGAAACACAGACCTATGCAGTTTTCATAAGACATTAAAATTGAGCCCTTAAATCATTTAAAAAAAACAAGAGTTTGATTATCAATTCTGATAATCTTTACTTTCATTTTATGAAAATAATACGCAAATGCTTGGAGTTATGAGGTGTTCATAT
The DNA here is from genome assembly GCF_002113885.1 of Mizuhopecten yessoensis. Classification (NCBI taxonomy): domain Eukaryota; kingdom Metazoa; phylum Mollusca; class Bivalvia; order Pectinida; family Pectinidae; genus Mizuhopecten; species Mizuhopecten yessoensis. The sequence continues at coordinate 2,267,338 of NW_018405386.1, read as the reverse complement.
AAATCGTTAAAATATCTGACGAATAATAATATTTTAGTGAAATCAGGTCATCTTATTTAACTATATTGAAACTATTATGAGAAAAATTGAGATCTACAAATAAAATTTCGATTCCCATTCCTTTTCTTATTCCAATATCGGTAAACATTTCAATCTGCCTTCTCTAGGATGCAGACAGCAAAATATAGAAAATTGTTTCTTTTTAATCGTGTTCACGGGTTGGTCTGACAGCTCCTATTAAGATGAAAAGACTGGGTATTAACTCCGAGAAAATGTTCACATGTCTGTACCCTTTGTCCACACCGTAGGATGAATGCAAGCAATTCAGCAATTTCAAAAGTGTAATAAGAACTTTAAACAGGGTTTAATGCGAACTTGTCAGTATTGTTTGAATGCACTCAGTGTTCAAGTCTTGCTTAGAGGGATTATGTTGCAATTATATATTGCACTGTATATGTCTTATATCACAGATGAGTTTGTCCTTACGCGACTGCGCATAGGTCATACCTACATCACACCTAGTTACAAGAGCAAACTTATTGTCATGCATGTGATCAGCACTTTACAGTCAAAAATTGTATGATTGAATGCGCTGATTTCAAATAAAAACGTGATAGATTCTATAATGTATCGTGTATGAAAAGTTTATTTGATACAATTTCTGTTCAATCAATATGTGATTATTTACACTCAGTTGATCTTTAAAATAAGATCTTATATGATTTACGACCAATTCGTTCCCTGTTGGTACATTTTTACACCTTTTAACCCTTTTATTTCTAGTTTGATGTATTCATTTTTGTGATTACCTATTTTAACGTGTTGTTTGGCACTAAATGACTCCCATTGTCGATGGGCCGTGAACCAATACAAAAACTAAACAAAAACAAAACTTCATCACACATTCATGTCTTTTCCGAAGATTGAAAACTCATTAAACTAACAAATAATGCGCGCCTACAATTCAAATAGTCATTATAAGTAAAACACTGCATTTTTTGTACAGCTTGTTTACTTGTCATTCTTATTACCACAGAACACTTGGAGTTATATGATGACGGATGTCATGGGTGATTATAGGGAAACGCGTTAAGTTCTTTGCAGAATTGTCCATTTTATTTATTCGATAAAAAACAGAAAGTAAAATGTAGGAAAAGACAATGAAACTGACTCTACACTTTAATGCCAAACTGTACACACGGCGTCATGACATCATATTCCGCTTCATTACTCTAAGATACTTCTGGTACTCTAACCATAGTTGCCTGGACAAACATCACTGAAATTAATAATTCTATAAATGATAAACGAAAAGAAATAATCCGAAGTGTTTATTTCTGTTTTAATGAGGAGGAGATCCTCATGAAAAAATAGGTACGTGATGACAAGCGCATGTTGCGAGGTGAGTTTTATTGGGTTTAATGTCAACAGCTGAGGTGATTTAAGAACGGGCGTGCCTCCACGTGAGTTGTGTATGCGTTCATAGGTGTATGTGTGCTGAAGACAGGGTATGTTAATGTATTTGCCTCATTGCGATATCTGCGTGGATCTGATGCCGACTTTATAGTGCTACCTCACTGAAAAACAATGCCGAAGGCGCTCCGCACAGTATTCCATCCGGTGTTGTTATACTGATAACGGGTAAACCAAATGTTGCGGTTACCGGCGGTGTCTACCTTGTCCCCCCTTCCTCCCTCCCCNAAAAATATCTCATACCGTGAATCACGTATTAAGAAGGATTTCAGTGTATGAGCGATGAACACAAATTTACAGCCTGCATATTCCCTCGAGAAGCCAGATATCGGGATGGTGTATACTTTACTTTGTAATCCCCGGATCCAGACAAGACGAATCGTGTTTTAATGTCATTATATATGTTCCAGCCGTACCCAAAAGCGTGGACAGAGTCGTTTCCAGCTAGGACTTCACCGGCTGTCCACTGAGTGTCCATCTTCTCAGCAATTTGCCGTGTCATCCGATGAACAATATATAATCGCTATGTTGTAGAAAGTGTGATTCTACAGTCCTGAACCATTTGAACGTGATATCACAGTATACAAATGAAAAAACCGTCTCCATATATCCTTCGGAATTTTGCGTATACTTTCCAATGTACTTTACACGTACCCTTTTATATCACGTATAATATATATACCTCCAGCTGTGATTTACATGTACTTCCTTCAAGTACACATATTTCATACATATTCGTCAAAACTGCACGTATAGTGTAACTAGTAGTACACATACACGTCTCCTAAAACTACGATTTTGTCTCTTCTGACATAAACCCCCCTCGGTTATTCAGAAACATCTACCTTCACACTTAACTTACTTCCTTAAACAATACATTTATGTCTTCCTTAGCACTTAACCTGCCTGGTCCTTACAACTATCCGTATACCCCACCCTAGCTGAACACAATTCCTTCAGTATTACATATGTACCTTCTAAAACATCTATTCCCTCAGCACTACACATAAGTATTCCCTCAACTCCACACTTACTCTCAGTACACCACACATTAACCCTTTTACTCATATACCTCTCTTGGTATAACCAACCCTTAACATGGGGGATTTAAAGAACCCAATGCTTGCTAAGTAAAATCACGGATATCATTTATACATGCGTGTCTGCTATTTCAATTTAGATCAGTCAGAAAACATTGTTGAAATGGTTTTTTTTGTGTTTTTTAGTAAAATCAATTAATCTGCGACACCCTCATTGACAGAATTTGGTATTTGTATTTGTAACCTCTACTTGGGGTTACAAAGCGATCAATTGCAACTTTGGAACCTTATTATTTCCCCTACTGTCTAACTTCCCTGCAGGTCACCGAGACAAACTAAAGTTTTAATTATGGTAGTTGCTGACGTGTGCTTCACGCCTAGCTGTGAGGTGTGTCAGGAGCCAGTGGTTAGTTAGCCCGTTATCAGTATAATGTGCTGGGTGGAGTGGTTAGCCCGTTATCAGAACAATGTGACTGGGTGGAGGGGTTAGCCCGTTTTTAGTATAATGACAGGGTGGAGTGGTTAGCCGGTTATCAGTATAATGTGACTGAGTGGAGAGGTTAGCCCGTTATCAGGATAATGACTGGATGGAGTGGTTAGCCCAGTATAATGTGACTGAGTGGAGTGGTTAGCCCGTTTTCAGTATAATGACCGGGGGGAGTGGTTAGCCCGTTATTAGTAAAATGTGACCGGGTGGAGGGGTTAGCCCGTTATTAGTATAATGTGACCGGGTGGAGTCGTTAGCCCGTTATCAGTGTAATGTGACTGAGTGGAGAGGTTAGCCCGTTATCAGTGTAATGTGACTGAGTGGAGAGGTTAGCCCGTTATCAGGATAATGACTGGATGGAGTGGTTAGCCCGTTATCAGTATAATGTGACTGAGTGGAGTGGTTAGCCCGTTATCAGTATAATGTCACCGGGTGGAGTGGTTAGCCCGTTATTAGTATAATGACTGGGTGGAGTGGTTAGCCCGTTATCAGTATAATGTGACCGGGTGGAGTGGTTAGCCCGTTATCCGTATAATGTGACTGGGTGGAGTGGTTAGCCCATTATAAGTATAATGACCGGATGGAGTGGTTAGCCCGTTATCAGTTATCAGTATAATGACTGGATGGAGTGGTTAGCCCGTTATCAGTTATCAGTATAATGACTGGATGGAGTGGTTAGCCCGTTATCAGTTATCAGTATAATGACTGGATGGAGTGGTTAGCCCGTTATCAGTTATCAGTATAATGACTGGATGGAGTGGTTAGCCCGTTATCAGTATAAGGTGACCGGGTGGAGTGGTTAGCCCGTTATCCGTATAATGTGACTGGGTGGAGTGGTTAGCCCATTATAAGTATAATGACCGGATGGAGTGGTTAGCCCCTTATCAGTACAATGACCGGGTGTAGTGGTTAGCCCATTATCAGTATAATGACCGGATGGAGTGGTTAGCCCATTATCAGTATAATGCTGAGTGGAGTGGTTAGCCCGTTATCAGTATGATGTGACTGGGTGGAGGGGTTAGCCCGTTATCAGTACAATGACCCGGTGTAGTGGTTAGCCCGTTATGAGTATAATGACCGGATGGAGTGGTTAGCCCAGTATAATGTGACTGAGTGGAGTGGTTAGCCCGTTATCAGTATCATGTGACTGGGGGGAGTGGTTAGCCCGTTATCAGTATAAAGTCACCGGGTGGAGTGGTTAGCCCGTTATTAGTATAATGACTGGGTGGAGTGGTTAGCCCGTTATCAGAACAATGTGACTGGGTGGAGTGATTAGCCCGTTATCAGTATAATGTGACTGGGGGGAGGGGTTAGCCCGTTATCAGTATAATGTGACTGAGTGGAGTGGATAGCCCGTTATCAGTATCATGTGACTGGGGGGAGTGGTTAGCCCGTTATCAGTATAAAGTCACCGGGTGGAGTGGTTAGCCCGTTATTAGTATAATGACTGGGTGGAGGGGTTAGCCCGTTATCAGTATAATGACCGGGCGGAGTGGTTATCCCGTTATCAGTATAATGTGACTGGGTGGATTGGTTAGCCCGTTATCAGTATAATGACCGGTTGGAGGGGTTAGCCCGTTATCAGTATAATGTGACCGGGGGGAGTGGTTAGCCCGTTATCAGTATAAGGTGACCGGGTGGAGTGGTTAGCCCGTTATCCGTATAATGTGACTGGGTGGAGTGGTTAGCCCATTATAAGTATAATGACCGGATGGAGTGGTTAGCCCGTTATCAGTTATCAGTATAATGACTGGATGGAGTGGTTAGCCCGTTATCAGTATAATTACCGGGTGGAGTGGTTAGCCCGTTATCAGAACAATGTGACTGGGAGGAGTGGTTAGCCCGTTATCAGTATAATGTCACCGGGCGGAGTGGTTAGCCCGTTATTAGTATAATGACTGGGGGGAGTGGTTAGCCCGTTATCAGTATAATGATCGGGTGGAGTTGTTAGCCCGTTATCAGTATAATGACCGGATGGAGTGGTTAGCCCAGTATAATGTGACTGAGTGGAGTGGTTAGCCCGTTATCAGTATCATGTGACTGGGGGGAGTGGTTAGCCCGTTATCAGTATAAGGTGACCGGGTGGAGTGGTTAGCCCGTTATCAGTACAATGACCGGGTGTAGTGGTTAGCCCGTTATGAGTATAATGACCGGATGGAGTGGTTAGCCCATTATCAGTATAATGACCGGGTGGAATGATATGCTACTATGACCAGGTTATGATGATTTAGCGAGTTGACATTCTAAATTGACCCCAGCGTCCGTGGACACCTTCTTTTTGTATGTCCCTATATAACTACACTCAGTATTACACATGCATCTCCCTCTCAGTGATCCAACATACCATCACACATTCTCCCATGCATGCACACATTACTTACATGCATGCACACATTACTGACATGGAGGCACATCCATAAATGACCTTTGCTAATGATAGGTCGCTAAACTCTATATACCAAGCCAAACCAATCAGTGACACCATATAAATTATATCTAATTTTGCAATTAAGGCTCTTTATAATCATGTACACTTGAATTCAAAAACGCAAACAAATAGACGTGTATACATGTTACAGGGTATTTGTTCTCGCGAAATCATGTAAAATTGAACAAATGCTCTATATATGTAAAAAAACACAATTCTGAATAATTCAGTGTGTGTCCAGTCTATTTTCGAATGCATGAAACGGCGGCGCTGATATCTTCTTGAAGCCCATTTCATAACCTTTCAGCGTGTATGAAAAAGCGACGCTTCTAAACGTTTTTGCTAGCATGCTGCGAATAGATTTTATATATGTAACCTCGTTTCCATTGCTTTTGGGAATGATGTTTTTTGTCACAATCTCAGGATGCTTTATGCCTTTCTATCACAAACGTAGCTTGGGATTTTAAATAACATATACCATGTTAACTCATACTTGCTCTGCTTAATGTTTAGTATTTCTGGTAATCACAACAACTGGTGAACCCGTTGTCAGTGTAATGTTACTGAGTTAAATATTATGCTAGTTGCTTTCGGCATTTTATTTCAGTGCGATAGCAGTAAACAATTGGCATCATATCTGCGTTATTGTGTGTAGTGTATGCGTGATTGCGTGTGTGTATGCAGGAGTATGTTGGTGTGCTTGCCTCTTTGTGATAGCGCGGATCTGATGTAGATTTTATAGTGCTATCTCACTGAAATGCCATGCCGAAGGTACCCAGCACAGCATCCCGCCCGGTCGCATTTTACTGACAACGGGTGAACCAGTTGTTGTCATTACCCTGAATGCTGAATGTTAAGCAAGGATTTTTAAGGACTTTGGTATGTCCCGGCCTGGGGATAGAACTCATTGCCTTACTCACCTTAGCGAACGCTAAACATTCAAGCCGACATTATACAAACTGAGGCACATCCTTAAATGACACTAGCTGTTAAGGACGTTAAACCTTATAAAACTAAACGAAACCAAATCATATTCTCCCATACCAGTTGTCAATAATTGAAGTTCTTGGGACACAACTGATTCAATGGAGTCCAGCGTCATTATTCACCTTTTAGTTATAACATCTGTTTTCCGACAGAAACGACGTTGGATGACCAGTTGATGCTATATTCACTTCAATTTGCTTTATAACCTTTTATGGGAACGGTATCAAAAGCATTTGGAAAATCCATAGAAATACCGTTGATCTAATATATATATGTCGTTTCGTCCATTACCGCCAGTAGCTGGAACGATATTAACCTGGCAGGAAGAAATCCGAATTTACGCGATTATGTTGTAAATATGGACAGCATTTGGGATATCATTGGTCTGCGTGTTACGGCTCGTTTACACCTTTGAGACGTGCTGAATTAAAGTAAACGTGTAGTCGCCTTGTGCGATCGATCATTTGTTTGGAGGAACGGTAGTCTAGTAGTAGGACGCCATATATAAGATCCTCGAATTATTATTAATTAGGGCCCCGTATCGGAGATACGGGTGCCCTATAGTAATCACTCTGTCTGTCTGTCTGTCTTTCTGTCTGTCTGTCCGTCCACAAATTTTGTTCCTGGCTGATAACTTTGGTATTTATTGACCGATGTACATTAAACTTGGTCAAGATGTTTAGTTCACAAAAATACACATTAAGGTAAAAAGTCAAGGTCAAAGGTCAAGGTCATTAGGTTCGAAGGTCAAGGTCAAATTTTACATCTTTTCACTGATGAACATTTTGTTATGACATTATGAAGCAAAGTTGATCAGAATTAAACAAGGAGTCAACTGACCAAAGGTCAAGGTCATCAGGTCAGGGGTCAAGGTCAAATTTTGTAGCTTTTCACTGGTGAACATTTCGCTATGACTTTAGGGAGCAAAGTTGTTCGAAATTAAACAAAGAGTCACACTGAGGTAAAAAGTCGAGGTCAAAGGTCAAGGCCATTAGGTTCAAAGGTCAAGGTCAATTTTTTTACATCTTTTCACTGATGATCATATTGTTATGACATTATGAAGCAAAGTTGATCAGAATTAAACAAGGAGTCAACTGACCAAAGGTCAAGGTCATCGGGTCAGGGGTTAAGGTCAAGTTATGCACCTTTTCACTGATGAACATTTTGCTATGACATGATGAAGCAAATTTGATCAGAATTAAACAAGGGGTCAACTGACCAAAGGTCAAGGTCATTGGGTCAAAGGTCAAGGTTAAACTTGGTATCTTTTCACTGGTGAACATTTCGCTATGACATTATGAAACAATGTAACTCAGATTAAACAAGGAGTCAATTGACCAAAGGTCAAGGTCACTGGGTCAAAGGTGAAGGTTAAATTTTGTATCTTTTCCTTGATGAACATTTTGTTATGACATTATGAAGCAATGTTGTTCAGAACTTAACACAGAGTCAACTGACCTTAGGTCCAGGTTACGGGTTTCAAAGGGTCAAGGTCAAGTTTTGTATTTTCACTGATGAACATTTTGTTATGATATTAAGGAGCAAAGTTGGTCGGAATTAAAGAATAAGTCAACTGACCAAAGATCAGGGTCACTGGGTTAATGGTCAAGGTCATTTGGGTCCAAAGGTCAAAGACAAAGTGGATCTCTGACTTTGACCCTGGCTCTTGATAGAGGAGGTATATAAGGTTAAATAAAACAAATCAAAGCTAACAAATGAGTATTGCACCGGTATTTACATTTCTGTTAGCCCAGCAAATATGGAGGTGGAAGGAAACAAGACTCACATCATAGTTCATGTAAAATGTATATTTTGCTTCCTTGCGATTCTTTTTGAAGTCCACATATCAAACGTCAAGCTCAGCTATATGGGCAGATTGCTTCTTGATGATTATGGGGGATATATTGCAACAAGACGGGGTCCTTACTGACCTGTCAGTGTTCTAGTTATTATTGTTTGTTCGATGTGGAAGACGTCTTCTATCTTCTAGATTTTAAGTATGATAAAATAAAAATATACTTTCTACCAGCTTTTGGTTTCCGATATGATTCGGCTTACATTTCTTTTCAAAATATTTCCTTTTCATTATAGCAGTTTCAATTACAATTTATACAATCTGAATGAAGACACTTCTTATCCTTATTTTAAAGGACTTCATCGTTAGAAAAAGTTAACCCTTCTTCAATGCGCTTGCTTTTTCCTGATAATTACTCTTGCATTTCTGGCTACCAGATATCAATTCATTTTTTTTTTGTGATTTTCGTAAAGAAACATATTTCTTTCTAATTCCGTCATCTTGTCATGAACGCATTTCCAATTATAGTTAATACCATCTTAATGAAAGCACTCATACCCGTTCATATTATCGATTTGTGCATTTATTTCCATAAAATCAGATCGTGTGAAGGTCTTGGGCGAACAAATTCTTTGACTGTAGTTGACGTTTGAAGTTGAATGCAGTACACAATGATCAATATTCCTTTGAGGGCTTTAGCGATCAATATTTTATATCATATCTTCTCCGTTTGTATAGACAAGCTCTAACAGATTGGGTTTATTATTTCCACTCCGGTGGGTTGGTATGCCGACATCTTCGTTACAGTCAAAATGATTTACGACTCTCTAAAAAGATAAATTTGTGCTCTTGATATGTCCCCTTTGCTGTTCTACGTTTCCCACTTCACATTTGAACTATTTCAATTGCCTTTAACCGGAACGTGAGATGATGTTCTGCCTGACATTTCAAACGCTAGTGATGTTATATTTCCCTATTCACTTACAGGTTCCATTTTCCGTTCTGCATTTAAATTATGCCATTTTTTTTTTGTCGCCGATAATATTGATTATCGCAGAATTAATATTGAAATATTGATTCCGGTCTTTTATCGTTTTCTCTTGTTTATAGTTTGCGTCTTCTTAACAGCTAAGATCACTCCATGTCGTTTTAAAGTGTAATCACGCTGAAATGTTATTACCTGGACACGGTAGTATAACACTCCACCGAGTCACAATATACTAACAACGGTCTAATAAGTCCCTACCGGCACCAAATGTAAGGTTGAACGAACGCGTTTTAGGACTAAGTGTATCACAGTGAGGGTGCAGAACAAACAACCTTCCCTGTTTTGGCGAATGGAGGGGGGTGGGGGTGGTGGT
>NW_018405386.1:2225186-2257635 GCF_002113885.1 Mizuhopecten yessoensis | reverse complement strand
GGGATGGGGGGTGGTGGTGTTCTACCCTCAATGCTTCACTATCTAAACACTGTATTTTTTTTATAGCATTTGGTCACAACTTCATTATTTTCGGATTAATTTCAATACATACAAAAAAACTTTTTACTAAATTTCAATCAAATTGCGTTATAGTAAATTACCCTCGTTTTACCATAATTGACAGTTTTATATAATATATGCCTTTCTAGCTGTATGTATCTGCAGAATCGGGGGGTTTCTTCTGTGTCTTCTACTAAGGGGGACATTGAGGGGCTAACTTATCTGCTGCGCCCCCCACCTTTACAGCAATTGATTTTTTTTCGTTTTCCATCATTTCTGTCTTCTTTCTTTTCCCTCATTTTATCATTTTCTATCTACTTTCTGTTTTAGGCGGTGTCGTCCTAGGCGCTCGTCCTCGTATGACCATGGCTGTTGCGAGGACGTTAAAGGACTCACACAACTAAATCAACCAATCAGCAAGTATTTCATACGTTTGTAGTTCCTATTTGAAATAAGTTCCGGCTAATTACTGGGCCACTGAAGGAGTTTAACAAGGAACTGATGACAGATTTTTGGATAAATGAAATGTTCAGGTATTTAACCTTTGAAAAATATATACTTTTGATATAGTTCCATGTCTGTGTGCGGATTTACACAGGGGCAACATATCATCTGGGGGCGTTTCTGTTTTGTGTCACCGGTTTTGCTTGTAAACTTCCGGTTGTCAACTTCTTGGCGCTGTGACACTCCAATATGTCACTAAACCTACCAAAAAAGTCATTTTGTAGCCTTTGCAAGGTTTGTATTTATGAATCTAGACAGTTGTCACTAGTTTTGAACTTCAAATATTAAAGTTATTAGCTAAAATGTTTGGTAATAACATATAGTAAATGATTTAGTTGTGTGAGTCCTAAACCACAAACAGAAAATTCGGAAATTTGATCAATTTATAAAAGAAATGGGACTAATATAGAGATAGATTATGTCTGACACTCGAAGTCAAATCAAAATTACTGAAGATTGAAACAAAATTGTATTATAATGTGAACACTGATTTTAATGTGTTTTTGGTGTTTCCATAAACATACAAATAAAAATGTCCATTTTCTTGTAATTACTTCACCTTCACAATGGAGCTAAAAGTCAAAGACGAGACGGGATATGTATCTTTCCCAAAATCAATCTCTTTTGACATTTCAGACGTCCGATAAAACTCGTATTTCAAACCTGGAAAGGTCTGGTGGGTTGTTATTCATAGAAAACAACAGACGAAGCCATCAATAAATCATGACTAACTCGGCAGCAATGGGCGATCTCAAACGCTCTTTCCCGGTTCAGATGAAACTTCATCCCAGCCAGCGTTTATGTAAAATATTTCTTCTACATAATATTGTTTAGTCCCCGCCTGCATATTTTTTCCTTAAAACCTGCGAGAACAATAAATCTAAATGTGAATGCTCTTTTGTTTTGTTGTATGACACATCAACAGCTTGACTCATTGAGAAACACTTTGAAAAATGCATTGAGTTAACTGAAAGGTCTCAATGTCTTTCAGAGGAGAAAACTTTCAATAGCAAACGAACGGCTTGTCGAATTTATCATAATGTTTTAAACTGTACCATATGTAACCACAGCAATACTTCATTATTTAGCAAAGGCTTTGTTGTTTAGGTTTTCCAATGGAGTTACTTAAGGACCAGAATGAAGTGCTATCCCACTGAAATGTAATAACCTTTAAATGGAAGTATGCCACTCCATTCGGTCAGATTACACAGGACAACAGACAGTTCTGTATTTACCCCTTCTATTTGAAGCTGAACGCCAAACAACGACCAGAAAGCACCGATTTTAAAGACTTTCTGCCAGAGGTACGGGACTCTGACCTTCCTTGGTATGTAGAACCCTCGACACCAAGGCAAAAACAAATATTGACAATTAAGGCCTTAGAAACAACAAACAAGTTAAAAGGGAAAGAAAGTAAGATGTAAAATATTGCAATGCAATAGGTGAAGCAGATATATTTAGGTGGTTTTCTTGTTCACAGTAGAGAGTGCTAAAGAAAACCCCCGATTCTGCAGGGGTTCCATCATCAGTCGCCCCGCCCTATCACACTGGCAGTGTGTAACAGTATGATGCTTCATGTCTTAAATTTTGGTTTTCAAAATAATGTGTGTCTACAAAATTAAGCTCTCTCTGAAACTGTGGGTCAATTTCAGTCAATAAAGTAAGATAAATTTGTTTTGTTTTGTCTGCCTTCAATTTTTAATACCTGTATGGCGTTTTTGGAAATAGAACTTGCATAATCAAAATCTTTTTTGCCAAAAATACTGAGGCAAACTCTTGAAATGGAGAACCCTTTCAAATTACATCCATATATGTCGAAGGAAGCAAACGCTTTCTCATAAATCCAATCATACGAATAAACCTGGGGTACAGTTTTCAAATCCTCCAGAAGTTGTCGTTTTTCAAGGACAAAACACCTTCAATACATTTGTATATGAAATAAAATGATCGATTAAGCATCCGACTTATTATCTGTTTTATTTCAGTCTCATTAAACTACAGGCTGGCTGGAAGTTGTGCAAAGTTAATTTAATATGGAAATGCCAAAGTTGAAATATCCGAAGGCCAGCCTCAATACGTAGTATGTCACGAACCATTTATAGTAAAACGCCTTTTTATAGATGGTATAGACCTTCAGCCTACAAGAAATCAAATGTCTTTTCGAAACAGTCAATATCTCTTCAATTCTAAGCTACCTGAAAACTGTTGGTCTGTTCAAAAAGCTATAACTTACCAAAGCCACTTTCATTTTTCAAGTTGACAGTTGTCTTTTACATTTTCGTTCGATTTCATGTCATTTTCTATAACATTTTTATCTATTATATATTGACCCTAATGACCTTTTTTGTTGATGGGCAGTTAAGAATCCAGTAATAATAATAGTAATTTTCCATCTAACTCAATGATAAATGACCCTGAACACAGTTAATGGAACTACCCGTTAGAAGTTTTAAAGTTCTGTCTTACTGAAATGTCATAACTGTCAATTATGGTAAAACAAGGGTAATTTACTTTAACGCAATTTGATTGAAATTTAGTAAAAAGTTGTTTGTAATGTATTGAAATAAATCCGAAAATAATGAAGTAGTGACATCAAACCCTAATGACTTATTCTGAAACAGGTAAACCACAGGTACCTGGGGATATATCGCCGAAGAGAAAGCGTACATAAGAGCGTATGGAAAATCCGATTTTTTTATGAAGAATATCATCCCTGAAGGTCAGGGAATGGGAAAGAATAAACCAGCTGTTTCCCATTTCTTGACTAGAAGAATCCATGCTTCTTACGCAAAGTGATAAAACAGGTAAATTAATTCCTAAACTGTGCAGGAAATGGCCTCATAAACAACGATTGTTTGCGGGATCTGCCACTGAACAAGCATCATCGACCGTATTTGCTACATCATGTTGAAAGTTTAAAAATGAGAGACAAAAAATGACTCGTTTAATGTTATCTACTTTTATCGCAAAATAATTTCTACAATGTGCATCAACGGCAATAATCGTTGATATATTTCTTTTTTTTGTAAATGTAACTCATTTCTATGACACATAACTGTAGGTCCTAGTTATCAAAATACACAACACCAAATCGATAATCTTGACTGATGATCAAATAACCTAAAAGCAACCCAAACCGTTTGTTTGGGGCCATCCGCTATCTCTAAGTGAGCAATGCCAAGCAAATCATATTTAAGTAAATTCGGTGGAAGATTTGCTAACAGTGTGTGTGTATTAACTGTATACCAGTGGAGGATTTGTTATCGATCGGTATTTCCTACACATGATCAGTGGTTTCATCCGTCATACTACCGGACGAAACCAAGTCAAACGAAAGGTAAAGTCCCACTGTGATTGACAACACTGACCTCTGCAAGACGTCTGCCTGACAAGAAATTACATTTGATTCTCTCAGAGAATTAGGAAGAAAATACGCTTTAGGATTAGCTCCAGACTACGGCCATGACCGTCGACAGAGTAACCGAAGGTCACGTGGTATCATGTGATTGGTAACGGGAGATCTGATATAGGACAAGATTATATTTGAAAGTCACGTTATCAAATTCAATTGAAGAATGCTAAATCTAAATGACAAAATATGGGATGGAGATTAAATTACGGTTTCTTACTGCCAGTTTAAAGCTGTATAACCTGGCCTGTCATTGCAAAAGGCGATTAAGATAGAGCCCCTACAGAATCGGAGGGTTTTCTCAATGTCTTTTATTTTTTTCACATCTATATTCTATTTTTGGCGACATCTCTCAAGGCACCAGTTGTCACATAACCTTGGCTGTTGGAAGGTTTGGTTTGGTTTTATATTGTTTAACATCTATTAACATTTAAGGTAATTTAAGGAAGAGCCTGAATGTGTAATGTGTAAGCCTGCTTGTGTGCATGTGTGCCGGAGACAGGGTATGCTGGTGTACTTGCCTCCTTGTTGTAGCGCGGATATGATGCCGACTTTATAGTGCTTTCTCACTTAAAAAAACCCGTGCTGAAGGAACCCAGCACAGCATTCCGCCCCGTCACAGTATACAGACAACGGGTGAACCAGTTGTTGTCGTTCCCCTAATGCTGAATGTTAAGCAGGGAATAAGAACTACTATTTTTAATGACTTTGGTATGTCCCGGCCTGGGGACAGAACCAATTACCTTCTTCACCTGGGCGAACGTTCAACATTCAAGCCAAAAGTGAAATGTTGCCAAGCAAGACGCTAGGAAACAATTTCCTTGATTTTACTCTAAATGTTTAACGCTAAACAGGGAATAACAACTACCTTTTTTAAGGACTTTGGTATGTCCCAGCCTGGGGGCAGAACCCATTGCCTTCCTAATCTGGGCGAACGTCCAATATAAAAAGCCGAAAAGTGACATATTGCAAAGCGAGGCATTAGGAAACGATAGGTAATTAGAAGTTGAGAGAAATAAAAAGATTCCAAATATTTGAACCGGTGCAGCAGATTCATTTTGGTCGCTTTTGTGTCCCGAAATAGAGGACACAAAAGCAAATCCCCAATTCTAAAGAAGATGAACGAAACGTACACACAGGTGATTGCACCTTTAACATTTAAAAATAGATACAGTATGCCAAAATGGAAAATGTATACTACAATCTAGGTCTTATCGGCGAACAGTGATACTTTATTTTTTAGAATCTGTATTTCATTCATGATGCTACTAATATGTTGTAAAGAATTGTATTTTTTCCGAACTCTATGTATTATCAAATTCTAAAGGTTATTATTATTAAATGTTTAACGGCCCCTTAACACAGGACAGGTCATTAGGGACATCAAATGGTCGACAAAAACAAAGGCAAAATAAAAACATCAAACAAACTTAAAGGTAAAAAACAAACGCCACTTCGTATATTGAAAGTGGCTATGACGACTCAAATTTTATCAAAAAGACCAACAGCTTTCAGAAAGCCTAAAATTGAAGAGACAGGTATGTTTTCGAAAAGAGATTGAAGATATGTAATGTGCAATCACGTGTGTGTTACGCTCATCTTCAGAACACACACCATTACTGATTCATTTTTATGCCTCAATATGCTATAGACAGATAGTCATAAACCTTTTATGCTTGATCAGACTAAAGCTGCGTCTGCTATTACTAGTATGCCGCCAAAGTTTATGATGTTTGCCTTGTAATGGGTAACCCTGTTTAAGAATATTGATCTCCCGTCCCTTTGCAGCACTTGGATTATTTATGGTTTGTTTTCTCTCTTATCTACTATTTCCTTTAGGCGCTGTCTCCCAAGACACCTATAGTTAACCTGTTGTCGGAATAATGTACAATGATATGTTGCTGTACCCATATTCATGTTGTGACCATGTTGTGACGTATCATTGAGACGACACAGTATGGTAGACATGCTGTTATTGCAAGTGGTGTGTCCCCCGCCACCCGCCTTAATATGGACCTGACTGTTGCGAGGCCGTTAAATCCAGAACCAGCAAACAAGGCTTGAATGGTTCTGGTATGTTTAGAAATGACAATCCTGGAAAATCTGTTCTTTTATCACTTTTCCTTTCCCATTGGAGCCTCCGTAGACACAGGTTTCAGCTGAGCCGAGGATGTTGAACCCTGAACAGGGTCAAGGAAAAAATATACTTGCTGTATACCATTAGATGTTATCGGAGGAGGCAAGTAACGCGAACTCAGTTTTTTTTTCTTTTTCTTTTTCTTCTGCATCTGCTATTTAAAGGACATTGATGATAATCGAAATCAATCTGCTGTCCTCATTGCAATATTTTGAAACTCTGGTTTGTTTGCTTTTTATTGTTTTACGGCAAGTTAACAATTTGAGCCAAATAAATTAAAACAGACGTTCACAAAAAGAGAATACATGAAACTAAAACTAAAATGTTAAATATTAAGAAAAGAAAAAAAGTTACCAAAAGCACGGAATATCAATAGCAAACTAACTTTGTGAAAAACATGATGTCATTTTTTTTTTATAAATTATCAAACATATTTTTTATAGTTGCTTCATTATAGAATCTTTCACGTATTTGTTAAAGATTGGAAAACTCGGTCTTTCGTTTTTTTGGACCCGTCTTTTTTCTCTCCTTTTACTTTTCAGTGGAGTCTCTAAAAGCACGCTTTGCCACAAATAACCATAACTGCCATGTAGACATTACAATCTGACCCCAAAATACATCCCTGGACGCTCGAGAAAACAATCACTAGCCGGATCATTTAGTTTTTTTCCATTGCATGCTCGAAAAAAGAGAGACTCTGAAGTAAGCTTTTTTAATACGGCTCGATTTGAGCAGTTTAGCGAAAGATTTCCGAAGTAATGAGAGATACATGAAATGTTAATCCAGCAAAAAGAAAAAGAAAGAAAACAACAAAATTAAAACACAAGCAATATATCCATACATTTTTATTTAAATCAAAATGATGATTTGAAATAAAGATTTCAAAGGGGTCTGATGTTAGCTTGATAAATGGCTGTTCAAATACATTGAAAATTTACATTTGGGTATATCTGCAAACAAAGACATAGGACATGTGGGAGATCTTAATAACGCAGTACGCAAGAAGATAAAAAATTACTTATGCAGATTTCTAAGGCATGGAACGTAAATATCGCATCCACCGCGTATATATGACATACAAAAATATTCAAAAAAAAAAAAAACATTTTCAAAGGTCTTCTTTGGTCATTGGTAGCTTTAAACAATGTGCTCTATGTCTCCTCGCATTCACAGCTGTAAGCTACCTTTTTTGTTTTCGTCGTGTGATCAAAAGTAGTCTCAGCACGTCTTCTACTTACCTCCACAGTTTGTTCTTGGAAATTGACGCGCGTGATCAGATTGAATTATCACATATTTTTACTCTATTGCAAGACCTTTTTTCAATACCAGACATCAATTCTGTTTAACATTTTCCAGCGTTATTTACCTATTGCAAAGATGTGACAATATCAAAGAGCATCATCGTTAGACCACGGGTCGCCACATAGCATTAGTTGTTGTGGATAAGTGAAAACCAAACCAAAGATTGGTGTGTATCTATTCCCGGAATCCTAATTACCGTTGAATTTTTTTCCCAAATACCCCTGTATAATTATCTAACACTTTAACATACTAATCTCGCTATAAGTCATTGCTATCTAAAGACTTAAACCTAAACAAATCAAGGCCAACTATCTAGGAATGACATGTCAAAATTACCATGCCAACGAAGCAATACTAACTAAGTTACACGAGCCCGTCGTCTGAAGTCTGGATGAATGCTTCTTTTGTTCGTATACTGAGTGACCTTCCTTACATGCATGATTCTCTGTGTGACCTATAAACGTTCAGGCTGTACTTTATGAACTGGCATGTTGTCTTATCGGCCCTATGTCATCCGCGCCTATGATAGCGCCAGGCTCCTTTTAGACGCACCAGACAGCAGAGGTCGCAGGCCAAAGTTACCATTCCACGTTTTTAAGTATGGAATATGAAAAGTTCTTCATAAACAATCAATAAATGTTTCTAGGTGACGTTTCGATGACTAGTACGGTATGTACACTGTCACTTTCATCAGACAAATGACTAGTGACGGGTATGCACACAAAGGTGTGTGTAGCCGAATCGACACCGATTTTGTGGACAACTCGTACACATTTTACACCTTTGTGTGCATACGCTTTACTGGTCATTTGTCTAATGAAAGTGACGGTGTACATACCGTACTAGTCATCGAAACGTCACATAGAGACTATTATTAGTTGGGTAAAAATAACTTTCTATAATACCATTCCACGTGTCGCGTCTTTGTATATGTATATGTTGTGGGCGGATTGGTCGAGTTGTTAAAACTCCGGCCTTCTAAGCAGGCGGCCAGGGTTCGATCCCCGAAGTCGCCGTACGCATGGAATATTAGAGAGAGTGTTTTTCTCCTGCCCTCACAACTCCAACAACCCAGGTGGAGTATAAAATGGTCTGGGGTGGGTGTTGCGGTATCTGTGCTGTAGCATTCAAGTGAGGTGGCACTACAAATGATACCATTGAAAACACGGTTCCACTACAAACAGAACACAATACATCTCCAGCACACACGCAGGCATACACACATAGGGAGATATTAGCCAGGTGGCATAGGACTAGTAGTTAGAACCTGATAAGGCAGCTCCTGCGAATTCCTCAATATTGTATTGATTAATATATATGCTAATTGTATTGACTGTATAACATTGTATATCTATGTACTGTAAAGCGCTTTAGAGTGGCTTATGTTAGCTAGATAGGGCGCTATATCAAATGTTGTATATTATTATTATTATTATTATATACATATAAGACAATATATTATGATGTCAATCTCATTTTGACATTTGTTTTGTCTATTTATTTGTTTTACATTGGATGAAAATAAACTGCATTTACATGCCTAGTAAATTGTTTAACAGATATATAACGTGGAAGGTTCCACGGCTTTATTTCAGTGATATGTCTGATTTCATGAAACGGAGATATTTCTGTCATATAAGCAATTGCAATTGGAAGCAGAATCAAGATGATTTCTAAGACAAATCACATTATTTTTCTCTAGGGTTTAGACATCTTTGGCTGGCAGTTGTATTTAATTGGCTGTAATGACAAGCGATATGACAGAGTGTTACCTCGAAGACTCAAAGGACTCCAGACATCGGTCAAAATCAACACGTCCTTTACTAGATTCTACGGTCGCCGGTCCATTAGGTCCCACTGTAAGAGGCCTTGCAGTAAAAATGGACCAGTTGTCGCTTATTTGGAAACGACTTTTTCATGTCTTGTCATTTAGTCATATAGAGGCCAAGTACAATACATAATTGAAAATCACTTCCGTTTTTAAGCTCCATGTAGCTTTGGGAGTTTGGTCAAAAGTGCAACGGCCTTGGCATCAGGAATAGGAAACTCGTTTCCTAAATAATATCATTAGTGCATTTCACATTAAGACACTGCGCGCTTCCTTCCAGGCTACAAGCGTGATTAAGGTTTCAACAAGCCCCTTGAAAGATGCTCTAGTCACCAAACAAAACCTCCTGCTAAGTCGTATTCAAATACAGAAATTAAAAAACGGAATTCCTATAAATAATTAGGATATATTGAACTTTACATTAGCTAAAATAGTGGAGCATAACAAGGTTAACATAGTCAATAAGACATTCAGTTTGATTTATTGCTGATAAAAGTTCACCGTAATTGTAATGTCCGTCTCTTTTGCGACCGAACTGAATGCTACCAATTGGTATATAATTGATATGCCGAGTTCATGCGGAGCTAACTTTTTCTTCTACTAGCTGTTGAGTGGCATGGCGACCTAAATACAAGATGATTGTGACTATGGGAATGCACAAATTCATGGTTAACTGTCAAAGTAACATTTCTGACCAGGTCGTGTATGTGAACCAGTTGCCTTGTGACTTAAATGAAAAATATTTGAAATACCATACTTGAAACTCTTGATAAAATTATCCTACAGTCAATCATAGCAACCGTTATTTGTCATTGCTATCTTAAAACCTAACTTTGAACAAATCAAGTCCAGATATATACATGACATGTCAAAAAGTCAGGTATTATCATGCCAACGAGGCAATGATAACTAAGTTACACGAGCCCGTCGTCTGAAGTCTGGATGTATGCTTCTTTTGTTCGTATACTGAGTGACCTTCATGCATGGTCCTCTGTGTGACCTATAAACGTTCCGGTTGTACTTTATGAACTGACATGTTGTCGTATCGGCCCTGACATCTTCGCCTATGATAGCACCAGACTCCTTTTAGACGCACGAAACAGCAGAGGTCGCAGGATAAAGTTACCATTCCACTTGTCACGTCTGTATATATATGTATACATATAACAGTATATTTTGATGTAAGTCTTGTCTTGACATTTGTTTTGTTTTTATATTTGTTTAACCAATATCTTCAAATAAACATTGGGTGAAAATAAAATGTATATACATTCCTAGTAAAGTGTCAAACAGCTAAATATATTTAACGTGGAAGGTTCCACGGCTTTATTTCAGTGATATGGCTGATTTCATGAAACGGAGATATTACTGTCATATAAGCAATAGTAATTGGAAGCTGAATCGAGATGATTTCTACGACACACCACATTATTTATCACTAGGGTTAAGACATATTTGGCTAGCAGTTGCATTTAATTGGCTGTAATGACAAGCGATGTGACAGAGTGTTACCTCGAAGGCTAAAAGGAAACTCTGCCTAATGGATAGACAAACTGTTTTATTGACTAAAATGAAGCTCTGCCTACTCGATAGAGACACTGTTTTATTGACTAAAATGAAGCTCTGCCTAATGGATAGACACACTGTTTTATGGACTAAAAGGAAGCTCTGCCTAATGGATAGACAAACTTTTTTATGGACTTAAAGGAAGCTCTGCCTACTCGATAGAGAAACTGTTTTACTGACTTAAATGAATCTCTACCTAATGGATAGACACACTGTTTTATTGACTTAAAGGAAGCTCTGCCTACTCGATAGGCAAACTGTTTTATGGACTTAAAGGAAGCTCTGCCTACTCGATAGGCAAACTGTTTTATGGACTTAAAGGAAGTGGTGCCTAATGGATAGACACACTGTTTTATCGACTAAAAGGAAGCTCTGCCTAATGGATAGACACACTGTTCTATGGACTAAAAGGAAGCTCTGCCTACTGGATAGACACACTGTTTTATTGACTAAAAGGAAGCTTTGCCTAATGGATAGACAAACTGTTTTATTGACTAAAAGGAAGCTTTGCCTAATGGATAGACAAACTGTTTTATGGACTTAAATGAAGCTCTGCCTACTCGATAGAGACACTGTTGTATGGACTAAAAGGAAGCTCTGCCTAATGGATAGACACACTGTTTTATTGACTAAAAGGAAGCTCTGCCTAATGGATAGACACACTGTTCTATGGACTAAAAGGAAGCTCTGCCTTCTCGATAGACAAACTGTTTTACTAACTTAAATGAATCTCTGCCTAATGGATAGACACACTGTTTTATGGACATAAATAAGGTACTGCTTAATGGATAGACAAACTGTTTGATGGACTAAAAATTAAGTACTGCCTAAAGGATTCACATACTGTACAATCACATGAGGATATGAAAAGCCACCCATATATACTCCTGTATTCGTTTATAAGATAAGATATTCAGTGTATATTATCAATTAAGCATCACATATTGAGTTCCTTTGTATAACCTTTTTACACCCAACAGACAACATCAGTAGAGAATTATTGGTAACTATAATCATGCGGTATTGACGGCATAAACGACAACTTTATATTGCCTATCCTGATAAAAGGTTATTGCTTGTCTTTGATGCGTTTCCTTTTATCAACAACACAAACACTTTTATATGTGTTAATAAAAGGTTATTTATAATGGACACAAACCTAACAATAAACTTGAGAGTTGTTCACAAATATTATCGTCTCTATATAATCATCGATCTT
Organism: Mizuhopecten yessoensis; assembly: GCF_002113885.1. Taxonomy (NCBI): domain Eukaryota; kingdom Metazoa; phylum Mollusca; class Bivalvia; order Pectinida; family Pectinidae; genus Mizuhopecten; species Mizuhopecten yessoensis. Next base: position 2,245,610 of record NW_018405386.1, on the reverse strand, counting down.
TCTGCTATCTTGACGTATTAAATGACATTTTGGATCAAAATTCATTAATATTCCATGCCATTTTATCACCAAATACTGTAAATGGTTTGCGCTTTACATGTGTAAAAATATACTTAATTAAATGATGACTTTATAGTTACCAGTATATAACTCGGGAGAAAGACTTGATGAAATTTGTATTTGTTTGATGTAAAACCGCATTAAGTTTTATTGTTGAACGTGCGGCAAATTGGGAAGGCAATGCGTTCTATCCCCATGCGGGAACATACGAAAGTCCTTGGAAATGGAAGTTGTTATTCCCTGCTCAACTTAACGTTTCGCATTTAAGGTAGTTGCAACAGCTGGTTTACTCGTTGTCAGTATAATGTGCCGTGCAGAATGCTGCGCTGCGTTGCTTCGGCATGGTATTTCAGTGAGATAACTATAAAGTCGGCATCAGACCGGTGCTAAAGTAGGGTGGTAAATACATCAACACACCCTGCATCCAGCACGCATATATTATACACAAGGACGGACGTTCTTAAATGCCCTTTGATTTTTATAGGACGTTAAATGAAGTAAAATCAAACAAAAAAATATAATATATAAGGTTTTGGTTGAGACCAAAATGGAGCTGTTGTCCAGCCCATATTGCATGAGATATACACATTTTCTTCTCTACTCTATTCAAAGATTATGAATTTATCACTTTCAGTACTACGGTGTCTACCTCACAAACTGGACGTACGAGAGGGTTATTCTTACAAATCACATTATAATGTATAAACAACTAACAATATATTAAAACTACTTGCTTATATAACCACATAATCAACGGTGATTGTTCACACGAGGCGGTCAACCTTTAAAACGATATGTCCATCCATATTCTTCTTCTTTTTGCCATAGCCTTGCTCTTAACTACATGAAAAATGAGTTCATTCACTCTGACAAGCAATATATTGACTTTTTAATCACACAAATTGACATAGGAATCAATTTCAGACGAGAAAGAATTGAGGCGTTACCAGTGATAAGTAACCGCCCTGCTGTTAGCAATGAATGTCAGGTAATGTTTACATGGCTGGTCGTCTGGTCTGCAAATGTAACTTATCTCAAACCAGTCGGCTTAGAAACTCTATTATATTATGATGTTCTACATATTCCTGCTGAACGTTCAGCATTTACGGAATTGGCACAACTGGTTCATGTTTTGTCAGTATAATGTGACTTGCGAAATGCTGTGCTGGGTGCTTTCGGCATGGTATTTTAGAAAGGAGGCAAGTACACCAACAAACACTGTCTCCGGTACACATTCACATATGTAAGTTTTCACAACACACATTGTGGCACGTCCATAAATGACATTAGCTGTAGATAGGACTTAAAACAAAATAAATCCAAATCAAATCCTTCATCAATCAATTTGAGTCGTTTTCAAATAATAAATATTTTAACATAAGGTTTGTTATGTATCGCTAATTTGTAATTAACTATATGTATTTGATAACCGAGAAAAGACAGCTGAAAATCCAAATATCAATCAATCAAACACAATAAAACAAAAGACATATACAAAATATATTCAATGACAGCTCATTGGATACCCTTTAGTTTGATTTGGTGAACGTACTATTGACAGGTGTGGTTACAGGTTAAGGGAAAGGATATGCCTGCTCTAGTCGACTGATGTCGAGCCCAAAAATATTTTAGGGGTTCTCAACTCTGATCTCTCCACAATATACATTGATCCGAAGTGTTGCAATGGGGGTAGGTCAGTCTTTTTTAATTGTCACCATTTGTAAAAGCACAGCAGATGTTCCCCCAGGTTCTGTAGTTGCCTCTTACGATAAAATGCAGTGAGATATTTGAAGGGACGAAGATGTGCCCCGAGACATTAATGAAATGAACAATGCAGATAAAAAAGAAAAGGAAAGATGGAAATCGCAAGAATTATAGGTGGAGCAGCAGTGAGACAGAACACGTCTATCTTTGATTTTGACACACCCATCCTCGATATCCAGGGGGTTACGCTCATTTTCGATCTCTGCACCCCTGGAATATGTCATAGCAAAATCGAAGGCTCCGTGTGAAGCGCCTTGAGAATGAGGCGACAAGACTGGTTTGGTCCTTTAATGTATGCGGTCGCGTAACGGTAAAACTTATTGGCTTTGAAGTCGGTCGTCGTTCCTCTGTAATAGTATCAGCCTAGTGATTGTTCAGGGTTTTGTACTTGACACCAATCAAATAGCTTTGATATTTGTTCGGATAATTTCTAAAATATCGGTCTTGTGCTAGTCTAACACCACGGAAGGTATCAAAACGTATGACGCCATCACTCACTGTGAGACGTCGTCCTGGTAAGATGAATAAGCAAATTAAGATGTAAAAACAACAATTTGAAAACAATCTATGAATGGAAGTACTTACCGCGCTCCGCGGAATAACAGAGTGATCAGGTTGATAATATGCTGATGTATTCATACGCCAACTGAATAGTTCATTGAAAAATAACCTTTAAAATGTTAAGTAGGCATATTGACACCAAGTTCAGTAGAAATGTAAATATTGTCACATGCCATTTATATATGTTGTCGTTGTAGAAACATGAATTCGATACGTCCGGTAATATATATTTATAGTCCCGATAATCTTTGTGGAAACCCAGTGCTTCTTTTTTATTGGAGTTTGGTCCTAAATCGTTTAAATTATCGGTGAATCGTAAAACTATACAAAAACAACGAAACAACACAGTTTTACATACTAACTAAATATATAACCGTGCTGTTAATGCTTGTATGATTTACGCCGATTTGATAGTTGATATTTTGTAACATTATTTTCCTAGATTTTCTCATCAGGAACCTATCCGTAAAAAACCTTGACAACGGTGGTATTCTAGGATAGTTTCATAACTTTGGTGCCATTAAATTCTATATTGAATAAATTGTTGGATATATTGATATAAATTGTAAAACGTTGCTTTTTTTTTTATATAATATTTGTTAATATTTGATCGAAATTGAACCGAAGAAAATGGTTTATTGAAATGAGGTTTCGTACTGCGAATAAAGTGTTAATAACGATACGCAGCTATACAAAAGGATTTTTCAAACCGTTATTTACTTTATATTGATTTTTCACTGGAGCTCACATTCTTTAGAGAAACAAATTCAGATGATTTCTCATGGATGGTATTAAACAGAATTTTGTGTTTGATGCAACGTTAAATAGCATATAGTCTATTGATTAACTTGTTGTGAAGCCTCATTACCTTAATAACGTTGTGTGACTGATACATTTTCCGGATTACAAAACCTAACAAGAAACCTTACTTTGTGTGAGGATTGTTTTTGCAATGATTTAAAAACAAAAAAATGGGCGAAAATATTATCTTTGCCACGTTGTTCAAAGCATGGTTAGATTGATGATGCGTACATGGATATTTGCAAAATGGGGCCTTTGAGAAAAACCAGAATATTTTAATAAAATCGTTTGGTTATCGACAGACGTCATTTTAAAAGGTCATATAACCGGCTCCTAGGAAGGCACTACTGAAAGGGGTAAGGCTGTTAGAAAAGAAGTTATCTAGATTTAAAGATGTTCAATCGGGTAGCAGATCAATTTTGGATTCTTCACTGTCATTCTTTGCAGAAGACACGAAAAGGAAAACACCATTTCTGCAAGAGTGATACACTAGTCACCATTTTAGGATCATACAGTGGTATATTACAGGCCTATTCAATGTCCCATTTCCAGGAGGCACGAAAGAAATATCAATTCCTGCAAGAGGGGTACATTAGTCGCCTTGTACGATCATGCAGTGGTATACAGCAGCAGGCCTACGCTTTCCCTGAACATGCACAGGTCAAAACGAGGACGATTAAATGTTTTCGCATAGTTGTTGTTAAACTGATTAGGAGTTACAAAACTGGGTCTCGGATCCCTTAAAGCTAAAACAGTGTGATACATCCATTTCCAAAGCTTTGTCTGGACTCTTGCATAGCAGTATTCGTTGCCTGTGTTGTCTTGCAGCCTTCCTTTGAATAGGTTTGTCAAAACATGTTTCTAAACATTCTCGTCATTAAAAGTCGTTCATAGAAAATCAATAGGATGGCTCAATCCAGAATGATATGGATGATATTATAAGAAAAAGTATCATATCTGATAGATAAACAAATCACGTTATCTACGTTTTACTTACATAATATATATATGCAAGACAATAAGATTTTTTTTAATTCACGAATTAGAGGTATGTTATGCAAAAATGTTTGCTTCTGAATGTTCATATTTAAACTTGCAACGGTAAAGACTGATTTACCCTTTGTCAGTATAACGTGAACAGGTGAAGTACTGTGCTGAGTTGTTTTGGGCTTGGTATTTCAGTAAAGTAGCACTTCTTATTCGGCATCAGATCTGCGTTTTTCGTTTCCTTAATTTCCAGTTTATTTTCTTTCCTTTCTACTTCCTCTTTCCGGAGTTATTTCCCTTCGTACTCTAATTACTCTGGCTGTTGCGAAGACGTAAAACCCCAAAAGAACAAGCAACCTGCGGTATGGCAGGGAGGCAAGTACACCAAGATACCACATAAAGAACACAATACACATAGATGAAGGACGCTAAACCCGATAAAGCCAAACAAAACTGGTAAACCGGTAGTCATCATTATAAAGTAATTAAGAAGAGTATCATAACACCGTCTCCAGACTTTGACATTTCAATGAGATAACACTTCGTCCTCAGAAGTTATTTGCTTGTGAGATCACATAAAACCGTATTAACTAACGTGTGTAAAATAGAAGAAAAAAATCCTGATTTAACCAACGAAAGAAATTTGTTTTTAACTTTGACCTAGAACACTTTTGAACAGAAAAGGATTACGAATTTATTTAAGTTTAGTTAATTAATTGAATTCACCCTGAAAATAGGCGTCATGCAAAAAATGTTTTCGTGATGTTCCTTAGAGAGGTCTTGATTTTATCTGTTTGTCTTGTGATTGTTTTAAATCGTTTTCTGTTCGGGGTTTTAACTACTGGGTCTCTTTATTTGTCCTCATTCTAGATCTAGTTTTCTCTTAGGCATTTGGTGCGGTTTCCTTCGCCCAATTCTATCTTGATGATTTTAAATGCATTTTTTAAAACAAATTGTTTGCTTTTAATGTAAGGGAGAAGCTGTTAATTTGTCTCCAGGGATGTGCTAGCACTATCAGGTCTGTATGAATAATTTGTAACCATTTCATTAAAATCCTCATTAAAGTCTAAATCATCAGTCGCTATGTGGTTGTTACATAATGACTAATTGAATGTAAAGACCTCATCATCTGTGGGCACCGTCCAAATACGTAAAACCCTTATCAATCAATCGCATGAAATACTATTTGATAAATCCTTAAATGAATAACAATAATGAAAATGAACAAAAACAGGGATGCTTAACATGGATGATGAAATCTATCAACACACAATGAGCGTGAAACAGGATTTAAATGATTAAGGGGCGAAATAATTACAATTTAGACGCCGAAAGGAAATAAAACCGACATGTTAAATGGAGTGAATGAGAAACTGTCAATTAAGCTATTTAATGAATTCCTATTTCAAGAAAACAAAACATGTTGTTGTGTTCCTTATATGTCCGAGTCGGTTGGATATCCTCCGGGAAAAGTACTTCGTAAATAAAAATCTCGCTTCCACGCTGCGGTGAACCTTATAGCTGAGTCTGTGTTTTCTGCGGACCCGAAGCTTCAATTTGTTAGCAATTGTGTGTTCTGTCCATAGGACCGTTAGCACCTTTTATTTAACGGGTTTGTAGTGTGGTCAATCACAGAGGATTGCCTTAGCTAGGTACAGTTCTATTATCTCGTCTCACATTTGTTCCGTCGTCTGCTCATGTACGATAAATCCCTGTTGTTGACACATCAACAAATTTCCCCAGGACATCGACTGTTCTTGATGTTATGGTACATCCGAATGGTCACTACATTGAGTGTCTGTGTAGGAATGTTCGCTTTTTACATGTGCTCATATTGTACTGATTTTTCCTGTTTAAAATAGACACAAAGGAATACAGAGTATGTATGAATAGCTCGAGATATCTATCAAGCGACAACTGTCGGATAGTATCTTTCCAATAGCTTTCTATTTTAATTTGATTTTACACCGACGAAATACGCGAAGAATTGATAATGTCACAAAAGGCTACGCTGATATAAATATCACTTTTACTATTATGTAAATTCAAGAATAGAATACTAAAGCTCAAACGTGCTTGACGTTATGACCTGTTGGTCGTATTAAAAACTGATAAACATTAAAGCATATTTTCAATAGCTTGCGATTGTTTTTGAGATACTCCTTTTATTTCAGTATTTGCGAGTATAGTTCATGCTGTTTACTCCCTACATGTGAAGTCACAGAAACAATGGACAGGAACATTTTTATTTGAACAGAACGCTTTTCGAAAAGAAACGTTAACTATACATCTTCCCAAGTCAAGAGATTGACATCAAGTTATTTTAGTAGGTGCCTACTTCATGAGAAGAGTTATCGAGAATATTCAAATTTCTAACGAAAAATGCAATCGCATTACGTAAAAATATAGATTTGGTGCACACATATACTCATTCGCAAATCCAAACCAATGCTAGTGATTCGTTTGCGGCGCATTTGCTGAAACTAAAATGTTATGTTGCCTTTGCATTACATTCTTATTCCTAACGTTGTACATACAGCCGATAAATCTGGACGCTAATTCAAGGGATGACGAAAGGTTGACCCTACTACTAAGTTCAAACTACTTGAACTTTTGGTCTGCTACTGGACGTTTCTTTCGGGCGATATTCGTTATAGACAGAAACAACAGACAGAGAAAAAAAACAACAATATTTTACAACGATTGTAGTCAGTTTATATTACTCTAGTTCCAGCACATCATCCTGTTGTTGTTACCTCTTTATCCCATAGCTGTGGGCATTGATTTGTTTATGTACGTCATAATCAAATACTACAGGAGTGTACGGTCCATGCATCCGGCCATGTTAGTTAGACTAGGTTACAAGCACGCTGTATACATCTATCTGTTTACTATTACCCCTTCATACTCTCCTAACGTCGCCTCTGCTGCGATGGTACCGGGCGTTCGCCATATATTGGCTTTGCAGATAATCTCAGAGTGAGAGAGGACGGCTAAAAGGCTATCAGCCTTAGTATAGACACACATCACACAGTATCAACACTCAGACCGTCTACTTCTACCAGCTGACGACCTGCTAGTTACACCGGAGTACAGGTATGTACAGTTGTCAGGGCACCAGGTGTGTTTTATATCAGCTTGCACTTGTCCACGAAAGACATGTATGGGCAAACACGTCAACACTTCAGATATATATATTGTTTATGTCTTACTTGGATATTATTTCAACGTATGTTTTTGTATGTCAATAGAAATCATATATGAGAGTTTGCTCGTCCAGTAATATGCATGTTACATGCAGTCTGATGTCAACTTTCATTTTCACGATGCACAGGTCTGTGATTCAATATTTGTTTGATAATTCATGCAATATGGCTTCTTTAACCATTAAAAAAAGCTAAACGTAGATTTCAGATGTATTCGATATTCTTAATGGGAATGCTTTTTTGAATATTTCATTGATCAATTAAAGTATATTGTATGATACAATCAAAAAAACAACAGGATTGTTATACAACTCTGATCGCCCTGTGCTATTGGTTTTAAAATGTTTTAGATATTAGGAAATTGGGGTCTGGACAGAGTGTCGTTATCATTTTTTGTCTTTATTAGTTGTACAATCTATAGAAAAATGTCATTTGCTGGAAGTTTCTAGTTAGTTTGTTGTGACATTTCCTTTTAAACTGTTTGTATTTCAAAATGTATTTAACAAACGATCCTTGGATTCATTATAGTAAATTAATATTTTAATACATAAATGTTAATGGTTTTGCTGTCAATATTTCGTTCAAATTACGAACAAGGGACAATACCCGATTCATAGTTTACGCTCTGTTAACGAGTGCACAATTCCTACGTGATGAACTGCCAACGTTTACGACCTTCGTTCATGACAAATTAAAACATGTATAGTTATATTTAGGAGATAAATAATGAATTAACTGTGATTTTTTAAACAGAATAATAAACGTTGTAAAACGACTGTAAATTGTAACTGTTCTAAAGGAAATATGTCAAATGAATATATGTATCGTTAGCATACAGATGATATCTTAAATGAGTTGATTATTATTGGGTTTAGTATTTGTCGTCATCTAATGAGATTTGAAAAGGGTGAAATAGCGTATTTACATTTATTATATACGTAATTTCTTTTACTATACTGATGCATGCGTTTTTAACCAATATGACAGTAACCTTGTATATACATGTATGATGCAGTCATTAACGTTTGATATATGTATGATACGAACTATTGTTATACATACGTCGATCTGATTTCCTTATTACTCGGAACTCATCCGCTGTTACCCACTAACGAAATCGATAAAAGGTTCCGAATATGTTTATGTCGTTGCCATGAACACATTAATTAGACTTTTTTCTCTGACATGGCTGATCGGCATCAGTTTTTGGAAGCTGTTTGATCATTAATCGTGTGAATATATGAATTTTTAATGCACATAAACATTAACTGAAGGTAAATAGTAAAGATAAAGCCACTTACCTGCACTCATCTGACATGAATATAGCATTCAATTATTGCTTAGACGTTTACAGTTAAACACTTAATTAGAATGCATTGACTTGCAACCAAAACGAGAAAATGTCTATAATAACTTTGTATGTCTTAAATCTCTTTTCAAAATATAATTTGTTTGAGTAATGTTAAACCATACGATGTTGGCTTGTTTCAAAAGATACGAGTCCCCATAGCCTCTCTCAATGTTCAAGTTGACGTTTGTCTTTTACCTCGACGTTTGTTTGATGTCATTTTTATTTTACATTTATTTTTATCGAACATTTATTGGCCCTTAAGACATGCGCTGTGTTGATTGGCCTTTAAACATGTAATGATATTGGACGAGAACAATTCGTTGTGCATAAAGCTACCAATCAATCTTTCTGTCTGCATAAAATACATCTACAACCTCAGATGAATACATAGGCTTTGTATTATTATAACACGTGAAACGACTTTGAACTCAATTTGTCAGAAGACAGATTCAAAACTCTAATGTTTTGTAGGCTTTTGGGGTTTATTTTATTTGAGAAGACTTGGATCATACATGAAGAAACAAGGTTTAGTTAGCCGTTGCAATAAGCTGTAGTTCATATGACGGCCCGTAGAGTAGGGAAATGTCACTTCGGCAATTAAATCTCTGACGCCTATTAGGTCTTACATGACCGGATCAGGTGTCTTGCCACCAAATCGTCCCATTTCAGTGTGTAAACACTTTGAAACAACCTTTACATTATCCAATCAACTGTGAATGACGTCGTCATATGAACATAGGGAATTCATTATATGACGCCTATGAACATTGTCGGTGTTGTAAAAACCAGGTGTGCACATCTGCATCCATGTATAACAGGAAGGTCACAAGAAGATTTCATCTCATGTGGCGCCCACAAATCCTTTAATATGCAATATTGTCATGGTTTTAATGAACTGGATTTATTCCGATTAGCTGTTGTAAACCAAGGACCATATAAAATCAACCAAAGCTAGCAACCAAAACTTTGAAAAAATCCATTAATTTAAAGGATTTCTTGGTCTTTCATCATTTAGGGACAGATTTGTATTGATACTTTTGATTGAACTTGTATCATGTTCCTGGAACGTCTACAATGGAATAGTATGGTGTTGAAACCTTATGTAGAGAGAAATTGTTTACATAACCTCCAGGGTACCATTGTGTGATTACAGTCTTGATCTGTTGTGTGTTTGCAAAGGATATATGGTTGCTAGCTCTGTGGACGCTTCAAAAGGAAGCTTGTCTGAACGATTTGATGTCAAAGTCGAAATGTTACATTTCTGTAATTCAATTTCAAAAGAAAAGTGAATCTCTAAATAGAACATGTATGTTGTCTGAGATAGTTTGCATGATTGTAAAGCTAAAGTTATTTTACATTGTTCACGACATGTACAGTTATACGTGGTAGGTTTACTGCACGAAGAAACAACACCGACAATAAGGAAACCATTTGATATCTGTCTTCTGCTATATTACATCAGAACGGAAGTTTTATTGATATGGATTCGGCCATTTCAAAACGAAAGCATTTCCCAGATGTCATAATAAAATGAAATAGCACGGTATGTTTGAGCCTTGTTATGTGCAGTGGTGGAGACATTTATGATATTTATTGATATTTTACTACTTTTTCCTAGCACTGTAAAGCTGATTTTCTGTCCTACCTAATTACACCACTGATTATACATTACCTAATTTGACAACAATGATACTAGAAGGTTTCGGGAAAGTTCCTGTCACGATTCTTTGTCATTGCCTACAGTATAAATTACTGGACCTATTAAATTCCTTATGGACATAAATAGGAAGTCTAAGCTAAGATAATGACAGTCTGCTTTAACAATGACATCAAAGTGGTAGTAAAATACCTTAGCGATACTTAAAGACACTACAGGCTACTGTCGTGATAGGTTATGTTATCACTTTGAATATGCCCTTTCGTATGGTAATCAGATATTCAGTTTTATTTAATTTGGTAGCTTTCTTTATACTATGCTATTGTCAATTTCATCCAACTATGCTGCTTTGCGGAGAAAATGGTCTGGGATAATGTCAAATAGCATCACAGTGTAAATGTACCCACGTTGCTGAACAGTTACCTCCAGTGTGAAGGTAATTTCTAAGAATGTCAATAAAAAGGTATTCACGTATGTCTGCAGGTTTAAGGAAAGTACGGGGCCCCTGCAGAATTAAAGTACAACGGTGATCCCAGTAAGATTCTTCCTTAGGTTATATATTCCTACTTACTTCCGTTCCGTACGACAATTTTCTTGTCACATCCTGAAGCTCAACATTGTTAATGAAAATTTTAGCATTTATGTTACGATGTCTTGCGTACTTTGGACAAGTGCCCCTCTCGGTAGGTTCAGCTTGCTGGTAAAGGTCAAATGTCGGTTTTCTTCCGTGTTTTCTGATAAATGTAGAAATTCTAATCAAAACGGCATCAAAACTATGTGGTGTTATATATGGTTACACGGTAAAACATTGGTAAACGGCCTCTGTGACAAGAGAAACACGGAAGTAATAAATTGAACTAGTACAAAGGAATGAAAGTTTAAGTTTTTTGTGCTATATTTTATATCCAATAAATTTCCTACTTTTCTTGTTTTCATTGTCTGTGTTGGCTCAGTTTCCTTTTATCCTAGTTTAACGGAATGTGCACTGCATGACCTTATTGAATTATATCTACACACCAAGCACTGCGTTAGGTACTAGCCTGATCAGAGCCTGTTTGTCCACTCTCGTACCATAACATGACGTTGAGCAGCTCTGTAGTACATATTGACTGTGTCGGTGGGATCGGTTCGTACTACGCGTGTTCCATTACAATCCCATCTCTATCCGGTAACAGATTGCTCCCCACTTCATGGTAGTTTTTGTATCTGTTCAATTACATATAAACACACATGTTGCGCGTATGTAGATTGTTTACCTGACAAACTATGGAAAAGCTATTACCAGTAACGAGAAATTTAAAGACGACATCTCTTGTGTTGCATATGATTTGATTTATGCAGACAAATACCATATACATGAATATTTTTTGTGTGATTTATATTAAAGATGTGCTATATATGTATTTTTTTTTGTTTATGTTATATAATTATTTAACGAATGATATTTGAACAAAGTGACTAGAACTAATAGTAGATCTAGACCAACCAACGTATAACCTTCGACTTATTTTCTTAAGTTCTCAAGTGATTTTTCTGCTGTGCATTAGGTAGTATTTTGTTCTCCGGTGTTACTTCGTAACTCTGATGTAAGTTTAGACAATTTGGATTTTTGGTCCTTAGCATCACCTACAGACCCTGGACCGTTTTTGTTTACCAAAAGTGCGTTGCGTTTCCGTTGCGTTTGCGTTGCGTTTCCATTGCGTTTGCTTTGACCGTTTGATGTGCGTTTTAAATTTAGCGTTGAATGCGTTAAATATGCGTTTTTCTTGTTATTTAAGAAAACGATCGATGGCTATTTACAGGTTATTTTAAGAATATGTGAGTGCTGAAATGTTTTTATATAAAAAAAAATAGTTATATGTATAACAAAGTTTGCAAGTTAAAAATAAAATAAATATACAAATAAAATAGAGAAATACATGAAAAAATCCATTGGAAGTTTATCAATGACATATCTATATTCGAATGATGGATGCATGTCTATACACGTACCTTAACTGGCCAGTGAAATTATAAGTAGGAAATAATTGAGTAATTAGTTATTTGTATATTCTAGATATTTAATGTTCATACTTATATCATTCTATTCATATGAATATATGAATCGAATTCAACTAAATCTACAAATACTTCCATCACTGCACGCATGGGCTGATGGTTTCGTAACGACACCAGGGTAGTCTGGATTGAACAGAGGCTTACAATCAGTGCGTCTAAACGGCGAGTTTCATTTTATAAAATATTTGTAGTTTTATCTCTATGTGTTTATGCTTTTTCGTTAATTCTATTGTGTATATTGTGGGTTTTGTTTACGTCCAGGTCGAAGTATGCAAGTCCTATACGCTCGACTCGCAATATGTATCGGGGGTGCTTCCTGCGAGGCTCGAGAGGTACAAGGCCCCTGCCAAAATTGACAATATATAGATTTTGATTACGTCATTGAAAATCATTGACACCTAGCAATTTTACTACAGTAGGTGTGTATTCGGTATTACTTTAAGCTGAATGAAGAAAACACATTATTATTAATTTTTAACATTTAATAAAATAGTGATGAGTATTGAACTAAGTATTTAAAACACTGAAAAGATTAATAAAGAACGTGATTATGATTAAACCACGAATGGCAAAAACCGCCACAAATGAAAAAAAATATCAATAAATAATTAAATTGAATAAATAAAACAAATTATTTAATAAATCAATAAACTGAAATAAAAATAATTGAATTGAATAAAGAAAACAAATTAATTAATAAATCAATAAAATGAAATAAATAAATGAACATAATTACTTCAATAAAATAACTAAATAAATGCAGGGGGGTATAAATGCTGGAGACAGTTGACATTTGTAGGTGATGTAGAAGGGTGTAGGTGGTAAAGGAAGTATAGGTGGTGTAGGAAGTATAGGTGGTATAGGAGGGTATAGGTGGTATATGAAGTCAATGTGATGTAGGGGGTATAGGTGGTATATGAAGTAAAGATGATGTAGGAGGGTATAGGTAGTACAGGAAGTATAGGTGGTATAGAAAGAAAATTGGATGTTGGAAGATATAGGTGGTATATAAAGTACAGGTGAAGTAGGAAGATAAAGTTAATAAAGCTGATGTAGGAGGGTATATGTGGTATTGGAAGTTTAGGTGGTATAGAAAGTATATATGATCTAGGAGGGTATAGGTGGAAAATGAAGTTAAGGTGACGTAGGAGGGTATAGAAAGTAAAGGTGAGGTAGGAAGGGATAGGTGGTATAGGAAGTAAAGGTGATGTAGGAGGTTAAGGTTTGTATAGGAAGTAAAGGTGATGTAGGAAGGTATATGTGGTAAAGGAAGTAAAGGTGATGTCGGAAGTATAGTTGATGTAGTGGGCTATAGGTGGTATAGGAAGTCAAGGTGATGTAGGAGGGTATAGATAGTATATCAAGTAAACATGATGTATGATGGTAAAGGTGGTATAGGAAGTATATGTGATGTAGGAGGGTATAGGTGGTAAATGACGTATAGGTGATGTAGGAAGGGATATGTGATATAGGAAGTAAAGGTGATGTAGGAAGGTATATGTGGTAAAGGAAGTAAAGGTGATGTCGGAAGTATAGTTGATGTAGGGGGCTATAGGTGGTATAGGAAATCAAGGTGATGTAGGAGGGTATAGATAGTATATGAAGTAAATATGATGTAGGATGGTAAAGGTGGTATAGGAAGTATATGTGATGTAGGAGGGTATAGGTGGTATATGACGTATAGGTGATGTAGGAGGGTATATGTGATATAGGAAGTAAAGGTGATGTCGGAAGTATAGTTGATGTAGGGGGCTATAGGTGGTATAGGAAGTCAAGGTGATGTAGGAGGGTATATGTGATATAGGAAGTAAATGTGATGTCGGAAGTATAGTTGATGATATATGACGTATAGGTGATGTAGGAAGGGATATGTGATATAGGAAGTAGAGGTGATGTCGGAAGTATAGTTGATGATATATGACGTATAGGTGATGTAGGAAGGTATATGTGGTATAGGAAGCATAGATGACGTAGGAGTGTATATGTGGTCTAGGAAGTATAGATGGTATAGGAAGTATAGATGGTATAGGAAGTAAAGATGATGTAGGTTATAGGAAATAAAGGTGATGTAGGGGGTATAGGTGGTGTAACAGAGTATAGGTGGTATAGGAAGTAAAGATGATGTAGGAGGGTATAGGAGGTATATGACGTATAGGGGATGTAGGAAGGTATATGTGGTATAGGAAGTTGAGGTGATGTAGGATGGTATAGGTGGAAAATGAAGTTAAGGTGACATAGGAGGGTATAGAAAGTAAAGGAGAGGTAGGAGGGTAAGGTTTGTATAGGCAGTAAAGGTGATGTAGGAAGGAATATGTGGTATAGGAAGTAAAGGTGATGTCGGAAGTATAGTTGATGTAGTGGACTATAGGTGGTATAGAAAGTCAAGGTGATGTAGGAGGGTATAGATAGTATATGATGTAAACATGATGTATGATGGTAAAGGTGGTATAGGAAGTATAGGTGATGTAGGAGGGTACAGGTGATATATGACGTATAGGTGATGTAGGAGGGTATATGTGGTACAGGAAGTAAAGGTTACGTAAGAAGGTATAGAAAGTGAAGGTGATGTAGGAGAGTTGGTGATTATAGGAAATAAAGGTGATGTAGGGGGTATAGGTAGTGTAACAGAGTATAGGTGATGTAGGAGGATATAGTTAATAAAGCTGATGTAGGAGGGTATATGTGGTATAGGAAGTATATGTGGTATAGGAAATATAGATGACGTAGGAGTGTATATGTGGTATAGGAAGTATAGATGGTATAGGAAGTATAGATGACGTAGGAGGGCATAGGTGGTATGGGAAGTATAGAGGTATAGGTGGTATAGGAAGAAAATTGGATGTTGGAAGATATAGGTGGTATATAAAGTACAGGTGAAGTAGGAAGATATAGTTAATAAAGCTGATGGAGGAGGGTATATGTGGTATAGGAAGTAAAGGTGACGTAGGAATGTATATGTGGTATAGGAAGTAAAGGTGACGTAGGAATGTATAGAAAGTATAGGGAATATGGGAGGGTATAGGTGGTATAGGTAGTATAGGTGGTATAGGAAGTATATATGATGTAGGAGGGTATAGGGCTATAGGTGGTATAGGAAGTAAAGGTGATGTAGGAGGGTAAGGTTTGTATAGGAAGTAAAGGTGATGTAGGAATGTATATGTGGTATGGGAAGTATAGGTGGTATAGGAAGTATAGATGACGTAGGAGGGTATAGGTGGTATATGAGTATAGGTGGTATAGGAAGTATAGATGACGTAGGAGGGTATAGGTGGTATGGGAAGTATAGGTGGTATAGGAAGTAAAGATGGTGTAGGAGGATAAAGATGGAAAATGAAGTTAAGGTGACGTAGGAGAGTATAGAAAATAAAGGTGAGGTAGGAGGGTACAGGTGTTAGAGGAAGTAAAGTTGATGTAGGAGGGTAAGGTTTGTATAGGAAGTAAAGGTGATGTAGAGTGTATATGTGGTATAGGAAGTAAAGGTGATGTAGAGTGTATATGTGGTATAGGAAGTAAAGGTGATGTCGGAAGTATAGTTGATGTAGGATGGTAAAGGTGGTTTAGGAAGTATAGGTGATGTAGGAGGGTATAGGTGGTATATGACGTATAGGTGATGTAGGAGGGTATATGTGGTACAGGAAGTTAAGGTTACGTAAGAAGGTATAGAAAGTGAAGGTGATGTAGGAGAGTTGGTGGTTATAGGAATTAAAGGTGATGTAGGGGGTATAGGTGGTGTAACAGAGTATAGGTGATGTAGGAGGATATAGCGAATAAAGCTGATTTATGAGGGTATATATGGTATAGGAAGTATATGTGGTATGTGAAGTATAGATGACGTAGGAGTGTATATGTGGTATAGGAAGTATAGATGACGTAGGAGGGTATATGTGGTATATGAAGTTAAGGTGACGTATGAAGGTATAGAAAGTTAAGGTGACGTAGGATGATATAGGTGGTGTAAGAGAGTATAGCTGATATAGAAGGGTATAGGTGGTGTAAGAGGGTTTATATGATGTAGGGGGGTATTGGTGGTTATAGGAAGTATATGTGATGCAGGAGAGTATAGGTGGTATAGGAAGGTAAGGTGATGTAGAAGGTTATGTGGTATATGAAGGTAAGGTGACGTAGGAATGTATAGAAAGTATAGGTGATGTGGGAGGGTATAGGTGGTATATGAAGTAAATGTGATGTAGGAGAGTATAGGTGGTATATGAAGTAAAGATGATGTAGGATGGTAAAAGTGGTATAGGAAGTTATAGTCGATGTAGGAGGGTATAGATGGTTTAGGAGGTAAAGATTGTTTAGGAGGTAAAGATGATCTAGAAGAGTATAGGTGGTAAAGGACGTATAGGTGATGAAGGAGGGTATAGATGGAATAGGAAGTAAATATGATGTAGGAGGACAAAGGGGTATAGGAAGTAAAGGTGGAGTAGGAGGGAAAAGGGGATATAGGACGTATAGGTGATGTAGGAAGTATAGATGACGTAGGAGTGTATATGTGGTATAGGAAGTATACATGCTATTGGATGGTATAGGTGGTAAAGGACGTATAGGTGATGAAGGAAGGTATAGGTGGTTTAGGACGTATAGTTACAGTAAGAGGGTATAGGTGATATAGGAAGTATACATGCTATAGGATGGTATAGGTGGTAAAGGAAGTAATGGTACATTAATACAGCAATTGAGCTTTCTTTATGAATTGATATACTACAGCTTATACATTTCTAGAAGTATTATATATAATAACAATGTTACAATCCGCTGAGGTATAGAAAAGAGATAGAGAATATCGAAGTATAATTCGAATTCGACATCGATAACTAGAGAAAAATATGAACCTGAGGAATATTAGCAGATACCTTTTGGGTTGTTTAACTTGACGTAACTTGACGTGATTCAGTCCAAATGCATCCACAAAATTCGAAATCTGGAATGGTGATCCCGTCCCTGATTAGCAGATATGTGGTAAGTCCCGGAAAGGCTTAGAAAAAAGTCATTGCATGTAATCTTCCTAAATAGCTTGTATTTATTTTGAAATATTTATATCAACTATATTGTATTCCATAAAGGGATCGACGTGTCCAGTACACAAACCAACAGCTACGACGTTGACACGTGCCTCAGGTATGGAGGTGTTTTTTTTTTATAGTATTCAAGCGGTTCCTGATTATTTTTCACAATTACTAGTTTACCATATAATACACAATAAAATACGTATTATTTAATCTCACAAGAAAATTACATAATGGGGAATATTGTCTGCGAATAGAAATCGAAATATAAAAGTTTATTTGTATCAAAACTGCAAATATCTCATGATTTAGCCGTTGCTGTTTTACGTAAAGCGACACAGATTTAGTTACAAATATAGAGATGATTTGATTGTCTTTTTTCAAACGCCTTTTATAAACTGTATTCGGGTTGAGCACCCCAGCAGTGTTTCATTCCTCCAACCCTTTTTCACACACGTACATAGTACTCTCGTGTACATCGATCGCTACAACTAACGGAGCGGTCCGTCCGGCTTTTTATCTAACATGGAGGACAAGGTAAACACAGTTTTAATTGAATCTTGAAAAAATCGGAATGTAGGTTCCGTTCGTTAGACTTTGTCCATTCAAATTGACGTGGATGACGAATTTCATTTTGGATTAAAATGCCCCTATCAACGAGTCTAGAGGCAGAGACGGAAACAACGGTGGGGTTCAAAAGTTTCGGGTTGTCTATATTTCCTCACTAATATTGCAGACAACAGGAAATGTCAACTAGACTTAGTGTCCGGAGTGAGGTTTTACTGTATTGTTAATCATAGTGAAATAATTATAAGCATCACTATGTTTCCATNTGATGAGTTCGCAACACGATTTCTCACCTCTGCACGATTTCTCACCCGGGTGAGAAATCGTGTTAGGAGTAGGCATATTGCCCGTTGCCATGAGAACGAACACTGAAATTGATTTTGGGGGATTGTGGTTATTTAGACTTGTTTATTACTGTACAAACTTCAAACTTGTTCGAACTCCAATATTTAGCTCACCCGGTCCGAAGGAACATTGTGAGTTTATGCCATACCGCAACGTCCGTCGTTCGTCCGTCCGGCAACTTTTTCTTTAAAATGCCACTTGTCCTGAACGACCCAGTAGATTTTGACTTAATTTGGCCTGGAGCATTCTTAGACCAAGGGACTCAATTTTGTATAAACGATGGGTGTGCCCCCTCCCCTTGGGGCAGATGGACTGGTACAAATAGGGGAAATAGAGGTAAAACCTTTGGAATCCTTCTTCTACCATAGGGATGAAGTAATTTCATCCCAATTCAGTCTGTAACTTCCTTTGGCCAAGGGCACTAATTTTGCATAAACGGTGGGTGTGCCCTTGGGCAAAGGGGACTCAATCTTGTTAAAATGGTGGGGTTTGAACCCCTGGACAGAGAGGGGCGGGGCCCAATAGAGGCGATGGAGGTAAAACCTTTAAAACCCTGCTTCTACCGTAGGAATAATGTTTTTTTTTTTATCCTAACTTGGTCCGGAGCATCCTTAGGCATACCATTTGAGGTATTTTATCCGAATTTGGCCTGAAATATCCTTGTGCAAAGGGGTCTTAATTTTGTATAAATGATAGGTGTGGCTCCTTTGGGTGAAGAGTTGCGGGGCTCAAAAAGGGAATTTGAGGTTTAATTCTTTAAAATATTTCTTCTTCTGTACCATTGGATGGATTGTTTGTAATAAGAATAATTTCCCATGGTTGCTTAATTATCCTGGGCCTCTTGTTTTATTTTATCTTATCATCTTTGACTTACAATGGTATACAAAGATATGTAACATACACAGATTTAATGTATAAGCATGCGTGGTTGTACAGAGGGATACAAGTATCATATCAATAGAGGTGTACTGCAGTTACATACTGTATAATACATGTAGTCACTAATGATATTCGGTGTTAAGTTTCCGAACAGATCTACATCATGGCCTATCACTTGCTAAGTCATTTCAGGCTATAACAATTTCTGCTCAGATTTATGGACCACAATAAATGTTGGTTAATTACATATTTTAATCGTGTTCTTGAAGATGGGAGAAAAGGCCAACATCCTCCGCCAAATGGCCGCTGCAGACTGGCTTCTGATAAGTCAAAATGTACGATTGTCCAATGCCCTATGTAAAAGTGTGCAGTGTCACTACGAACACTACTGCGATCTGCGTTGATTTTTTTATTTGACAAAATGATTTGGTATGTAGATGTATTATGCACGGTTGTCAACGGTTAGCCGGTTATCCGGTTACTCGGGCGAAAGACCGCGAACCGGTTACCAAAATCCTTAACCGAAAAGTCGGACATTTACTTACCCCTTTTGGGAGCCCCATGTTTCCCTGGCTTAGAACTATATGCATTTGTATAGATGCGACCGAAATTGGATAGTTTTGTAATAAAACAGTGTTCAGGGATAACATGTTACTGTTAATTTTGTACTCTAATTTACTGGCAAAGAGATGTCGCCAACACCATAAAAAATCTGAAAACAATTTAAAAGGAAACCAGAATACAAAGCTGTGAGATATATAAAAGAAGTTGAAAAATATGATTTTTTTTAGATAGATACAGTGTAAAGTTTGATTTGTTCTTTTGAAATTCGGAATGAATACTAAACTCATTCAACCTCTTGACACACGAATCAGTTGCTTATCTTATATCTGAAAGAAGTTACATATAGTCACCATACAAAAGGACGGTTTTATATACTGGACATGTTTGTGCAGATTATAAGATATAAATGATAAATTTTATTTCCTATCAAAATACCTCATTGTTGCAGATTTAAGAAAGGAATTTCTGAACAATAAAACTATTATGTATGTTGGAAAATTATTTTAAAAGAATTGATGCCGTCATTCGTCAGATACTGAAGTCGGCGTTGATGACATCGGTACCGCCCAACCCCTCCCCCACACACTTTTTAAATGTTTACGGTAATAGTGATCT
>NW_018405386.1:2221486-2224328 GCF_002113885.1 Mizuhopecten yessoensis | reverse complement strand
ATAACATGGTCTGGGGTGGATGTTGCGGTATCTGTGCTGTAGCATTCAAGTGAGGTGTCACTTTAAATGATGCCGTTGGAAGCACGGTCCCACTACAAACAGAATGCATCACATCTCCACCATACATACATAGGGAGATATTAGCCAGGTGGCATAGGACTCGTAGTTAACGCCTGATAAGGCAGCTCCTGCGAATTCCTCAAAATTGAATTGTTTAATGTAAATGCTAATTGTATTAATTGTATATATATGTACTGTAAAGCGCTTTAGAGTGACTTATATGTTAGCTAGATAGAGCGCTATATCAAATGCTGTATATTATTATTAACACACACTGGAAGCATTGCGTGTCCTGATTCTGAGCACTGATGAGAAATTTGTGCAAATACTCTCAATGTTGTCGATCAAAAATGATTCTTTAATTTAGGCTGGAAAGTCAGTTTGCAATTATTTTCTTTACACAGACGTTTACACTTTATATTCTCTGCTCTACAGTCACACACTGTGGCACCGCTACGGTCCAAAAAAAACCGGAAATGTATCATTGAAAAATGTTTACAAAATAACTTCAACGTTGGTATATGCTGTTTTTGAATGTCAATAAAATGTATGGCATATTTTCAGTATTACCGTTTTTGACAAATTGACGTTATTGTGTCTTCCTTATGTTTAAGTAAGAGACATGTAAAGCCAGTAGTATATACGTCTCTGGTTAGGTCGACACTTCAATTAAAAAGCAAAATACCGACACACATTTATTTTTATACAATACGGTACTTCTGTATGCGATGCTAAATTATATGACGGAATTAGACAATCTAATTCCGTGATTATATTTATCTCAAAAATATAATTGAATTATAAGATTCAAACTTTTTCTCTTCATATACATGTAATATGTAAAGTTATAATTTAACATCTTGGTTCAATAATGAAAATCGTTTCGATCCACTTCCTTAGCCTACTTAGGTGTGACATTTGTGTACATGTAAATAACACTAAACAACACCCGTGTCCAGTGCTGACAGCAGGAGGCCCAAGACGCACCAATATACCTGTGTCCAGGTATGACATCAGCAGGTGGACTAGGGGGTACCTAAAGTTAGTATATTTATATTGATTTATTTACATTCATTTACGTCTCAACTCATTGCATATTACATTCATAACTGCCTAAATCAACATTAGAATACACACATGTTAAACATATTTATCAACACTATAAATATTTGATTTACAATAGTAAATTATCACATAATTCATTTAAAATATCAACTTATGAATAAACCATATCTTTGCTAAAATATGCTCATTTTATCATGGAATCATATAACCATATTCATGCGATAAAGCAGTTAGAAATATAATAATCAGTATGTAGATTGGTGTAGATTATGTGTCTCCCAATTTTCCATTTAACTGCAATGTCCTCAGTCTAGATAACAGGGAAATGTATAAGCAGAGACGTATATATTACGTCTCTGGTATAAGGATCAATTTCAAGAAAAAGATAAATAAAATGTGTAAGTACTGCCAAAGAGTCACATTATATGCAAATCAAAGTCGGTACAACTGCATCACCGGACAGATGAAAGTCAGTAACAGGGCAAATAATGCTGGACTCTGTTATGCACATGATATATTACTAATCTTTGTGAGACTTGAACGGACCAGTTCTCCCTCTGCAAGATTGTTTTAAATTGGTGTGTATATCTTTTATGTGTTAAATTTCATGGATTGCATAAAGAATAAAAATAAAGTTTCAAGATTTTATAACTGTGGGTAAAAATACTCGGGTTGCTGCTCAATTTGAGCATTAATGATTGTACCGGTGCATGTTTTCGTCTGTTTCAATCGTATATCTACATATTGTAAAGAAAAGGGTGGGGTGCTCCTACGTTAATTTGACTCAATTTTTACTGAATTGCTTTGTATTGTATATAGGTACTCATCAAATTTTCTAGAGATCAATTAAATAATAAAAAGTGTAATATTTACATTCACTAGATTAACGAATTATGTCAAAACACGGATTCATTTAGATAGCTTCTGCATGTGTGTTCGGACACCCGCATTACAGCACATCATTTGCCTTCTCAGTAGAAACTTATTTCTTCATTAAAATGGGGAAAACAATATATATGTATGTAGTACTTTAAATATTACCTACACAAGCAAGTGACGACGGAATATATCATATAAGTAGCTAAAAGGCTCACATATCGAACGCACGATCAAAGCTTCACGGTATAGGGCTGTTTTGACAGCGTTGAACTGGTGACGTCACACATGTGGGCTACCCATATCGAGGCGATCGCCGCTAAGCCAAAGGTGTGTTTTTCAGATAAATCACAATATCTCGGAAACGAAGTCAACTACGACGTTCGTACTTTCTTAGATTAAACGAAGTATTTTCATAGCTTGATATAGCAAAACGTTCAGGGTACATTTCTTGGGTGCGGTTAGAAGGAGGGGCGGCAATTATTTCGAGAAATAGTGTTAACCACTAAAACATCTAAATTATACTTCCTAAATTCTCAGATTAAGTTAATCTACCTGACCCCTTATCACTAGAAGAAGAAGAAGAAGAAGAAGAAGAAGAACATTTAATATTTGTGATTTACTATACGGCGCGATAGGTCCAAACAAACAACTGTAGCAAATTCCCGGGTCCCTGTGCCTGAAACCACAGGTATTAACATTGTGGTCTTTACCTTCGAAATAACAATAGCCGCAGGTAACAGGGGTGACCCCACGTTCAAACAATAATAAATGTAAGGCCAGGTAAAAGCAAAGACCATAATATGATAGTTGGGATTAATTCGCTATTGTTTAGGATAGT
>NW_018405386.1:2177422-2221003 GCF_002113885.1 Mizuhopecten yessoensis | reverse complement strand
AAACAATTACACGTACGTTATTTAGTTTGGGTTGTTTATTATTTTTCGACAAATTGATTAAATATTTTTTAGAATTTGAGACTAAACAAATGAACTACCCTCTAGACGTATCCATATGTATTGTTGATGTCGAAGAACCATTGTTCAAGACTATTCCCGTAGCTTCACCCTGAAATAATATTTGGGGAAAATATAGAAATTAAAACAAAAGATAAGTGAGAAACCAGCAACATCAAATATACTTTTAATCTTATGAATTCATAAAAAGGTATGTGTTTTTACGTCGTGTAGATTTAGTGATTAGATGTTAAATGTAATGTACTGTTGAGTTCCAAACGTATGCCATTAGAAGTTTAATTCCATTTCAAAATGAATTATCAATATTCACGAAAAAATCGGGGGACAAATCATCATTCCAAATTATTTTGTTGGTGCTGACGGGGAAAATGTTGCCTATAAGTACATCTGCATCCGCCGCTGTGCAAATAACACTTGAGCGCTGTATAGGTAAATACAGGTCAGAGTTAGGGGCAGAGACCGACACGCTTCCGCGAGCAAGTACATCTAAATCTAAGTCCGTTATTTGTCTGCTATGAACTGCGTTTTAGGAGCGTGTTTAACAAAACGGTCTGTATGCGTTTGCGTTGCGTTTGCGTTCCGTTTGCGTTGAGTTTCCGTTGCGTTTCCGTTGCGTTTGCGTTGCGTTTCCGTTGCGTTTGCGTTGCGTTTGCGTTGCGTTTGCGTTTATTACCAAATGTGCAATCTCCTGTGTGTGTATTACGTTCATCTATAAAGAGATATCAAACGCGAGGAGTTAAGATACAAGTGATCATAATAATTTGTGGGCGTATCATCCGCGCAGTAAACCCGTCAAATCTCCAGTGTATAAACATAATATCTGATAGGTTGCTTAGAGGACATGTAGAAGGATATTCCTTTTTTATCTACATTCTCTTTCCGACTATGTTTCCCCAGGCACCCTTCCTCATAGGACCCTGGTTGCTGCAAGGACGTTAAAACCCAAACAAACAAACAAATTTGCTCGATCAATGCGTTTCTTTAACACCCTTAACAGCTTCGAGGAAATAATATACATGTTGTATCCGTTCACATGTCATCGTAAAAGGTGTATAATGTCAGGCTCAAACCAAACCCATGTGTAAACTTTGCGTCTACTGCTAAGAGGGCATTCAAGGAAAAGAACTGAATCGATATTGGTCCGATTGCAGCACTTTGGAATCCTATTTTCTCCTACTACGTTCTTCTCGGCAGTGTCTTCTTGTGTACCCATCCTAAGATGGCCTTAACTGGCCCAAACAACCAAACCATTTCCTCCTAATGCGATACGTTTCTTTACAATAACATTGAACACCATGGAAGACATTGTGCCCCCTCAGTTGATCAACGAACTACTTCTTAATACAAAAGTTTGCTGCTAATGGAAATAGCTGATTGTACAGAAGCCTCTATGTAAGTTGCCTCATATCATCTAAAGGCCAGACACAATAGATGGTTACTGTCGCCCATATACTATCTATTTTACGGCCATAGTAAGTCTCTGACTATCGCTCTCGATACTTATCAATATTTTAATCCCAACAACCGTTTCGTTTCCTTGCGCCTTGCTTTGCATCAAGTTTTGAAGGACGTACAGATATGGGTTCTATCCCTAAGATAGGCAGGACGTAACAATGTCCTTGAAATAATAGTTGCTACTCACTGCTTAGCAGTCAGCATTTAGGGTAACCGTAACAACTGGCAAGCCCACTTCCAGTATAATGTGACCGGGTGCTGGTTACTTTCGGCATGGTATTGAAGTAAGATTTTACTCTAAAAGTAGGCTTCAGATCGCGCTATAGCAAGGGGGCAAATACACCAACATACCATACCGCCTCCATCACCTTCATTGACAGTAGAACGCTAAACCAAATCATTCTGATACATCCACAGGTTATTTATTTGTCGTATTTGTAGATATGATACATTCTAGGTTCTTCATCGTGCTCTTTAACTGTTGTTTTAGGACCTTGTGATTTAATAACTGGGCCTTTAACATGCCTAATAACAGATCACCAATGGTGTTTTTTCCTAGACTATATGAAATATTTTAACAAAACAATTATCATACCACTTTTGGTGCTTCAAAAATCGTCGCTTTAGAAGCATGTCGGAAACCCAATGCGTATCAACGAAGTTCATGGTTCGCATAAAACGTCTTCCATTATCCCACAGCGACTGGTAATTTGTTGGACTGTTTGCTAGTCTGCAAAAGGGATTTAGCTTTTGTCGCCGACATGCAATGTCAATTGTTTAACAAAATAATTATCATGCCACTTTTGGTGCTGCAAAAAACGTCGCTTTAGAAGCATGTCGGAAACCATACCGCGTATCAACGAAGTACATGGTTCGCATAAAACGTTTACCATTATCCCACAGCGACTGGTAATTTATTGGACTGTTTGCTAGTCTGCAAAAGTGTTTTAGCATTTGTCGCCGACATGCAATTCCAATTGTATTAGACTAGTTATTTCTTTCGAATGCCCAACATCATATCGTAACAATCTTTGCTGATACTAAATCGCTGACCTACCGCTGTCACGCATGTACACACCTTGTTCAGTAGACGCGTCTCCTACGGCTCAGTGATATAGCGCCGCACCAGGAAAAATATCGACGTCAGAGAATACTAGTAGCAACGATAATGTAAATGGTTACAGAACATTCCAATTTCAATAACACTCAGTTAAGTTATAATCAGAATATCAACTTGCCTCTCTCCAAGATGTCTAGTAACAATCGTAATGCCAATGATTAAATCGGAAGTACGGCTAGAACACACCACATTGGTAAGGGAATCAAATGACCTCATTCAGACATGTTCTGGGAAAGGCTTGCTGTATCCAGAATCGGGGATATTTTTGCGTAAAATGCGTTACATATTAAAACGAAGAAACCACATTTTTGCACGTATTTGTCCAAATCAACAAACTCGGTCATAACAATTGACAAAATAGTTCGTCATAGGTTTGACAATGTTTTATTTTCATTTTGTTAAAATGTAAGCGTATGTATAAGGTAGGTATGGCCTATGCGTAATCGCGAAAGAACTTACTTTCTGCATCACATGTATTTGTCCCTAATTAATCCACATTAGGTTTAATTAAAAAAATAACTTTCATTTTTGTGTTTTTCAATATCTAACAAACTACAATGCTACCGCAGCTATCATGTGTTTTATATGCCCCTAAAATTTCCATGAAACTTTCAATTAGTTTCCTCTGAACATATGTTTTGCCGATTCGATTTTTAAATAAAGTTTGGTATGGATGGTTTAAAATCAGAGCAAGGCAGTTTTAATCTCATGACACATTTGCATTTAATGAAGCTTTTGTTAGGTTCGAAAACACCTTTATGGTTGGTAATAGATGTGTTGACATGTTTCAATGAGACTTAGGTAAATGTTGGATCAAAAACGGCAGACGTGCGTTACAATCGTCACAAATCGGAAAACAGCTGCAGTTTCAGGGATCACATACATGTTATAACATTAATAACCAGGCAGTAGGTATATAATAACAATTGGAAACCTTAGTAAAATAGCGTAGATACAGTTAAGGATGTGATAAGTACCGTTTAGCACAATTAAATTAATAATTATACGCAGTTTCGAGATCAACTTCTCATCACTTTGCAATATGATCATTATAAAGTTATTCCTGAAGTATAAATATAAAAACGTGTACATATGTAACTAGTTCGGTTATGTGACGTTTTATAGCGGTTTATGGTTAGTTTTATTTATTCGTCTCTTCGGTTCCAATTTATTCCTGGAAGCTTAGAGGCTTACGTCCTGGTGTTAACTAGTTTGTCTCACATAAGGATATGAACTGCACTGTGGTGATTATCTTAAACTATTATTTTAGTGACGAAGTTGTTAGAACCGGGTGTTTTTTTTCAAAATATTATTCAATATGAAATTATGATAATGCGACATATATTATTTTAATCAAGATTAGTCGTGCAATGAACATAGGAGAAAACAATAATTAAATGTTTATCACTTAACAGCTACGAATAAAAATGCATACATTGTAATTGCATAATGATTCCAGCGATGAAAGCGTAAGGATTACAGTTTTCACTGCTAGATAAATATGACACAGTATTAAAAGTTGGCACCTGATGCAGGCGTAGATGTCAAGTTCCATTAAAAAAGTTCTATTTTTTCCGTTTTTTGTTTGTTTATTTTTCATAGGGGGAGAGGAGGTGTTCATCCTAGTACGTTTGATAAGAGGATAAATATGACATTTTTTTGAAAATAAATCCATAAATTTCGTAATAACATTCATATAAACACTTTACGAATTTACATTGTACTTCATTTGTTTGGCACACTGTATCTATTACTAAATTTGAAAGGTGCATCACGTATGTGTGTGTGTGTGTGTTACGTTTATACTTGATATAATATGGCGTTTGACTTATTGTTACAGTTACCAGTGTTGTTCACAAGTATCTCTGTTGTACGTAGTATACCTAAGTTACCTGACCGTATTCTTAGAATGCGAGAAGAGAGGGAAGGTGCAAATCAGGTGATGACGTCTACAGCACAAACGATACCACGCAAGATGTCTACCAAACGGTACGTTATATCTTATGAGTGGATTCAAACATGGTTTTATTTCAATTTCATAAGCTTTTGTTTGTTTATTGTCTAACCTCCTCGTAACAGCTAAATATAGACGACTAATGTGGGAACCACCCTGTGGACTTGGGGATTTGCTTTTGTGCCATCTACTTGGGGACACAAAAGCGACCAAAAGGTGACAAAAAGTCCACAGTAGTCGCCTCTTACGATACGTACATTGTATAACAGCAGGTGTACTTTATTTTCGATCCTCGGCTTGCAGACAAACGTATGTTTTCATAGTTGACACATTTTAGGATTTTTGCACGTATTTGTCCCTAATTAATCCACATTAAGTGTTTAATAAAAAATAACTTTCAGTTTTGTGTTTTTCAATATCTAACAAACTACAATGCTACCGCAGGTATCATGTGTTTTACATGCCCCTCAAATTACCATGAAACTTTCAATTTGTTTCCTCGGAAATTATATTTTGCCAATTAGATTAGATAAAGTTTGATTTAGATGGTTTAAAATCAGAACAAGGCAGTTTTAATCTCATGACACATTTGCATTTAATGAAGCTTTTGTTAGGTTCGAAAACACCTTTATGGTTGGTAATAGATGTGTTGACATGTTTCAATGAGACTTAGGTACATTTTGGATCAAAAACGGCAGAAGTGCGTTACAATCGTCACAAATCGGAAAACAGCTGCAGTTTCAGGGTTGACAAACATGTTATAACATTAATAACCAGGCAGTAGGTATATAATAACAATCGGAAACCTTAGTAAAATAGCGTAGATAAAGTTAAGGATGTGATAAGTACCGTTTAGCACAATTAAATTAATAGTAATACGCAGTTTCGAGATCAACTTCTCATCACTTCGCAATATGATCATTACAAAGTTATTCCTGAAGTATAAATATGAAAAACGAGTACATATGTAACTAGTTCGGTTATGTGACGTTTTATAGCGGTTTATGGTTAGTTTTATTTATTCGTCTCTTCGGTTCCAATTTATTCCTGGAGGTTTAGAGGCTTACGTCCTGTTGTAAAATAGTTTGTCTCACATAAGGATATGAACTGCCATGTGGTGAGTATCTTAAACTATTATTTTAAAAAATTGTTAGAACCGTTTTTTTTTCCAAAATATTATTCAATATGAAATTATGATAATGCGACAAATATTATTTTAATCAAGATTAGTCGTGCAATGAACATAGGAGATAACAATAACTAAATGTTTATCACTTAACAGCTACGAATAAAAATGCATACATTGTAATTGCATAATGATCATAGCGATGAAATAGTAAGGATTACAGTTTTCACTTCTAGATAAATATGACACAGGAGTGAAAGTTGGCACCTGATGCAGGTGTAGATGTCAAGTTCTATAACAAACTTTCTATTTTCCCCTTTCTAGTTTATTTTTTTAGGGGGAGGGGATGTGTTTATCCTAGTAAGTTTGATAAGAGGATAAATATGACATTTTGCTTTAAATAAATCCATAAATTTCATAATAACATTCATATAAACCCTTTACGGTTTTACATTGTGCTTCAATTTTTTGGCACAGTGTATCTATTACTTAATTTGAAAGGTGCATCACGTATGTGTGTGTGTGTGTGTGTGTGTGTGTGTGTTACGTGCATAATTGATATAATATGGCGTTTGACCAACTGTCACAATTATCAGTGTTGTTCACAAGTATCTTTGTTGTATGTTGTATACCCGCGTTACCCGACTGTATTCTTAGAATGCGAGAGGAGCGAGCTGGACGTCTACACGCAAACGATACCACATAAGATGTCTATCGAACGGTACGTTATATCTTATAAGTGATTCAAACATGGTTTTATTTCAATTTCATAAGCTTTTGTTTGTTTGTTCGTTGTCTAACGTCCTCGTAACAGCTAAATATAAAGACGGATGCATAATGAGACGCAAGCGAAAGGAAAGAGTAGCTAAGAATAGAAATGTGCCAAGACACCGTCGGAAAGAGAATGTAGATAAGAAAGAAAGAAAGTAGAGAGGAAAAAATAGGGAAAAAAGGTGTTGCAATGGGAGCAATAAATCAGTTAACCCTTAACTTTGATTGGGGTTCAACATTAGTCACCTCTTACGACAAGCAGTGATCTGTTCCTTCCCCGAACTTGCAAAGGCATTTAATCAACATTGATCTGTAGAGCTCCTTAAGTGTAACGTGTGGCAATAAGGGGCAGCAGACAGCAGCCTCGGAAGTATGTGAAAAGAATAGGCTTGCTGTATCTCACCGTCTGTCGTAAAAGGCGACTTATGTGGGACCCCTGCAGCATCGGTGGTTTTCTTATGTGTCTCCTGCTTAGGGGACATTGAAGAAACAAAATATAGCTGTTGTCCCCAGTGCAACACTTGGGGTCCATATTGTTTCCTTTCTCTCTTCTCAACATTTTCTTTTCGACATTGTTTCCATAGACACTTGCCTTCGTATAGCTCCAGATATTACGAGGACGTTACACACAAAACAAAGAAAGAGCAGATTAATTTGCCAATTCATTACAAATTTGTGGTTTTCGGTTTTCTTTTGTAAATTTTCGATTTCTGTACAATAATCATATGGTTTTGAACCTATTTCTAACATCAACAGCGTTACTTAATAAAAGAGTTTTTGTGATTTGATTTGATTCTGTTTAATATCCTATTAACAGCTTAGGTCATTTAAGGACGTGCCTCCAACTGTGTTGTGTATGTATGCTGGAGGCGGGTAATGTTGATGTAGTGCATCCTTGTGATAGTGCGGATCTGAGTCTGATGCCAAATAGAGGGAAAAATAAATCCCCAATTCGGCAGGGATCCCTACAGTAGTCGCCTCTTACGATACATGCAGTGGGCAACAGCAGGCTATTCTTTTATTGATCCACATTTGCATGGGTGTTTCCTACGAGGTGAAGATACGCTTCTAAATACATCTGTGCAGATTCGTGGTAAAAGACAGATATGCTGTTTTCCACTACATGTTGATAAGATGCAATGAATGTAGGGGAAGGTAGGATAAAGGTTGATACGCAAATACTGCAGTCATTTTCGAATCTACTGCCGACCTTACAGCGCTATCGGACTGAAATACCATGGCACCTAGCACCATATTGCAACCATTTTATTATAATAATAGTAATAAAAGAATATTTATCGTCGAGAAAGTATTTTAATAAGTAGTCATC
This sequence comes from Mizuhopecten yessoensis, assembly GCF_002113885.1. NCBI lineage: Eukaryota > Metazoa > Mollusca > Bivalvia > Pectinida > Pectinidae > Mizuhopecten > Mizuhopecten yessoensis. The sequence goes on along the minus strand of NW_018405386.1, from coordinate 2,213,169 downwards.
AGCTGTTATAGTAATATACAGATGCATCGTAAAAAATAATTCTGTGGTGTGGCTACTCAGAAAAAGGTTTTAGAGTTAATTGAGAAATTTTAATTTTGCAATAGTTATGCCGTTCACACTCCAAAAAACTTAGAAACCAATTTTAACATGAATGGATATGTTGGTAGAATTTGTATCTGATACCTGAATGCTGGTAGTCCATGGATCAAAGTCACAATTCAACATTGTGATGTTATAGCAATTGTCTAAACAATGGAACATTCACTTAATGTCTCGAAAAAAGCTGTATCCGTCTTTAATGACCTTGACCCCTATGTGAAATATTGCAAACAATAAAGAAAACAAGAGTTGAGCTGAAAAACTGGAGTGCCAGGCTGTGTTAAGTCATATGGAGAAGAAACATGCTTGTTATAAGAGATAGCGGCTCAGTACGATCTCCAATTAAAATATCTTTCTTTGGGGTTTACGGAGTCAACATTGCCTCTAAGTATGCGACAGCAGGGTACAATATATCTTCTGTGGTAAAATTGAATAGACAAACGTGAAGACGCTGGATGCTTTTGTCAAACTCGGTAATATGTACTGATATAAGATTGATTGTTTTCCTTTTTATTTACAAAAACCATACAGATTTGTTCTTACAGTGTGAATATAATATATCGTTGCCCAAAGCAACTACTATGTAAACAAGATTATTTTTTATAACTGCATAAAGATATCTAAATAGATAAACATGTATGAAAGAAACTGATCTGGTGTAAGTATTCAATAAACTGTAAAACATTTCAACGCCTTTGATCAGATTTAGGTTTTCAAAACCAAACCATGATAGCAATCGTTTATTATGACGTCACAATCAAAACTATATAAAATTGTCCAAACTTAGTATCGCGTGGCGTAGCATCACGCTAGCCATTCAATGTTGTGTCATGGTATCGTATTTTAATTGTTTGATAAATTAGCCCTCAACAAGATCGCTACCACGATTCATTAAATCGCCAGAAGATCGTGCATTTAAGAATAGTAAAAACAACTCATTTTAATTTATTTTTCAATTAAGAAAACAAGAAGAAAAAACAGGCTATAAATTTGTAATGATATTACAGTCATATTTCACGAAAACGTGTTTGAAGCACGAGTAAAAAATACGAAGAATATTCAACCTAGGAGTAAAATGTAACTTTAATTCATCTGGACACAATGTATGTAATACACTAAGACAATGTCAAGGTCATAGTGACGATCCAATTGTCACACCTCATCAATATTCACATTAAACCCTGCTTTCTGATTGGTGATAGGTTTTGTCACAGTAGAAAAAGATTTTATTTTCACGGTAAAAACATTACAGTTCTCTAGTAAAATGTACTCTACTTGTTGTGGAGACGAATACGAAACAGATGCGCAAGAGAGTGTTTACGTTGTAACCTTCATCCGCCAAAAGCCGCTTTCGTACTGATTGAGTGACGTGCGGCGCATTGTGTTGATGACGCGGGATACTGTGCTAATATGTTCACAGATAAATTTGTTATCGAAATTCCGAATGCTTCCATGGTTTAGCCTTGATTATATCCAATTAGTTTGGAATAAAACCAGGTTTGAGAACAAAGACATTCATACTGGCACTTTTCAGATAGCTTGCTTAAATACGGCAATAAGGATGGAAATTATTTATGTTATATAAATGGTTTTACTTTTTCAGATGTGTTCACATGTACATGAACTATTATGGAACTTTTAACAATGAAGAGAAAATGATGGGGATAATATTGAATAACCGGCTTCGGTAGGAATTTATATATTGCATCATAATATGAAAATGTATGTTGAGCATATTTGTCAAACCACATGAAATTATAATTGAAAATGCATCCGGGTAACCTTATTCAGTACCCTTTAGTCAACGTGACCTAGATCACCAAAGTATACAGGTACTTTTTGTGCGTGATGACATCTGACAGGCGATATCTCTTTCTTGTTTCACAAGCTGATGTAAAAACATTTTTAATTTTGAGCAAGTGGTCCTGTAATGGACGAATAAGCTTTATCGAATTAAGGTTTATGTATATATCGTAACGTTTACGACGGTACGATAGACACAGGTAGTGTGGACGCTTATTCGTCCCCAGACGATTCACACACTGCCCACTTGTTTACATCTCCATAAGACACAGCTGAGGAAGAGTGCCGCATACACCTGTTCTTGTAATTAATAATAATGCACACATGCACCTAATACATGGTCGATGTGGTAGAATCTAACTGAGAATAAGAGAAGTCCTTTTTTGGCAAGTATTGCGATCATCAATCAAGTTAACCTCGTTTTTTGAGTATTTCTTTAATTATGTTTCGTTTGATAAAACATTTTTTTATGGAGAATAGATTAAGTGCAGTTTGCAAACGTGCAGATGAAAATAAATTACCTCGAAAATTTCCCTAACAAGATCAACCATAATTCATTTGAATTTGTAAATGTTTTGGTACGTTATTTTGATAATGACGAATAAAAGGACATGTTGTGTGAAGGAAATATATCCCCAGGTGATAAAGAAACTCCTTTACGTCTAAAGGTTGTAGTAAGTTAAAGAATATCGCCAAACGGCTCGTTAGTGAGCCCAAACCCCGTTATGTTTGGAGAAATCATTGCCAACGCAAGCACGGTGTCATTAGTGGGGGCCTTTTCCTGTGATTAGCTCCTAAGTCGAAACTATTTATGTTCAACACATGTGACAGGAATGTGCCTTGCTTGACCCTTCAGGCTTGTGCAAATACCTTATAATTGTACATCGGCAATGAATTTATTTTAATCTCTGGATGGTATGTCTACAAACAGAAAACGGGAGATAGAAGAAACCCACCGTTTCTGCATGGGCAATACGATCATGTATCCCGATTTAAGAGACCAGTTCTCTTTTCCGGTGCTCTAAAACGATACAAAACGGAGATCAATCACAATTAACACTGCTTTTAATAATGATTGGTATAATTTCAATGTACGTTTTCTTTTAAAATTGCGTGAAGATATATGAAAAAAAGGTTGGGTTAAGAGGTTCATCATTCCCCTGAAGTTCAATGGAAAACAAATCGAAAATCCAAGATCATTCTCATTGGAATTGAAATGAGAATAGATGGTTCGGAGAACCAATGCAATTTCTGGTGTGGATTAGAACCGTCTTCCTGTTAAATGTCACAGGTAATGGGAAACTGTCTTTGCCTCGTTCTTACATTCACGCGATTTTAATGTGTTTCAGTGAATTTGCATTGTCTTGGAGATGCAGTATGCAGTGAGTGTTTATATTATATGTGTACGGCTGTATTGGGTTTCAACACGACAAGCGTTCATTGTTTTCTCTTAAAGATCATGAAAAGTGTGTTTGGTCAATGTGGTAATACATTTAACACACAGGGCATCACACAATAATGTTCCCGACTGGTACACGGCAACAGATATATTTCCTGTCTGGCACACATCAACGACACGACAGACCACAAGGGTAGGTAATGCCTTTTTTTGGCTCTCTGATATATGTTCGTGCACAGAATAAATTACATGTACAATATCCTACAAATTAGCATATCTCTACAGGGTAAATAGAGCAGTACGAAAACCCGTGATCCAGAGTTGTTTTTGTTGTCTTTTTGAGACACCTTTACTGGTTCAGCAAATTCAGTTTGTCCTTAAACACCTATGTTGTAATGGTATCTTATTGACTCCGTGCTGCCATCATTAAACTTTTACGACAAGTAAGAATTACACAAATAGAACAAAAACAAACAATAAAACGTTAGTGTGTATTAATCAGCTGTGTAGACCAAGGAATCGTGGAGTAAGTTCCGGTTTGAAGAGTGGTTATGTTGTTTCATGTTTTTAACAAGAATAAGTGACGTAATAATGAACTCTTCTGAAATATAGAATATGATTAAAATGGATATCTATCAATAACAAGAGGAAATCCAATTTTGTAACACAAAGATCGCAATGTTTAGTTTATTGACAACGCTATCCTGACAACATGCGTCAAATCCGCTAACTGACGCCTGGCGCTGTCAGTATCAATCGCGTGACCCCCTTTGGTACTGTTAGAATATGTCCAGCGATCGATCGGACACAGTGATCGCCCATTAGTTTCTGTACTCGTCACATTATCAGAGGATTTAACCCATATCCATAAATGCATACCACATGCATGTCTCCATCAGTGGTAAATAACGAAAGATATGCAAACGCGAACAGGTTCTGTCTCTACATTCATGTGTCAATTAACGGTAAGCTACTTACGATATACAGCCTACATGACTTTCAACTTCATACGTCATGAAAGGCTGCATTACAAGTAAACGACGTAAGACATAAACATGCCTCCCGTGAACGTTAACTACACATGTCATGAATGACTCTGTGAATGTAGATTAGTTTAATTTTTGTTTAACGTCCCATTAACTGGAGAAAAGGTATGTTGGTGTTAGTGCCGCCATGTGATAGCGCGGATCTGACGCCGACTTTATAGTGCTATCTCACTGAAATACCACGCCAAAGGCACCCAGCACAGCATTCCGCCCAGTAACAATATACTGACAACGTGTTAACCAGTTGTTGACATTACCCTAAATTCTGCGCGTCAAGTAGGGAATAACACCTACCTTTTTAAGAACTTTGGCATGTCCAGGCGTGGAGACCATTGCCTTCCCCACCTGGACGAACGTTTAACATGAAAGCCAAAAATGAAGTATTGCCAAGCAAGGCGCTAAGAAATAGATCCCAAATATTGCAATGGTGTATTATCTTGACGATCCCCGACCTGCATGGGTGGCCTCTGTGAATGTCCATGTTTCTATAAAAGGTAAACATCAAACGGCATAACGCATGCCCGTATGAAAGTTTACCCACATCTATCACGAATTATTAGTCGAAGTGTAAAGGATATATGTCACTTGTATATTTATGAAAGGGAAACTATTTAGAACTTTACTTTAAAGTTCAGTTTTCTATGACGACGGCGTCCATACGTATTGGCCTTAACAATGGAACATGTAATTAGGGGGTAACCCTATTCAAGAAATTTACGGAGGTATATCGTGATTATATTGTCACAAACCTTGTTTTATTGTTTCCGCAGTAATTGCCATTCTAGTTCATTAAGCTACAACCACCAAAATAGAACGATGATTTAAGGTTAAATTTTTTGCTTTTTTCTTCACAAATCTGGGTCCTCTGCCGTGAATTTGTGATGTTAGTAAAATTTAAATTAAGGCAGATTTACACTGACCTTCCAGGGTCAGGCAATTGATCGTGACGTCATTATTAATCAATTTCATGACGAGTCAGTATCATTGACGTCATTAACGATCGCCATCCAGGCTTCATATGGAAATGAGATATTTGCAAAACGAAATTTATATTATGAAGTGACCAATTAAATACCGTGTTACATATCAAATAAAATAATAATATGCGTTGTGCGTTTGTTGCGGTTCGACAAGCGTAAGTTTGCTAATTGACCAATGATTTTTACATGTGTCTGGATATATTTGCAAACAATTTATCACTAAACTTATCGTAACATCTTTTTCATTTGGTGACTTATAGTTCAGCCGAACTCCCACCGATAGTCAGTGTAGTACATGAGACCTTACCTAATTAATGACAGGGAGAAATCAAACCAACAAATCTTCAAAGGTCGGACACCGCTTAAAGTATTACTAGACCATTGATTAACGCAGCGAGCCGACTGATTCTACGGTCAATTCACGACTACACCACAGAATTCTAAGTTCATGTGACGGATAACGATGTCGTAACATTAATTTAATGATACGGATAATGTAATCATCATAGCGTGTATGCCATTCTTCGGATAATGTGAATATCGTGAAATTAAGTCAATGATACGGATATTATCATCATAACATGAAGGTTGTGTCACGGTTGCTATCATCATAGTATGGAATACATAACGCGGATATAATTAGAAACTGTCCGTATAATTTAACCAGGATCAATATTATTCCGTCTCAAGTTATAACATCTACCTTTGAATGTCTATGACAATAATTGTTGAGAAGACGTACACCTGTAAATTAACAAACAAAGAACTGACACATCTAACGACAGCTTTGCTAACCAAACTATGATTATATAAAAACCATTTTTCAAATATAGAATGTTAAATTACATGTACCAACTGGTAACAATCAACACAATATTTCTTGGAAATCTCTTGAGAGTTTAGTCTTGAAATTAACGTTTTTTACTAGATTTTTTATCTCTATTATCAACCCCTCACCACTTATTAGAACACTGATGACAAATAGGAGTATCCTTTAACGCGGGAGAGCTTAAACCGTTAGTTACATGTATGTGCATAGACTCGACAACCTTTGTTTTGTGGTAACTGTGGGAGAACGTCAGGGAATACCAATAAAGTAGGATTCTACGGAAATGACGAAAGCAAATGTCAAGTAGATCTGTTGATGTCAATGAACGTGATGCATATATATCAAACACTATTTTGCTTCAATCGCCCTTTGAGATTGCTTTTACAAAGGGATATGAAAGCGATCAAAAGAAATCTGTAGCATCCGCTGCAACACTTGATCCTTCAGTTTTCTCTTTTCTCATGTCTTTTGTCGTTCCTTTAAGCCTTGTTCGGTAATGCTTGAGTGATGAACGTTTGCCTTAGCGTCTTTGGTACTTACTGATCTGTCTCTGATGGACGTCCATTTTTAAATACATGGCGGTAAGTTATGGTCACCCTGTTGTCTATACATTAAGACCGGGTGCATAGTGCCACGATGCCGTGTTTAGGATACGACCTTCAGAGAGTGGTACCACCACCCACAGACCCATAGACCAACATATGTCGTCATAGACCCACAGACGCCGTCATAGACCCACAGACGCCGTCATAGACCCACAGACGTCGACATAGGCCCACAGACGTCGTCATAGACCCACAGACGCCGTCATAGACCCACAGACGTCGGCATAGACCCACAGACGTCGCCACAGACACACAGACGCCGTCATAGACCCACAGACGTCGGCATAGGCCCACAGACGTCGTCATAGACCAACAGATGTCGTCATATACCCACAGACGCCGTGATAGACCCACAGACGTCGTCATAGACCCACAGACGCCGTCATGGACCTGCAGTCGCCGTCATGGACCCGCAGTCGCCGTCATAGACCCACAGCCGTCGTCATAGACCAACAGACGTCGTCATAGACCAACATACGCCGGCATAGATCCACAGACGCCGTCATAGACATCACATACGTCGTCATAGACCCACAGACGCCGTCATAGACCCACAGACGTCGTCATAGACCAACAGACGTCGTCATAGACCAACATACGCCGTCATAGACCCACAGACGTCGTCATAGACCCAAAGACGCCGTCATAGACCCACATACGCCGTCATAGACCCACAGACGCCGTCATAGACCCACATACGTAGACCCACAGACGTCGTCATAGACCAGCAGACGTCGTCATAGACCCAGAGACGCCGTCATAGACCCACAGACCCACAGACGTCGTCATAGACCAACAGACGCCGTCATAGAAGATGTTCCGGAAAGATGAACATAAACATAACGCACACATGTGATTCCACCTACAAACATACAGCATGCCAAAAAGACTTACACTACGCCATACAGCTGTTTCGACCTGCTAGGACTCGTTGGTGATGCTAGGGGCAAAACAGTTTGAAATCCAAATAGGTCTCAACTACTGATGATTCAGAAGGGAGGGGGGGGGGGGGGGGATAAAACCCCTTTATTTATGAATTTCAAAAATAAACATAGATCCACCTAAAACAAACGTTTGCCTCAAGTGATGAATGACATTTGAGCTTTTCCTTGACCGAGACAAAAAAAGTCTTCAATATCGGTAGTTGCTAACCTCTGTTGACCTTCAGCTTTTAAATGGGTGGCCATAGAGACGAGTTAGTCTGATGTCAGAATAATGTCACTGGGCGGGGTTTCTTGCATTACCGTGTCCATGTACGGCTTCGCGGTATAGTAGCACTTTAGTCCCGTTAAGCTCTATCATCGAGGACATTGTCCTTACATGACATCAGCTGTTGCAAGGACTTAAAACCTCAACAAATTCCTTGACATTCGTAAAAAAGGTTGTTGGCTGTCTATGGATGATATTGGTCAATATGATGCGCGATATTTGTCACGTGTTGAAGTTGACAATTTCTCTCGAGTCATTTAAGAACTTTACCGAACCAATGTTTTCTTCGCCAATACATTCCCTTGTATATTGGAAGCCATGCATATAACATATTTGTCTATTGAAAGCATAATCGCAATATGCGATGTTCGATTGAATATGAAATATTAATGTCCTTTTTGCATGTTGTTACATGTACACTTCTAGCTCGTAAATCAAAACGTAATAATGTTGTTTTCGATTTTTTCATATTTGTGTAATTTATGCAATTTACGTGATCAATTACATCGAATGCTTCAAAGGATTTTTATTGCATAAAACTTGAAAAGTGATTGATGGAAACATTTATAATTGAGTTAAATTGCCTCACTTTTAAAGTAATGATTAATTAAGCAAATTAAGACATAATTAGGAAATTGAACAATTGTATCGAGCAGCTTTGCTGCATTTAGTTTGAATTGTTTTCTGGCATTTTTGCTGCTGTAAGCACGTCATGTGTTACACAATACTTACACGATCTGTGTTTTAGTCCCAGATAATTACCCCACACCACCACCTCCCCCAACATCAGACTCTGTGCTATTTCGGGTTATCTTAGTGATACTTAAATGATGTAACGTTCAAATATATCATGATTTAATTAACGATTTGTTTGATTTGCGTTCAACGTCCCTGCAACAGCTACGGTCCTATAAAGACGAAATCTGCGAATAAAGAATGCCGCTCTAAGGTGCCATCTCACTAAAATATCCTAATTAATTAAGTCCAATTAGCAATTAACAAAGTGAATTAAGTCCTTCTGGGAAAGTGAAGTTAGTATTGGCAATGTTTATTTTAGAGAATGATATAACGTTTTGCATTCCCGGACATGTTTACTTCTTTAACACGTAGACTATAAGTTTTTAATTGAAATATAACCCAAGGCTAACGACTAAATCGATACGATAGAGACTGGTGCGCCTTGTACATTTGCTGTAGTCTAGGATGTGAATATTTGTGATATGTTTTCTATTTGTCGGAAGATATTGCTCTAACTTACGCTTCGATCGTAAATTCTGTTTGCCACAATAACAACTAAGATCTGTCTAAACGTATTTCTCCAACACGCACAAATACCATCTGCAATTATTTAATCGAATGTAGAATACATTACTTCTCAGAACTTCTCTTCTAAACTGTATTTCCTTTTTCATTATCAGTTGGTGAATTATTTATCATTGTGCAGGTTTATGTCAGTGACAAAAACAATTTCAAGACCTGTCTTGTTTTCTTTGATGGCGGGGGTAATACAAACTCCAACTGTTCAACCTAATCAGTCAGTGATTGAGCGTCGGTATGTCTTATGTCAAGTGTTGTAGATTACGATGATATACAAATCTGAAATCATTATAATGTATTTTTAAAGATAAAAATGGATTATCCGCCCGAAAGAAAATCGATGCTAATTATAGTATAGAACACGTGCTCGCGCTACATCTATGCGCCATACATTTATAGACTTCCTCTCGCATTTACAGAACAAGTAAGAAAACACTTTTTTGTCACGACGAGCTAGTGGTTACACCATTGGTCAGTGTTTAGATTGAACAATTAGCCGGTTTAACTCTACAAGCCCAGAGCTCCTTCGAGCTGCCGTCATTCCGATCAATGTCCTCGCTTTAAGCGAACACAGGTGTATACTAGAAGAATATGGATTAAGTCAAGCAATGTTTCGACGGAGATATCGTGTAAGGTATGTAAGAAAGCTACTTTTCGTGAAAAATTACATCACTGTCGTAATGAACGCATCGGAGTAAAATTTATTAGAAGTCTCGCTGATTTCCTGTACTTTTACACATTATTTTATTTCTCTCCTTTATATGTATCTATCTAATTAAATAAGACACAAAAAATGCATTATATAAAGCAATGTCTTTACGATTTGATATGCTTTAATTTAGGCTATCTGTACAATGTTGGCTTACTAAAACCGTGCCCTTTCTTGGTGTTGTATAGTGCGAATGTACTTTAAAATGAAGGGGGTCGTCTCTGGGTTTATCATGCTCCGGCGTATACAGTCAACACTATATGTTAACTACCCCGAGTACTCTCTGTTTTCGGCATTGTCCCCCTTGGCACCTATTTTTACAGGACTTTAGATGTTGCAAAAGCTTCAGAAAAAAATGAAATAAAAAATAAACTAATCCATAAACAAACATCCTTCATGTTCTTAGGGAATATAGATATGTTGCACTCTAATGCATGATCTTATTAGGCGAGTAGGGTGGAAACCTTGGCAGAATAATGAATAATGGGTCTCTTTCTAATAGGGCATTAAAGATATGCATTGCACAACAACTTATTTAGCTTGAGACCTCTTTTTTTTATAAATAAAATCCTGCATACTCTATATGTGAGGGTTGTCGCTAAATGTACCTTTTTCAATCCATCGTAAGAATAATATGGTCGCATGAATTATCATGTAACTTTGTCGTTGGTTATAACATTACGGTGTAGCGCTACTTTATACTACAGTGTAGTAGCCTTGAGGAGCTCTGGTATCATAGGTTGATGTGAGGACGCACAAGAATGACAGTTAATCAAATTAAACACATGTATAACCCAATAGGTGTAGTTTTACAACTAAATGCTAGCTTAACGACAGGTTTATGACCAGTGTATATTTTACTATTATTAATGTGGCACTTATTTTTCTGTAAATTAATTTTATATTGGATATATATGATACACAATAAGTATAACCACGTTGTAATTTGTTTTTCTTTGAAGAAGTGAAATAGTTTCTTAAGTCAGTGGAAATACAATATATCATTAATTTTGTAAGACGAATATGTACATATTGTTTCTGTACCCATATGAGGTTGTGGATGCTTTAAAATGATTAGACAATTTGAAAAGGAGACCAAACAAAAAAGGTTGAAAGTAATCTTAAAATCAGTTTGATAATAAATTTAGCATATTCATAATGTAACATTTCGTTATCGATCAGGCCGTTATCGTTTGTTTAGACATAAATGCAGTGATGATTTTTCTTTATGACTGATTTGATTTATTTTCTAGATATATAATGCTTTCACTATGTAGATTATCAAACATATTCTACTTGATAAATCAGACTTGTCAATAATTTCGAGGAGGCATATGTGTACATATTTGTTAAAAAAATAATTGTTTTCCTCTGATGTTAATCCACACTTACCACTCTTCAGAAGAAAACATCGTAAGGGGAATAACTCTAACTAGATTTTAAAGTAACTTAATAATTGGTACTGACAAAGTAACACATCTTAGAAACCATCCTTTAATAAAGTTATCAAACCTTGCATATTTTTTGTATTTGTTTTTATAAACTTCACTTACCCCAAATACTTTATTTCATACGATTATGTATCTTAAGTTTATTTATGACAGACAAGCTGACACAGAGCAGTTCTCGTATAACAGAAGATTATGCTAGAATTACATATATAACATTTAAAATTGATTTCCGTCTAATTACTCATAATGAGATACAAAATTTAGCTTACCCAATACGCTATAAATTATTCAATAACCTTTTCCGAAATAACAAATACGCATAGAACATTTTTGTTAACATTCCCATAAATAATTAATCAAATATTTTATTCTAGTGATGGTGCGTTCTGCACGGTCACCAGCCATGAAAGTCTAGCTTGTACAGTCACAGGCACAACCGCTATCTCAAAAGTCACGTGGTGCATCACTTTTGACATTCCTATCCTATGAACAATCTATCTATTCTGATAAGGCAGAGATATAAGCATACCACTTATAGGTTTTGATAGCAACAACCGTGTTCTGTACTGAATGCACTAGAAAACGATTACTTATATGTATATACCTGTCTAATATTGCCGAACCCTTTCAGATAATATTATGTTTTATGTATTTTTGTTATAAAGCATATTTGTTTTTATAATGAGGGTAGAAAAACGAAATCATTAATGGATATGCCAAATGTCCCTAACTGACGCGGTACTTTTTGGAAACATTTTAAAAACAAATACTTTGATGCATTTTCCTGTGCTCAAGTATACCACACGAAAATCAATCGCCAAGAGTATACCACATACTTGAGAAAACCGGTAACATTACCACTTGGACAATGAAGAATCTAGGAATTGACCTGCTGTATCCAAGCTTTTCAATGAGGTAGCACTCTAAAGTCGGCATCAGATAAACGTTATACTAAGGAGGCAAATTCACCAACTTACCGCCTCTTACACACGTATATATTTCACAGAGAGGTATTTCTAAAGTAACCATAGCTGTAAAGAGGAAGCTTAACCAAATAAAACTGCAAAGAGGCAATAAGTAACACCAACATGCGGCCTGCAAACCAGACGCATACATACCACATATGAAGTCACGCCATTAGATGACCTTAGCTGTTAAAAGGACGCTAAACCCACGAAGACTTTTTCTGTGACTTATATGATAGAATGTACAGCGATTACAGGAACCAATAATTAACAAAGTATTAAAAGGATCGCTGTATGTCATCGTTATCAAGACTCGCCACGTTTCCTATGGGAGATTAACGTTCAAGAAATGACACGTTGTTTCGACCCATATTCAAAACGTCAATCACAAGTCTATAGACTTCCTGACCATAGTAACACTGCTTAGTGCCACTGGACTCGGAGGAAGATCAAACCTTAACCTCCAGGGATTTCTTTCCCGGAAAAATATCTGGCGGATTCGGTATCCAAAGAGGGACAAAAAAACGAATCGTCAGGGATATTTTCGTGATTGACCTTTATCTTTTTGTATGATGCCTGTGATGTCACTTTAAGATTTTATCTGCGCTTTAACATTTACTGACCTCTTTTGTGTTGATGGGCTGTTAGAAGCCAATAACTAGCTTTACAGAAAAATGCTTGTAAATCCACAATTATATGTCATGCTCATTTAGTTTTGGCGTTTGACAGCCGTGCGATACCATGATCTAAACATTGAAGGTATCCATTCTTTACAACGTGGTTTATATAATTCCTGTTTTTCCTATCGGAAACTTGACCAAAACTATATATATAATGTTACAGCAGAGCTATCTATACCTGCAACACTTTCGGTTCATGTTTGGCAAACATATATCTAGATCTGTCCTTTTCTTAGAAAAGGATATAAGTCAAAAGTTGAATACTGTGTATAAACATATTAAAGTGGTGATAAACAAACATTGTTTTTTGATATCTTGTTCTGCTAAACTTAAATGTAGTGCTGCATGACGCTGTAATTTCAGTCTCGTCAATCACACACACACACACACTCCTTTACTCCAAAATGTAGCATTTACAGGTGACATGAATATTTTGACAATGCAAACCACATAAAAAACCTTCTGTAGAACCGGTTAGGGACTAACAAGCATCAATTTATAAGAAGAGCAAACACCAACGTGCTGGCAAGGAAAGCAGAGTAAACACTATAATTATAAAACTAATTAAGCAACCGGACTAAACTTCTGTCATGCAGTACACATTGGGGATTTCGATAAATTAAGTTCACCAAATAGCTTTGTGTGACATCGTTGCTTTGCCTCTCCAGGAAAAACCCATCACTTGTGATTTGGATACCTGTTTCCTGAACAATGAGTCGTGGAGAATTATCGTTTAGTTTTATCTCAGATTTCCTTACCACTACGATTAGTGTAACCTATATTCTTGAGAATGGAAATTGTATTGGCAGAATCTAGAGAAAAATAATCGATAAATCTGGGCTGTTTGAGATTAACACTTCGATATCAACCATTAGAAGCTTCATATTTTAAATTTTAGAATTTAATTTAATGAAAAGAGTCTTTAAATTCTTTTGGAGATTTGTCAAGTGAGACACTCATTGACGTTTCTTTTTGATAAATATTCAAACAAAGGCATCTTTTGATGAATGTTAGCATCAAGACCCAATTATGAAAGCTGTGATTTAACGAGGTCGCTATATTGTGTGATAAACAGTACTCAGTAATACCTCTCACTGAGCACAGGGTTTGGCTAACGGGAGGTAAATTATTTAAAACCCTTACACTTATCCCAATTACTGCAATACTCGATAAAACCAACACTACTGAAGCACGCGAATGCATGTCAGGCAGTGTTAAGTGGTTTTAGTTATCCTAACTCCTCGCGCGTTGCACCTAAACCAGAAACGTAACTCTATTGCATGCTGTGATCTGTTGGTGTACTTTTAGAAGATTAAAACAGTTTGATCATGTTTCTGTTGTTGATAACCTCTTTTCATAACGGTATGTTGCATATTATTTCTAGTCAAATTGTCTTATAATTACATGATGCCACATCCTCCTTGGAATGGTAAGAACATGATATGTAATCTCTGCTTGCCATGTTTAGGGCAGATTTTGTTGCACGGAATACAATCAATTGATGTCATTTGTATTGATATCCCCAGGCCTGACTTTCAGTTGTCCATCACATTTAAATGTGTAATGATGGATTTCACTTTGATTTTTTTTTTTTTTGTGGTTTTTTTAAGTGCTCCCTATTTATCCAATAATAAAGAAAGTGATTTTTTTTATTATTTTTTTCGGGAAATAATGTAAAATATTGGCAGGCAAAGCGACGTAGGGAAGATGCGAGTATTGAGGGAACTTCTTGTATAATTGGGGATTTGCTTTTGTGCCCTCTATTTTTCTGCTGCACTCATTGCAACATTTTTATCTTTGTTTGTTCTTCCTAATTTCCCTTGTATCCCCTTACGCCTAAGCATTGTCATTCGCTTTTGTCCTATTTAGTGTTAACAAAAGATGGATGTTTATGTTACCTGTACCATGACTGAGGTAAATCAAATAGTCTCGCAACACCTACGTTGTAAGTTCACCTCATTGAGGCAGGGTATGCTTATGCATTTGACTCCTTTCTTGCGATAGCATAGATCTGATGGCAACTTTAGAATGCTATCTCAATGAAATACCATGCCGTCGGCACTCAGCACAGAATTCGATCCGGTCACATTACAATGACATCATGTGAACAAGTTATTGCAATAAACCTTAACTCTGAACGGTAAGCAGGTAATAAGAACTACCATTTTAAAGGACTTTGGTATGTTCCGGCCTGGGTATAGAAGTCATCGCCTACCACACTTGGGCGAACGCTTAACACTAAGGCCAAACGTGAGGTATTTCCAAGCAAGGCAATAGGATACGAAAAGGTTTTCTTGAAGTAGAGAGAGAATATAACGATCCAAATTGTTGAAATGGGACAGTAGATCAATTGTGGTGTCTTCAATATCCCCTTAGCAGAAGATGCAAAAGAAAGGCTCTGATTCAGCAGGGAGCCAACTTTAGTCCTACTTTCCTAGTATCTGCAGAGGATTGAGTGTCGGTAAGGACTAGTAAGCTCAATGTTGGTATACAGTAATGTGGAGGAGTGTCATGCTATCGTGTCCAGATTATGACATTTCAGTGAGATATCACTATAATGTGGCTTTTTTAGCGGCCCAATCGTCCTTGAACACTGTCTTCCTATGACCTCAGCTGTTGCGAGGACGTAAAATTCCAAACAAATATACAAGACCAAGTAATTAGCTGAGATGTAAAACATTAAGACAACAAAATTGTTTGCGTGACTTCATAAGAGTGATAATTGCGTCCAAATCAGTGGACGGTTCGAAGACAGCACAAATGATTTGCTGGATAATAGTAACATTTCTTTCTTTATGTTACTAATTTAGAAATATAATGAAACAGTTTTCGGACATCATATGCTCTCTTAGACATTCAGCCCAGACTGTCTGGGTCTCCTGTTCATTAAAAATGCATTGTCAATATAACGACCGTCGTCCGAGTTAATCATGGTTATGTATAGTCATGTAATAAATACGGTATTCATCTCAGAGATTTGGGATAAAGATAATAGTTTGACTTGTTGAAAGGGCTCGGATGAAACTGTTGTCAGATCAGGTTGTTTTTCTATGGAGTTACAGTCTAAGCGACATAATGTATCGGACTATTATTTCCCCCTCTTTTTTTATTATTTGTCAATTTCTACTTACATTTTAAGCATTAGGTATAAGTGTCGGACAACAAACTTAAATGGATTTATTTGAGAGAACACTTTGCATCTAATTTTCTCATTTATGTTAACAATTCTGCGTCACGTTTTTGCTAGTGGATACTTTTTTCTGTGTCAAATTGAAAATGATTGATAAACCATCCTTCTATTTATTATATCTGTTATTCGCAAGATATGAAACTGTCAATAGGTCTCTGCATGTTTAAAAGTACGCAAAGCAAACCGCAATTTCTGTAAACTTATTGTCTTCGTTGAGGATCTTTACCGCGTAAATCATTGTATATGACAGGCGCTATGTGTTTTACAAGTTAAGCTGTTTTCAACTGATATCACAAGAAATGACAGCTTTTGTATTTATGAATATTTACATTCCCTTACACAGAATCCAAATTATTCCTATTCAAAATATTCTTATCAAATAATAACACCAAGCATTATTACCCGTGTAATCTTTCTAATCTAAGACAATTCGAGTCTTTCCGTCATTCTGTTATCGGAGATCAATAACTTGACGTCAAATTTTAACTTCGACGGACATTCCCGAATGGTTTCCGATTCACGTTTGTCGTCGGCCGGAAATGCTAACCATAACAATTCTGACGATATTTTACAAAAAATGGCTATGCCACCATTTTATAAAATAGAAGTTTGTAATGCATAAAGAACCAAAGATATATATAAAACAGAAATACATCATATACGGGTTGAAATTTATATTATTTAAGTTGTGCTATAGCGCATCATACGTTTGTTAGCAACTGTTTTTATATCATAAAGCCGATACCAGTGATTTGCACGTATGACAGTTTCCTTCCAGCTGACCAATCTAGAGAAAACGGTGGGAAAGACGGGTGATATAAAATTGTCATGATAATAATATACGGCTTTATAGATGGGTTCGACCTCTACTTGACTCGAGAACAGACATATGCCCACTTATAGCCCGGTATATAGCCATTAAATGTTCATGGTAATTCATAAATCAATATGTCGAGAAACAAAATATCAACTGTTGATCATGTGACCTTCTGGTATTAAATCATGGGTGTTTTCGTCTTCGATAGCTGAGAAGTATTGTCATCTGCACAATTCGTTTTTGTGGATTTTATCTCTTTCAATTCTCGTCTAAATCTTATTATTAAAATGTCGGATATCTCCAAATATGTTCACACATCGTTATTCATTTTGAAAAAAAAACTTCGTTATATTGATATTCTTTGGAAAAAGAAGTGCGAAAATGTTTTTCTGAGATTGTATGACGAGTTCTAAAATGAAATTTTAGATATTGTACATTTTAAAACCAAGATTGGTTTTTATTACATTTTTGGTAAATGTTTGGTGCACACACTTAAGTATTTACATAAATATACAATTAATAACATTTTTTATGAGCAATGATACCAGAAAACTTCGGAATTGTGTTGAGTATCCCATTCAAAATGGCGCGCAGCCTTGTTGTCAAGCGTGACGTCATTAGAATATGACGCTAATTATTACGCTTCTGATTCCCGCCCTTTTTTAATGCATTACATATTTCATGTTTTATGCTTTAAAAATGCAATAAATAGAAAATTTAATAAATATCCTCTATATAGTTCAATCCAAACAGTCGTACTTGCTGATTTTAATTTCACGTTTAGTATGAAATGAGTAGCGGTAGATGCTGGTTTGCCTGTTGACCGTGTAAGGTGACCGGGTGGAGTACAGTGCTGTGTATCAAGTTGGCGTTTGTCCGTTTCCTTTCCGTTCGTTTGATGGCCTTTCCTTTAACATGTTTTATCTACCTTTTATTGACCCTAATGACAAGGTATAACAACGAGGTGGCAGTCAGCATCATATTCACGCTATCGCAGGGAGACAAACACTACATACCGCCTCAAGCATAGATGTATGTATTACACACTTTGAGGGTCGTATTTAAATGATCTGAGCTGTAAACTGGACGCGCATTCCAATGAAACCGAAGCACACCAAACTAATACGCCAAATGTGTAGGTTCTGGAAAAGAAAAGGCCTGTTTAATCTCACTGAAAATTGTTAGAGACGATTTATTTGACGGATCAAGCCATTCCAACAACCTTATGGGTTTTTTTTCTCACTCCAACTAATTATTTTCTACAGTGTTTATGTAGGTATGTCTGGTTAGTTCAGATTTCAAAATAATGTTTCTGGTCGAAATATTCTGTTATGAAATCGATGAGATGACACTTTCATAATCATCATCTTCATCAGTGAACACCGTCTTTAGCTGACTTAAGCTGTAGGAGAAAGAAAAAATAATCAGTTGGAGTGAGGAAAAGTTTAATTTGTTATCATCTTCTTACCCTTTGCATATACAATACAATTTTTTTCGATAATAAGTTGACTGAAAATTAAATTAAATGTATGTATGCAATGTTGTTTAACTTTTGATGCCAAACACAGAGTTTTATACAAACATGATAGAGAATTGGAAAAAGATATCTGCAAAGTGGCACATATCACCTAACCTTAAACTCACTTACACTTTTATATTTTGCATATATCTGGTCATATGCTTTATGTAAGTTCACATCGTATATTCTGGAGATCGCTTGTCCCTTTGGGATTTTATTTCCCTTTCACCAGTGATTCAAAAGCAATAATACACGTAGGTGTATCGAGAACCATTGTAGAGATTTGGTACTTCCCTGAACTTGTAGGAGAACTCTTTTGTCTGCAGAGGTAATACAGACGGTTTTATCGGAAGGTTACAGTTGACTTTTAATTACATTTAATGTATTATTTGTATCGATTGCGGATAGAAAATAGGTTATGGGAGAATCGATTACAAACAATTCCACGATCAGACATCACCAACATCAGATGTCGCCATCTTTCCCCTAGCACATGGACCAATTAATACGAGTGTTAGACCCACTGTAGTAACGGGATTACACAATCAATGCCTTTGTTTATCCATTTTTTCTTCTTTTTAGTCTCGATTACTGTAACACGTTCTTCCACTTAATGTGTCCGATTCTCTCTCGGAGCAATGATCACACCCAATCTACTCATTCGGATTTGTTACATATGACTCGGTGTACAGTTTGTTTTGTTATTTCCTCATGTTTATTATGTTTTCCCCCTTTTTTTACATGATTTAAGCGACATGTAACAGGGAGTGCTAAGTAATGTCAAAAGCACGACACATGAAATCAGTTCTGGACCTAGATTTACGAATATCCGTAGCTTCGCAGAAATCTCTCAACTACAATGTGGTATTCGCCGATTTTCAACAAATGGACGAAAAATATATATTCAACCACAACAATGAAAAGTGTGTTTGATACTGTTTCTGTATCACTAGTATTATATTACTTATATTCCTTTATAAATGTGTACAAACACATGACGTTATATTTTACAACCAATACGTTTTCTATTGATGTTTTTGCATCTCACTAACATGTTAACTTTTGAGTTTAAGTTTGTAGTATTCGTTTTTGTAATCTTCTATTTTAGTGAGGGTTTTTGGCCTTAAAATTACTTAAATTGTCAATGAGCCATAAAACAGTACCCAAACATATAACTAAAGAAAACAAACCAACACACATAAGGAAGTTTTATTGGTGTTAAGGAAAATTCTTCCTATAGAACATTTGAAGTTAAAACATTCCCTTAAGTTTTTGAACGTTCGTGAAACGGAAATCAAATAAAGGATTTTTTTAATTAAGTATAGAAAAAAAATGTCCTTGTACAATCGAGCTTTCACATCCGGCGTGCTCAACTTCAAAAGCGTGACTTTTGTTCATTTTTGTAAAACGCTCATTCCTGTCATTTATGCATCTTCCTTTGTTTCGTTTTCTTATGACATTTAAATGTTAGAAGAACATCGTTGTACTGTGCACCTAACATAACTTAACAATCTGTTATCAAAATATTCATTGATAAAAGGTTAGAGTTTAACGTCAACACATTACCTCGGGTGTGTGGTAAAGCATAAACAGCATACAGGTCACGAGCATGTCCGTGCTATATACATTGATGCTGGGTCCTCATCCTGTTGCCGTCAAAGACGGTCCAATTATCTGTCAATATCCTCTGTGGTTGACATGTATTGCCATTAACAGGATGTTCGTCTATCTGACTATCCAGAGTATTTTCTGTGTGGTGTAAACTCCACGTGCCGCAGTATTTCCTGATTTCTGGTATAATTGCACGACACACGATTAATGAAACGTTGGGTGGAGTAAACGACAAGCCATTGTTTACCGGTCATTGTGTCAGTTGAGGACTTCTTACATGGTTTTGACGAGAATGGAGTCTAACGGATTCTCAAAGTAAGTTGTAAATATGTAATTATGTTAAAACTATATAAACAAACAGAAATATGATGTAAGGGTAAAAAAACAAAAAAATGAAATTTGAAATAACATGTTGTTTTAATTGTCACTGTTGACAACTTGGAATTACTTTATGGCATTGCGAACAGGATTTATTGTCATGATTAAAAGGTAATGAGGATTAAGTATTTTTTTATTTGATTGTTAATCTATTTATCTTAGTATATGATGTATAGCTCTTATTATAAATCTGTTTAATGTTATTACGAATGATGTAAATTTTTGTTGAATTCTGGAAAAACGCGCGGTCTTCTTCATGATTTAAAAGTACATATATTCTCAATTTTAATCGCGACTGATTATTAGCAGGATATTTGTCGTTGAACGACCTCGAATATGACGACTTTGATGAAGGTAAACACAAACCAATGATTGTTAATCAGACGGAGATGATATCTGAAAATATTTTGGTTGGAAGGGGATAACATCCAAGAGTCATTTTTAAGTGCCAGCACACAAAAAAAAGCATCGCAATGACACGGTAAACATCCCTTCATGACTGAAATACATATCATTAACTTTGAAGTTGGTATGGTACACAGTCCTTCTGTGCATCATGGAATAAGCTAGCAACAAGGTTCAATAAAGTTTTAAATGTAAGGATCCACTTTTCCTTTTATTTTCAGAAGAGTATTTTACGAATACAAAAATACCTCATTCTCTCACTCTCACATCCACACATTCAAAGCAACACTTAGTCATTCTCCTCATCCACCACTCTGTTTTCATCCTCCTTCCTCCTCCTCCTCCTCCTCCTCCTCCACCTCCTACCCTCCTCCTCCTCCTCCTCTCCTCCTCCTTCTCTCCTCCTCCTTCTCTCCTCAATAACAACAACAATGTCACATAATCATCATCATCTTACATCGTTATTATCATCACCCTCCTCCTCATCAACAACAGCATAATGTCATCGAACTAACAAGATGATTAACAGGGAGGCTAACTACCACGTATTACGGTAAGCGTGACAATATCGATTGTATTTCCCTTACTTAAAGGAAACACCCCTGCTTACTCTAACTACAGTGTTTACCTATCGCGGTTTATTCGATGCTCACGGGATCGCTCCTACATAATAACACGGTTGTTTCAGTGATGGATGATTTTTTTTTACAAACTTGCAACATGGTTTAAGAGATTCCGGTCGATGAAGACTATGAGAAAATTTTATAGTTATCATTATAATTTCATTGATAATACTACTTTTTATATATGGATATCGATGTTTGTTTCCATTGTATTAGTTAGTTTGCCTATAAGCACAACCTATGTTCTCTCATTGAGGACACAATCTTCAAGGGGCATGCATCATCTGCCTATTTCATGAGTGTAGAGAAGATATGAATATCGAGAGTAGAACTGCTAGACTCTGTCTTTGCCACGGTGTCTCTTTTGTTTGTTGTCATGGTGTTAAACGTCATTGGAACAGCAAGGTCATATAAAGACGGGTATCTAGACACACTAGACACAAAAGAAAGAATAGGTGGTGGTTTTTTTTACTAAATAGTTAAGTAAGAAAAAGAAAAAAGAAAAGTAGAAAGTCGAAATGTTAGAAGAAGACACCTATATAAGTTTCGGTTCTACCAAGGAGTCAAACATTAGATGAATGTTGCAGCATGAGGTTGGATACAAAAGGTCTATCCCATCCTCGAACCTGCCGGGTCGTCTTCTAAATTACCTGTCTTAATATGACTTTTGGTGTTGTAAAGACATTGAACCCTGGAAATGTGACATTACTTTGATTTGATCCAGATTTTCATGGCGGGTATCGTCGATGACGCTTACCCTTCTGGAATGCTTTGTCTTATTCTCCATGTACTTGTTCAATTGTTATGTTGATGTGTTTGTTTCATTTAATATATGTTTCTTTAGTTGAATCAGATTTGATTTGGAACAATTGTTTATTGACACAGAGGTATTCTCTGGTATTCCCACCGACCGATAATTGACATAATTTTGAATCAATAAACCCTAAATTTATTTATAAAGCAAAGGGTGCTTGATTATGAAAAGAGCGGCAGAACTTGTGTAGTGAAGTAGTAACCCGATATTGCCAGATGCCCTGTTTAATGAAGAGTTTGAACGCTAGGCAACCTCAAATGACTATCGTATGATAAAGCGTGGTTCTTAATTGGTTCAATTAGACTCGACAAGGAGGATAGCACAGCTGAAGCCCAAATTAATCAATATCGATCGATATTTTTGAAATGAGACAGAAGGAAACATTCCGATTTGTCCTATCGGGTGTAAGCCCTCTGGATATGCATGGTCAACAGCATGACCGCTTATCTGTGACGTCATGTTTCCGGAACAACAAAATATCTCCTTGATTACGTCATGGAAAAGTACTAAAATCATCTTTGTTTCTAGGACATGGAGTAAGGAAGGGAGGGTTTAAATGAGAAATGAAAATATAATAAAGGAACAGGGAAAAGGAAATATACCCAGAGCCATTGAAGACAGGGACGATGGAGTCAGCGATGGTCTTTTTCATAATGATATTTCAATGTCAAATATGTTACTCAATACTTAAGTTTTAAAGTCTTTCTGTTATTGAAATAAATAAAAGACTAAATCCTTCCAATGTTTGAAACACACCTACACAGGAAGTTACCAATTTGCAGTTAGACTACACGGAGGAACGTCCTTACATGAACTTTACTGTTACATGTGATAAGCATCATATCAAATGTAATAGTAAAGTTCATTTAAAGTTGGTTTAAATAAAGCAAGCAACGAGTCTTTGAGATATTGTCTATACTCACTGGCTACACAAATACTGAATACCTAATTAATCCTTCTGTCTGATGAAGTGAATCATATTATCTAAATAGGCAATATGAATTTGTTCAAAATATAACAGCAATGTTATAGCGATCCCGGTGTCCATTTGTAAAATACTGGATTAAGTCAATAGCTAAAGGTACATGTAGTTACTTTTAAGTAAATAAAATTATTTTATGATAATGTATAAAAATTAAGCACGACCTCTTTTAATCGTACAAAACACTTTAAGGTAATAGGATTGTGTCACCATTTCTCAGTAGAATTTCTTCAAATTTTGTAGTTATATTGCTTTAAAGTAAAGAAAATTTTCTGCCATAAAAAAAATATAGGTTGTCAGAATTTTAAGGATTTTAAATGGAAATTTATTTAAAAAGGAGTGAATTTTGAAAAAAAAATGAAAGACACAATATTTTTACAAAATAATGTCAATAAAAATTATACTGACATATATTAGTATTGCATTAATGTATATCGATTTAATAAATGCTGAAATTGTGTAAAATTTATCCTCTATACACGATATAAAAATTGACATTTTATAATAAAACCATATACACATAGTAATTGCAGGCAAGAGTTATCGTTCTTGAAAAACTTCACAGTAGTGAAATAGGTAGCCGGTTTCCTGAAGTACAGAAAAATGGACACATGTGACTCATTGATAAAAAAAAACCTGAATTAATACCTGGATTGCTTTGAAATACTTTAATATTGAGAGAACACAATGTTCTGTCAATAATAAACATACAATATTCATCAGTTTAATATTAAAGATTAGAATTTGCGGAAATTGTGATACTGTCTCCCTACATTGGATTTTCAACTAGGGATGTACTTCCTGTTTCCGTTTATCAATACAATCCAATGACCTTAAGTGAGAAAGGTATTTTGGAAAGCGTCTTGAAAAGCGATAATTAACTGTTTTAGGGGAAAAAAATCTGAGATTTTGCGCACATTCTCGTTATCTTTTGCTAGTTATTTATAAATATATATATATATGTATTCAAACAACACTGTTGATGTATTTATCAGCTGTTGTTTGTATTCTCACATCAAACGTATCCGTGTTTAAGGTGTAGAGAATTTCATTAACTTCGATTTCTTTGAAATATGAGCGATATTTGCTTTGTAAAATGAGCGATATTTGTATTGAATGTTAATTATGTTATTGTGTCGGCCATAACACAAGTTCCAAGACGGAAATTAAGTGACATCCCCGCTTTTGAATAGCTGAATGACTCCATAGTAACACATAATCAAACACAGGGTTAAAACAGTTTTCTTATCCGGTTTAAAATATAAATATTGATATGTATCAACATTTCATTTCCTGTTTGTTGACTGCACATTTCTAAGACGAAACACCATTGTCTATGGAATGTAAAAATAGATAATTACGATTTAAAGACGCTGTATGCTGAAATGTAAAGAAAACCCAATTTGAACATGATTTCCGTTGCGTAGCAACTGAATGATTTCTTGAAGAAAAATGCGCGGGGTTAACACTATTTGGTAACGATTTCAAGCATCATATAAGAAATCATTGCGTTGTACTACTAAATTGTAACAAGTCATAACCTGTTTTTAACACAAAGATAACGGCTATAAGTACGGAACTTCTGAGCCAACTTTTCCGAGGCGCGCGTGTAAGCAGCTCGTTATTATTCTACATAACACATGTAGTATTAGTGGCGCGCTAATGATGGCGATTCCACAGCCGGGCGCAATAGTTTGTTGTGCTTTGCAAGTCTGGAGGAAATTGATCTTTTTTACTATGGTTATAGAAAACACAGCAGCATTATTAACAGGGCTAATTCGTTTCAAAACATTGTATTGTGGTTGGCAGCTATTAAAGGAGAGATAAACCACATATTAAGGAAAATTACGTACTATATCAACACAGAATTGGTCAATAATCTCGCATTAACCACGAGTATAACGGCCCTGTTCTCTGATTGATAATGAAAATACGAGTACACGGGATATTAAATTTACCAATGCGACAAGAGAAACCACTAAAGGCAGTGCAATGTTGAACCAGTAATCAGATTCCGTGTGTCCTCATTGTCTACTCTTGTTACAGGCATCATCCTCATACGCTCTCTTACGATCGTTAGTACTATGTTATTTGTCTGATAGAATTATCAAGTCTGGTACTACATAGGTTTAATCTTAATTCGTCTAGATTTAATCATTATTTTGCATTCTTTAATATAATTTAATCTACAAAGAAAATTATTCAATGAGGAAGATGATTGGATTTTTTTTGTAATGATCGAGTTAAATTTAAGTAGAATGCAAGATGCTCCCATTAAAGTGATGAGATACGAGGAGCGTTTTTTTTCTAGAAAATCGAATTGCAACGTTTCTTTTCATTAAATATAGGTAAACTGAGAGGATACACGGCTGATTACTTACCCAGTGAACATATATCCCGTAAAGGGTATACTAGATATCATTGAACGGGCGAAAGGGTATTGTTTACCAGGATTTAACTATTCGAGTCTAATGGAGGAAAATGCAATAACTGTACAATAGTATACTCGATTGTCTGGAAGGTCTAGACGCTAAACAAATTTCAGAGTCGTCGAATTGTTTAGTATCATATAGACATTTGATTTTATACACACTAATTAGCATAATACTATTGTTTGAAGCACCTTCTGGTCTTATGTGTATGATCGTTAATGTTTGGTCATTGATGTATTGTGGTAGATTTTAATTGTACATAGGATTAAGGTCGCTTTCTAGCTTCGAGCTAGAGGGATGTTCCTAGAATGTTCCATACCCGTTGGAAGCACAATTTTCTCTTTCCTGTTACAGTATTATCATTATTGTATGATCATAGGTGTATGGTTGTTAATGTATGGTCATTGTTGTATGATATTGTGTGTGTGATCGTAAATATATGGACATTGAGATGTAATGTCATATGTGTACAATCATTGGTGTATGGTTGTTGATGTATGATCATTTGTGTATGGTCATTGTTGTATATATTTCTGGACATTGACTTGTTTTGTCATATGTGTACGATCATTGATGTATGACCATCGATGTATAGTCATTGGTGTATGGTCGTTGATATTAAGTCATTGGTGTATGGTCGTTGACGTATGGTCGCTGATGTATATGTATGGTCGTCGATGTATAACGTTAGCGCAGGCAAATTCGTCACATTATAGAGGGTTTCGGTTAATTATTCGTCCAAAAACGCATGAATCAAAATGCAGGCGAGCACCAGTACAGAAGAAGATTTGACGGAAAAGCCTATAAATAAACATTGTTGTAAACACGTCTGAATGACGTCACGCAGCAACATTTGTGACGTCATCAGGCCTTCCGTGGTTTTGCTCAAAGGTGCAGGAAGTTTCGCCACCTTCAAATATTTAACTAATTTACAAGTAATCTAAGTGTTTAAATGTAAAATTTTGTATGTTTATGTTACATAAGCCGTACTGATACGAACAGCTCCAAATGTGTGTGTGTAACAATGATTAACATTGAAATACAGAGCTTTTCTGAGTTGTGATAGTTAGTTTTCGGTAACTTGAAGAAACTGATTAATGTTGTTTGAGAAAGATGGCTGGTATCGGCTGAGATGATGTCAATTTACATGATACGCAATAAAGACTCAGTCCTTAACAAATATAAACTTCCAATTCGCTGCCCAATATTATATTTTTCATCGGGTCAGGATGAGAGGGTCCAGGGCTTTCAACGATTTGCCTGCACTAACGTTAGTCATTGGTGTCATGTCGTTGATGCATGGTCGTTGGTGTATGGTCGTTGATGTATAGTCGTTGGTGTATGGTCTTTGGTGTATGGTCGTTGATATATAGTCGTTGGTGTATGGTCGTTGACGTATAGTCATTTATATATTGGTGTCTTATCATTGATGTATGATCGTTGATATATAGTCATTGGAAATTGATCGTATACTCGCTTGTATTTGATCATTGATGTAGAATCACTGGTATCTGACATAACTGGTATCTGATTAATTATGAATGATCATTGACGTATGATCAAGTATGTATGACCACTGATTTATGAATATTGATGTATGGTCATAAAACTATGAACATTGATAAAGGTGCACGCCTATTCTCAGAATATGAAACTTATTTTACCCCAATATAGTTAATCTAGCGCATGTCCTGTAATAGATTTACTACATCTATCAAATTTATACGATATTGAAGAAGACATAGTAGTTTAGTTTCCAAATTCGAATGCTATCTTCATGTAAATATGGCGTTAAGTATGGATATATATCCGTGTATGTATACAGTATGTATGGGTATATAATGTAAACTTATATTAATTAGATAAATAGCTTTGAGTTTAGCGGCATGTGTGTGTGTGTGTAGGTGTGTGTATATGTAAGTACGTAAAAACAATACAAACCAATATTCAGATATTTTTTTCAAACTTTGAAAGTCTCCCTTGCCAATATCATCATAATAATAGCACTTAAACGTGTTTATACTATCTCATAAGTATGTCAAACTGAATGTATACCGCATTTTGAGCATTCTATATGAATCTGTTAATGCAAATCGTTACCCTCCTTCTTTATTCCCCATGTGTTTACCCTATTATGACCCTTTATTAATTTTATATTACTATAACCTTGAACTTTTACCTGCTTGCGTTGTTGGTTATGCAAGAGTCACTCGTCAAATCTCGGCAGATTCCGTACCTACATCAAGTTAAAGACATATAGATGAAGGGTATCGGAATCGGCCGAGGTTAGCCGAATGATGCAAGAGTATGTGCGAATGTAGGAAGAGCCCATCGCCAATCATCCGTAACTGACCTTGATAATGGGTAGTGATATAGTGTCTCATAGAGCGGCGATTGACTGCTTCTTAGTTCTACTCGATCTTTTAAGATCATTTTTGAACTATTTTCCTTCGAAGGCATATATTTAGCGCTACTCTAGTGTTCCTTATGTTTTTCTCTGTCCAAAGTAAGTTCCCAACTCTGATTTTTTACTTATTCTACTACTTATATTATTGATACGCATGGACGTATAGGCAAACCCCGGGCCCGATACTACTATAAACGAATTGTCAAGTTTCCTCTTAACATAAGAAGTTAACGTAACGAAATATCTTACCTTGAAAATGCAGCTTCCGCGTATCATATCGTAAGTATCATGGAAACGCAAGTAGATACCTGATGGTGAAATTAAACTCCATGGTTTCCATCCCAAACCATTTCGTAGGGATAGGGGACACTCGGGCCGCTGTTTATATACGTCTAATATCATATATGCAGACCGTCGATATAATTTAAATGTTCCATCAGGTTAAGTGATTTGGCTTGAAATTAAACTACCGCACCAGTCTTATCCACTGTGCACTATTTATAGACCCCATGACAGCGGTAATACGTTTTGGGAACAATTTAAATACTCCATTGAAAAAGCACATGACGAATCTTCACTTATTATTATAGTAGGCGACATTAATGTTGATCTCTTTGTTGAATCTGATCGTGATATTATGTCGATGCATCAACCGTCCAATATTATCAAACAGCCAACACGTGTGTGTCGCACGCGCGAGTCACTCCTTGACCCAATTCTGAGGCGTGTTACGTTACTCGATCAGATGTTATCAGTATAGATCAAGATATTTCTGCTCACGAAGCGACTATGGTAGATATTAAAATTAATATTTCGTCAACAACTTCTTTTTATAGGAACATTTGGTGATATAAAAACGATGATTTCTTAAAATTTAACAGGCTTATTGAATACACTACTTTGAATGACCTATTCCAATATGCTTCTTCGCCGGATGATATGTGTACTATTTTCACTGCTAAATATCTAGATATTGCTCG
This sequence comes from Mizuhopecten yessoensis, assembly GCF_002113885.1. Classification (NCBI taxonomy): domain Eukaryota; kingdom Metazoa; phylum Mollusca; class Bivalvia; order Pectinida; family Pectinidae; genus Mizuhopecten; species Mizuhopecten yessoensis. The sequence continues at coordinate 2,183,919 of NW_018405386.1, read as the reverse complement.
TCTATGTATGCCTACTAAACTTATAACTATTAGACCAAACAACAAGCCATGGTTTACATCGGAATTGAGACGTGAAATTAGGAAACGAGGAACGCTGCATAAACAAATCAGACGTTTTTTTTTATGAAACTTTATTACGAAAATATAGGGAACAAAGAAATCATGTTAATAACTTAGAGAAAAGGACTAAGGAATTATTTTAATGTTGATATTAATGGGTTATTTGACAATTTTGTTTCAACCAACCAGAAATGTTTCTGGAAAATGATTAGAAGACTAATTAAAACTAATGATTCATCACACCAAATTCCGATACTGTTAAATCCCGCCAGAAATTCAATTGAAACTGACGATAAAAATAAAGCTAATGTTTTGAATGAATATTTTGCATCTACATCCCATATAAATGAGCCAGATTCGCAACCATCCCAAGTGCCCTTAACAACAAACTCTCCTATCAATAATATTCCAGTTAATAGTGACGAAATAACAGATTTATTAAAATCTTTAAATGTAGGTAAAGCGGTCGGTAGCGATAAAATTAGTCACCAAATGTTAGAAAATACAGCAACCTCTACGGCTTATCCCTAATGTTTCGTTAGTCACTAGAAACATACACCAGTCATGCCTATTTTTAAACATGGTGATAGTTGAAGTTACAACACAAGTAATTACCGCCCAATACCTCTTATATTTACAGTAGGCAAAGTGTTTGAGAAGTTAATTACAAAATATCCTCATAACTATTTAATCGAAATTACATTGTTGTATAAATATTAGTCTGGTTGTCAACCCGGTCATTTAACGGTGCACCTACAATTGAAATATATAATAACTTGTCTTGTATTTTGCGATGTTTCCAAGGCATTCGACCGAGTCTGGCATAGTGGACTATTTAACAAACTAGAAAGTATTGAGCGAGTGGTAAGTTGCTTACATGGATAAACATATTCAACAAACTGGTCAAAAGCAATCGATGATTAAGTTTAACCCAGCTAAAACTGAGACAATATTAGTAGTAATCTAACGTTTGACGACGTAGACATAAATTTTGTTGAAAGCTAATTAATACATACATTGTTTAATGCGTTAATGCGTATACGACAGTANCTCTGGATCCGCCACTGAGGGGGCATTTATGGTGTAAATGATATATGTATCAATCTAGCGTTAATGTAGGTCCTCGATCCTGGCACTAAGGGCACCTGTAATTGGACCTTGAACAGAGTCTCAAAACAATTAGTGAAATACTGTCTATATCCAGGAACACTTGCGAAATTTTCTGCGCTTCACATGAGTTGTTTATCTGCTGAGTTTATAAAAACAATAGATAGTTTCATTGCGTTTATTTTACAAATTTGTTTATAATTGGTACCTGGTTATGTAATATTATAGTATATACTTTAATTGAGTCGAGGTATATGTATGTACCAGTGAAGACCAGACCAACATTTCTAGCGTGAGGTTAATTTCACAAGTAATCAAGATTTAATGCCCTGCAATAGTGGTTCAATTAAGTCTAATAGATGTGCTTTGAGGTTCATATATCTATATAGGAAAGGATGAAACCGCATCGAATCAGTTTACAAGTGTGTGCTTGCTATATGGGAATGCTATCTTTAATTATTTACTAATGCAATGGAACAGTATTTCCTTTATTGAATCGACACGGTTCTTGCCTCTTGGCACAATTCGTTGGCACTTTGGACAGCGACTAGATGTTGGGTCAGAAATTGTCACACGTTCTTGTCTCTTAATTGACCTTTATGTCCTATATACTTGCCTAATAGCGTATCAATAAAGAAGAGCTATCGTATTCTACAAATTCGGGTGCCTAGAGCCATAACTATTACGAGACCACCAATCCCGGTCATGTTGCCGCCTTCCGATGCCTGCTCACTGAGTTTTATTGCGTATATTCGTTCGTCTGGGTACGTGCTCCGGACGAAGACAGTAATTTTCTACATATAAATCCATCTTTTAATTGTTCAATCTTGTCATCTCTATTAGCCAGAAGCCGAGGTTGTATTTTGTTGGCTTACTATCGAATTTCCTAAGCCAACATTACCATTTTACGCGACCTCAGCTCACTGGCGGTGCGTCGCCAAGACCTCTATGAAAATCTGCCGTAAACTAGTCTTCTCCCGGTAACACATGTCGTGAAACGCTGTTCGGCATCATACACGCAAATAGGGCGATTCCTGAAGTGTGCTCCTGATAGATATAACTTCGTATTTATCTGTCAATATTGGATTGTTATTTAAAATTCAGCCACATCGATTATTTTGTGATATATTCTGAGGATAGTATTCATCAAAATGTGTCGTGACTTGCTACAGTATAAATCAAACACGACAATTAGAGGGAATTATTTTTAATTTGGAGTTTGCTGTTCGTGATAAAGAATTCTCATCCATTTTAAAGTCTACCCCATACGAAGAATGACTTAAGTGAACTTCATTCAGGTGGAAAGGGAATTAAAATTTAAACGGGAATTAGATATACGCATCGACTATAAAAGTAGCACTGCTAACTTGGGAATTAACAGAAAATTGCTTTTACACGTGAAAATGGGAATGAACAAAACAAGCCTGAAAGCTCGTGAGTCTGGTATCGAGTTATCATAGACATTTCTTGAGAGAGAGAGAGTTCCACGTTAATTGTATGTTTTGACACACGATTTTGCAAGTGGGAAGCAATCAACAGCAGCAAGGGTTCAGTCGAAAACGCCTTGTCATTTTAATGAGGTTTTCATAAGCATATTTCTGTGGTGAGTGTGTGTCTTACAATAACAACAAGTGACAATGTCCCTGTCTTTTTGCAGTCGTCCATGGAACCTCCATATCAGCGCCCAGGATTCGAACTCAGGTAATCCTGATAACTTCGAAGGCAACTGTTTGTGCTGGGCTCCTAACTTTACAACACCCAAGATGGCGTTGATTGAACAGGGTGATTCGGCTCCCCCGGAAAACTGCCAGCGGCTTGTGATTCTCGGATCTAGTAAAGTGGGTAAGACTTCTCTCGTGGCTCGATTTCTGTACAACAAGTTCGACGATAATTACACCCCTACCATAGAGGATTTCCACAGGAAAGTGTACCGGATAAAAGGTGAGGCCTACCGGTTGGATTTATTGGACACTTCCGGTAACCATCCATTTCCGGCCATGAGGAGACTTTCCATGATTACAGGTAGGCTTTATACCTTTACAACTCGGTATACAATTTATATAACAGATTGTTGTTAAATAAAATTAAAGAAAACTAGGTTAAGTTAAAGTTAACTGTACTTATAAAATCGATATGCATGTATTAGTCAATCAGAATAAAATTTAATGAAGACTTCTTCAGATTTACGAAGAAAACTATTTCTTTCTCGTGTATGTAAGATCCATTTTTTCACATCATTTTTTTCAACATGAACTAGTATGCGAAACAGTCACCTGGATGTTTTCTGTAGCAAGTATAGCTGAACTTATTGTAGCTAGAGGTTGATTAGAAGCTGTTCATAAAGAATCATACGATATTTAGTTTAGTTTACATTATTCAATGTCACGAACTGAGAAAATATGGGGTTCTCATAAGTATTTGATACATTTGTATAGTTATTTAATTAAGGTTGGTAAGCAAGTTCCCGTCTCAACATAAGTCTTGTCAGTGTCTTATATTAGGAGTCCCCCTCCTGTCAATTACCAGGGTTCACATTGCTTGCTATCAGCAATCCCCGGCTGTTAATCGCTATGCTTTATAGTGCTGGTTGGTAGTCACTGTCCCGTCAAACACAATGCCTAACAGAGCTTGTTGTCAGTAATCATCCTCCTTGCTATCTCAACGCCAAACAGTGCTATTAATCACTAGTCCCTATCCTGTCAAACGAAAGTAATCGCAGTGCTTGGTAACACTAGTAACCCTCCTGTCTAAAACATGCCATCTCCGTGCTTGGTAACTTTAGTAACTATCTTGTCTAAACCAGGGCTCACAATGATTGGTAACATTGTTAACCCTCCTGTCTAAACCAGGGCTTCACATTGCTTGATAACATTAGTAATACTCCTGTCTAAACCAGGGATCACATTGCTTGATAACATTAGTAATACTCCTGTCTAAACCAGGGCTTCACAGTGCTTGATAACATTAGTAACTCTCTTGTCTAAACCAGGGATAACAGTGCTTGATAACATTGTTAACCCTTCTGTCTAAACCAGGGATCACATTGCTTGATACCATTAGTTACTCTCCTGTCTAAACCAGGGATCACAGTGATTGATAACATTAGTAACTCTCCTGTCTAAACCAGGGATCACAGTGCTTGATACCATTGTTAACCCTCCTGTCTAAACCAGGGATCACAGTGCTTGATAACATTAGTAACTCTCTTGTCTAAACCAGGGATCACAGTGCTTGATAACATTTGTAACTCTCTTGTCTAAACCAGGGATAACAGTGCTTGATAACATTTGTAACTCTCTTGTCTAAACCAGGGATCACAGTGCTTGATAACATTGTTAACCCTTCTGTCTAAACCAGGGATCACATTGCTTGATAACATTAGTAACTCTCCTGTCTAAACCAGGGATCACAGTGCTTGATAACATTAGTAACTCTACTGTCCAAACCAGGGATCACAGTGCTTGATAACATTAGTAACTCTCCTGTCTAAACCAGGGATCACAGTGATTGATAACATTAGTAACTCTCCTGTCTAAACCAGGGATCACAGTGCTTGATAACATAAGTAACCCTCCTGTCTAAATGAGGGCTTGTTATTACTTATCCGAACCTATTGGTTGCTTGTTATTGTTAATTCCTTTTAAGTCAAGCACCAGGCTTCATAATGTTTTTTTATCAGAAATAATCCCATTCTTGGCAAAATCCAGGCCCAATGGAACTTGTTATCAATGGTCCCTTTCTTGTTAAACACGGGGTCCATTTGAGTTTGTTATCAATAGCAATGTTTCCTGTCAAACTCGGAGCCTAAAGAAGCTTGTTATCAATAGCCCCTTTTTTTCTGTCAAACCCAGGGCCTTATGGAGCTTGCTATCAATAATCCCTTTCTTGTCAAACTCGGAGCTTAATGAAGCTTGTTATCAATAATCCCTTTCCTGTCAAATTGAGGGCCAAATGGAGCTTGTTATCAGAAGTCTCTTTCATGTCAAACTCCAGGCTCAATGGAGCTTGTTACCAGTAGTATCTTTCCTTTAAAACTAAGGCCCAAATAACGCTTGTTATCAATAGTCCCCTTCTTGATCAAACTTCACACAATTACAAAGGACCATATATCTTGGACAAGTTCGAATTTCAGGGTTTTTGGGTCAAGGTCACCATTACTTTTTTTTGGAAAATTCATTGTCAGCGCTCTAGCGGCTTCATTCCATCAGGGATTTCGATCAAACTTCACACAATTACACAGGTCAATAATATCTCGGACAAGTTTGCGTTTTATGGTTATAGAGGTGAGGTCAAGGGCGTTACTATTTATACAAAATCCTGGACAAGTTGAAGCCAGTGATTGACTGATGATCGATATATAATTATCAAATATCGATCGATTTGTCCTGTTCGATTCCGATTATCGATAAAAGATTCCATAATCGATATAATCGGTTCATTACTGAACTTAAAGTGTCAAGTGTTCATTTATTCTGACTTTGGTATCGGTGTGTTACTGAAAGACAATATGGTGTCGTTGTGTTACTGTGGGACACTACGGTGTCGTTGTGTTGCTGAGTGACACTATGGTGTCGTTGTGTTATTGAGTGACACTATGGTGTCGTTGTGTTATTGAGAGACACTATGGTTTCATTGTGTTGCTGAGATTCACTACGGTGTCGTTGTGTTACTGAGAGACACTATGATGTCGTTGTGTTACTGAGATAAACTATAGTGTCGTTGTGTTGCTGAGATACACTATGGTGTCGTTGTGTTACTGAGAGAAACTATGGTGTCGTTGTGTTACTGAGAGACACTATGATATCGTTGTGTTACTGAGAGACACTAGGGTGTCGTTGTGTTACTGAGAGACACTACGGTGTCGTTGTGTTACTGAGCGACACTAGGGTGTCGTTGTGTTACTGAGAGACACTATGGTGTCGTTGTGTTACTGAGATACACTATGGTGTCGTTGTGTTACTGAGAGACACTATGGTGTCGTTGTGTTACTGAGAGACACTATGATATCGTTGTGTTACTGAGAGACACTAGGGTGTCGTTGTGTTACTGAGAGACACTACGGTGTCGTTGTGTTACTGAGCGACACTAGGGTGTCGTTGTGTTACTGAGAGACACTATGGTGTCGTTGTGTTACTGAGATACACTATGGTGTCGTTGTGTTACTGAGAGACACTATGGTGTCGTTGTGTTACTGAGAGACACTATGATATCGTTCTGTTACTGAAAGACACTTTGGTGTCGTTGTGTTACTGAGAGACACTATGGTGTCGTTGTGTTACTGAGCGACACTATGGTGTCGTTGTGTTACTGAGAGACACTATGATATCGTT